>NC_139514.1:26535273-26710273 GCF_947247035.1 Vipera ursinii
TTCATAAGTCACATTTTCCAGTTCCGTTGTAACTTTGAACAGTTGCTAAACAAACTGTTGTAAGTTGAGGACTTATATAAACAAAAGGCTAAAATATTTTTTGCTCCTTTCTATGAAAAGGCATGATTAAACATCTTTTGCAGTATAAATGTCACAACTCTTTAGTTTTTTGAAAGATTAATACATTATTTGAGGCATAAATATTTACTGATTTGAATAGGCTTTATCCAGCAGATCCTCTTGATTAACTGTAGCCTTACTGAATTGTGCCAATGCTTCCTTTAATAGATTAAGATGTTTTAGAGGACATGGTATAGTTGTCTACAAAGACAGTACTAAAATTTGCTTCTTTTGAAGGCGCTCAGTATTCTATAGTGTCTAAGATGTTGGAACAGGGAGAGCTAGGTTAAAATTTCCCCTTAATTGGGTGACTTGATACCAGAGACTCAGTCCCATCTATCTCACAGATTATGTGGTGGAAAATTGGGGGAGGAAATGGTATATGTATATATGGTAGTTTAGGTTCCTGAGAAAAGAGAAGAGATAATTTTAATAATACATAAAATAATAGATTTAATAATATGTAGCTTTATTTATTAGTCTTATATGTAATATATAGTATTACCTCAATATTGCTTCAGCAAGAATCATTCTGAATATTAAAAATTGTTCTAGGTGTAATTTCACAGAACAGGACTCTTAGCCTTCATTTCTGGCTTCTCAATTCTTTCTTTTCTTTTCTTTCTTTTCTTCTTTCTTCTTTCTTTCTTTCTTTCTTTCTTTCTTTCTTTCTTTCTTTCTTTCTTTTCCTTCCTTCCTTCCTTCCTTCCTCCCTCCCTCCCTCCCTCCCTCCCTCTCTCTCTCACACACACACAATATACAGTATATACACATCCATGTCATCCTTTCTCAATCCAATGTGCGTGTGAGAGAAACAAAAATATTTTTGAAAATTTGATGCCATTCAATGTCGTTAGTGCCTTAACTATTTCGTTTTCATTGGAATTCTATTAGGGAAATATTTGACAATTATCCTGGGCTATTAACAGCAATCTAGGCAGTAAAAATATTTTTCTATTACTATATTTCTATGTTTAGATCCTGAAAATTAACAAAGCATTCCCTAATTCTTTTCTGTGTATCCTCATGATTGGAATATTGTCTGCTTATCAAGTTGGGCAGTACTTGAGAAAATGTCCAGCAAACCCTTGAGGAAATGACAGTGCTATGGAGAGTGAAATGCTTATCTTCTTTTTATAGATCAAAGGACTGAAAGGAATAGAAAGCATCTTGTAACTTGCAATCAGTAGTATTGTGGTTGCTGATTATGATACTGTGGAATGTGATCTTTCAATGATTTTCTATTCCACTCAGATCGTTCTGGTAGAAATGTATTTTGCTGTTCTCTGGGCTTCTGTATTATTGCTTTATATAGCAATATCAACTATTGGCACAATAATAATCTGCATAGTAATGTATTAATTATTGGTAATTTATAAGAAAACTTTTTCTTTTTCATTCTCTGCAGAAACAATTAGAAATATTGACTAATATTCTCCTTATTGTAGAAGCCATAATTTCCCTACATCATGCCGTGGTACACCTAAGCTGGGGTAATGCTGGTCATAATGAAATGTAGGGGAAGAATAATTGTCTGAGGCTGGAATCATTCCTATTGTTTCAGCTTGCAGCCAAAAACCTGAAATCCAAAATTAAAAGGTATACCTAACTTCAGAACAAAGAAAAAAAAGTTGGAGAAATTTCTATTTCTGTTGGGAAAAATTGAAATTATTTCATCATAGCTTTGTAATACAGAACATCACTGCAATATTGAAAATCCTAAAAGTCCTTAGGGACTCTGGCAGTTTTAGGAAAGCCCTAATAAGCAGGCATATACTACATAGAATGAAGGCTATTGCTAAGCACATTGGTTTGTGCTTAAATTGTAAGCCGCCCTGAGTCTTCGTAGAAGGGTGGGATATAAATGGGATTAAAATAAATAAATAAATCACTGAAACTGCTGCTAATTAATGTTGGCAATGCTAGCCTAGGTAGTCTAACCTGACTCAGATCGTAAGTTCTTACATTTTTTAAAGAGTATAACAAGAAAATATATTCTTTTAATAGAGAGAAGAACACTTTTGAATTGGTATTTTTCAGATTAGTTTAGTTTTCTGATGGTTTCGCACATCAGGTACTGGAAAATGTTTTGAAGGATACTTTATTGTATAATTGTGTGCAAATGCCACAAACAAATCAATTAAGCCCCATGAGATTTACTGTGTACACCCAAGGTTGTATACTGAATTGCTGACTTGAGTTGCCTCCTCTTCTAAGTTATGTTAGTACCTCAGATTATTCCCTTTTAAATAATGTTCTCGTAATTTTATACTATGCAGAGGTTGAGTCCTTCTAGTGGCAGCAGTCCGCGAAGGTAATTTGTTTCTTTCCTTTAATGAAGTTTCAAAATGTAAATGGTAAGTTTTCACTTTTGTAGTTTTCTTGTCTAAAGTGACCTCTCCATATTTCAGAATGGAGATTGATGCAAATGGGGGAGGAGGATCCAGATAATGGAATTTACTTTGTTCCAGACCTCAGGGCAGATGGATAGGGAACAGAGCTGGGAATGGTCATCGTAAGCCTGTTATCCGTCAATTAAAGTCAATGTCAATTACAAGACCATTAATTGAAAAATATATGTTGCTTAGAATGAAAATAACCCTTTATATTCCATGGCTCCTTATACAAACTAATTGCTGTGGATTCCAAAACTGATTTTTCAGAGGCTAACTCCAGTTTAGAAACTCAGTCACAATACTTTTTGAAATAATAACTCCTAGTGTCTCAGTTTACTGTTTTAGAGATTCTTACATATTTGTTCACAACATGTTGGATTATCATTGTTTACTGATAGTTGAGTTATTATTACAAAGATAACAATTCTGAACTACTCTGACTTGCTTCAGCACCTTATAAAGTTTATAAAATATTGATATTTATATCTGATTATATCAATTCTGATTTTAGGTCCTACTATTCCACAATATGGTTTTTGTGTGGAAAAATATATATGGGACTTTGAAATATTAAATTTAATAACTAAAAATTACCAAACACATTTAACTGTCATTATATCTAGCAAGTGTATCTTTACCAGAATTTTAATTCATGCAGATAGCTAAAATAAGACTTCTGTAAATTTACAAACAGTGCATTTATCATAATTCTTGTAGCAGAGATGTAAAATTTCTAGAAGTTTACTACAAGTTAGTAAAAATAAGTTTAAGGATGAATGATAGCAATATGTATAATGCAATATGAATAGTTTGTCTTGTCACATTCATTGTTCTAAAATATTTTTTGATGTTTTTTCATTGTTTCTAAAATGTTTTTTAAAATATTTTTAATTATTGGAAGAAATAAGACCTTGGATAAATAAAGGAAAAAAATCCATTTTCAAGTCTTCAAATATCTTATACATCAATAACTGTAAAGCAGAAAGCCTGTCTATTTTTGCTTATGTATCAATAAGTATTTTCTTTTCAGAAATTTGGAATTAGATGTAGGCTTTTTTTCCTATCCTGTTGCAATCTTTCCCATAGTCATAAGAGAATTCTTCTGTTCCTGTTGGATTGATCTGGAAATGAAATAATTATTTCACAAAACTCATTTCTTGAACAAACCTAAAGTGCCATCTCACTCTAAGGTACCCTAGTAACTTTGCCATTTACTATCAAAATGCATATAATTATAATTACATGGTGTGCTCTTTCTGTTTACATTTTTTTCATACAATCCCTGTCCAGATTAATACCACCAATGCTCACTGTTCAGAATTTTAAAAAATTCTGCTTCAGATTCTTTTCACAACTTTCCTTCAGCTCCCATAAACTTCTGTCTGTCAACAATATGATAGAAATTGTGGAGGAAAGAAAATATGTTCCCCTTACATAAAAACCAGAGATGATATGAAATAGTACAATAGAAAGGCTTGGATACAAAATTGCAGTGAATGATGACTTCTTGTTAACACTAATGATTTTGGGTGGGTTGCTGTATTTTAGAAATTGTTTTTTGAAATCATCCTTTTCCCTAATTTTGGGCATATTGATAAAATTACTTTTAAATCAGGGGGTATCCCAGCCCTTGGTCTGTGTACCAGCACCAGTCCTTGGCATGCCAGCAACCAGGCTATGCAAACAAGCGAAATCCCAGGATGCAGGCAGCACGCAAAACCATGCCTCCTCTGGTCCGCGGAAAAACCTCTCTCCACGGAACCAGTCCTTGGTACCCAAAAGGTTTATTTTTATTTTATTTTTATTTTATCACATTTATATACCGCCCTTTCCCAAAGGACTCAGGGCGGTTTACAGGGTGATTAAAAAACAGAGATACAAAAGTTAAAAACAGATTTAAAAAAATTATATTCGTCCCTGCATAAGTAAAACCCCAGTTAAAATTAAGATTAAAGCTAAAATTAGAATTCTCAGCCTGGGCCAGAGAGCTCGAAGAGCCAGGTCTTCAGGTCCCGTCGGAATGAACGGAGGTCGGGGGCAGTCCTCAGCTCCACTGGCAGCTGGTTCCAAAGGGCAGGTGCACCCACTGAGAAGGCGTTGGGTGTTGTCCGCCGGCAATCTCTTACCAGTGGCACCCTGAGAAGACCCTCCCTGTGGGAGCGCACTGGACGAAGGGAGCTTGATGCCGGCAGCAGGTATTCCCTCAGATATCCCGGACCCAAGCCATTTAGGGCTTTATAGGTCATCACCAGCACCTTGAATCTCACCCGGAGGCAACCGGGAGCCAATGCAGCTCGCGGAGTAGAGGTGTTACATGGGAGTATCGGGAAACCCCCAGGTTGAGGGCTGCTGTTTTAAATCATAGAGCCTTAGACCTGGAAGTGACTAAATAAAAGCCTTGTTTTAATAGATGTTAGGGACTTTCTAAAAAGAGCTCATACATAGCAACTGTATTAAAGAACTGGATTTGTGAAACAATTCTGCTGAATATTCTTTCCCCACTCCCAAATCGGCATATTGGATGGCACTATCCCATACAGTGATAATGTACACTCCGTTCTACCAAAGCAGGGCTTGACTCAGTGTACATCAGTGGTGTAAATAATCTGTATTATGAAGCTTTGGTTGTCTGTTGACCATAAGGTAAGAAGTGAGTTCCCTAATTTCTTTCTGGAGTTAAAGAAAAAGAGTGCAGATGTTATTAGAGCAGAAGTCAAGACAAAGCAATTTCCCCCTTTTTTCAGTACAGTAGTTTCATGACTACTTTTATTTCCCTGCTTATTTATAATGGCGGTACCATAATCTCTTAGTAGTACAAGGAAGGATTAAAGTATAGAACTCTAGCTGAAAATATTTATCCTCTTTCTCATATAGTTATACTATATGTAGTCCTGTATAAAAGAATTGAAGGATTTTAGTACCATTTTATATTATATTATAATATATTTATTATATTGACATTGTGATTTGTCTTGGAAAACACAGCGACTAGGGAAAAAAGAGTGAGCTTTGCTCCTACTTCTCTCTAAACTTGCTGCCATTCTCATTATGTATTACAAAAGCTGCATTAAAACCCAAAACCCAAAACAAAGAAATAAATAATTTTGATTTAAAGCTTAGAGCTTATGAGTCTGTGATGATCAGTACATGCAGAAAATTAAAAAAAATGTATTTCATGTAATAGCAAGTAGGAAAATTATTAAAAAGTGAAAGTGGAACAATAGAAGATCAAAATATTATTTCAGTTCCCAATTTATAAACTGCATTTTGATACAGAAATAACTTTAATATCTGAGAATCATAAGCATTAATCTTGACTGTTTGGGACTAGTCTCTATATTAAATAAAGTTTTATTTTCTACTGTAGTTTGGAGCCAAGCCACTGCTAAACAGTTATGTGTAGTGCCAAGGGAAAACGGGGAACTGTATTTGCTACTTGGTAATATATATAATTATACAAACTCTGCATGACAGACATAGAATCAGAAAATATATTTTCTTTGTCACAGAATGGGAATAGCTATATAAAACAATGCCGACTGCCAGGCAGTGCATATCTAAGTACATAAAACAATTGTTTTATCTGTAGGTGAGCAAATCAAGATACGATTAAGCTGACTGAAGCACTTAGAGTTAACCAAGATTCCTATAGTTGAAGAATATTCTTTTTACAAAAGATGTCCCAGACATTTGCCAGGTGTTGTTTTCTGATATGAACTTTATATTTTCAGTGGTGGAGAAAACAATAAACCCCATAAATGTCTACACATAACACTTTAAAGAAAAATGTGGATAGGAACAAACCAAGTATAAGTTCCCATATTATGGGGTATGTTGTAGATCAGCAACTCTTTCTGGTGGCCCACACCATTTTATGATTTTACTCAATTCAAGGCTACCAAATATATAAATAAAACCAACTTTTTTTGTTAAAAAAGGAATCAAAATGAGAGCACATATGAGCAGATGGAAGTCATGCAATTTTTCTTTTATCTCATGTGATTTTTGGCCCATTTCAAATATTTTCTTTTAATTAGATGCATTTGAGCATCATTGATATTACTATGAATGCCACAGTTCAGTAAATACACACACACACACACACACACAAACAGATATATATATATATATATATATATATATATATATATATATATATATATATATATATATATATATATACATATACACATACATACATACACATATATACACACATATACCACATTTACATGTATACACATATTTGAGATTTGTTTGAATACTAGTAGCTCGGGTTGGTAACTGGGCTGTTGGTTTGATCTCCGGGCTTGGTAATTAGGTTGCAAATGTTTTGTCTCCGTTTGGGGAAACATCTTCAGTGCGGTTTGAATTGTATTTGGTTTGTTTGGAATGTTGCTTCTGGTATTTCAGTTGAAGCAGCTCTCTTGCTCTCAGTGGTTGGTAGGTGGGGTCGATGTCAATGTGTCTGTTCACTGATTGGTTGGTGGAGAACCAAAAATATGGAGATGTGGTTTGCAGGACCTCCCCAAGTGTCTTATTTTTCTGCTGGCTTCTGAAAAGCCACATAGGTAAAAAGGCTGAAAAGCAATAACCACTATATTCTATAAAGAAACTTGCCTGTAAATTTGAATTAACCTCTAGGCTAGAAGAATTGTTTAGCATCACAGAAAAGCCAATGTGTAATTGAACTAACAAGAACAATAGGTGTTTCAATAATATGCATCACTACCACCCACTCCATCACAAAGTGGTGGCCATTTACCTAAGAAATATAAAAGACTGCATTAACTCTGCAGGGAATATAGCTAGGTTTAGCTGTTGAATCTATACTTCTGACAATAGGAAGCCTTACACATTGATTTAAATGCTAAATGCTAAAGCCATTACACTATGTGTAAGTTTTTTAAAAAAGCTAATAGCTCTTTAGATATGTCTTGAAAGAAATTGTCTGGGTGCTTGGTGCCTAGCTTGCAATTGTGATATTGCAATGAGCCACAGTCACATGGTTGTAATTGTTGACATTCCCTGCTGCTTGCACATAAGCAGTCAAAGAGGAAGCTATCAGGAAGTTTATTTATTTATTTATTTATTTATTTATTTATTTATTTATTTATTTATTTATTTATTTATTTATTTATTTATTAATGGGACTTATATGCTGCCCTATCTCCCGATGGACTCAGGGCGGCTAACAACAGTAACATATAATAAATACAGAAGTTAAGATAAAAATTAAAATTAAAGGCCTCTGTACAATAAATTAAAATTAAAGTTAAAATTAAAATAAATTAAAAGTTAGATTTAAAAATTAAAAACATAATTAAAATCCCTGTCAGTCCAGGTCAGCCAGGTGGAAAAGGAGTGTTTTGAGGCCGCAGCGAAAGGACCGGAGATCTTGGGTCATCCGAAGCTCATGGGGGAGCTGGTTCCACAGGGCTGGCACTCCCACAGAGAAGGCCCTCCCCCTGGGGGTCGCCAGCCGACATTGTTTAGCCGACGGTACCCTGAGGAGGCCTTCTCTGTGTGAGTGTACTGGGCGATTGGAATTCGTTCCTGGCAGCAGATGATCCTGCAAGTATCCCGGTCCTAAGCCATGTATAAGTTGGAAGTTTTTCCTCCTCTTCCTCCTTTTTTGCCAACTTGCACTCTGTAACAGCTGCCAGTGTCGCCCCTCATAGTATTCGTATATTCACCCATTCCCTGTAGCTTGTCCATGGCACTCTGGGACAACAGCATACCTGACAAGATGGTAGTCTATTGTGCACCTCCTCCTCTGGAACACCCACATATCCTCTGCAACACCCCCTGCACCCCCATTGGGCTGCTTGCCTGGGAGTCCCATTTCTGGCTGCTTAAAGATCTGGGATTACATTGGCAACTGGGGCTACCAGGATCTTTATTGCTAAGCAATACGGTCACATGATATTGTGCTTTGCACCTACATCACTTAGTGATGGAAATTCTGTTTTCAGTTGCTCTTGCAATCTGACAATCACTTGTTCTGCCTCCCTGGTGTAGCTTAATTTATGTACAGCTAAAATACACCAGCCATTACAAGGTAAAAATAAATGTATGGACGTGAACAGTTAAAAAAAAGAGAATAATTAATAGATTATGTGACAATGCCATTCAAATAGAATCCCAAATCAACACTACCAATATTAAGCTTAAGTCTTCCTTATAACAATTACTATCAAATTGAAAGTAACATTGCTGATTACTTCAACAAGAGAACTGCTGCCCATCCTTTTCCAAGTTAGCAGAAGTATGAAAACTGTGTCAAAATGGATTTACAAATGAAACCAGTTGATGTTTTAATAATTAAAGGGAACATACAAATACTAAATCAGAAGGGTGACTTGAAAGGCCTTTTTACTTTGGATTTACAAAAGCTATGTGTGGAACCAAGGAAATAATCTCTGAAAAGAGACAAAGAGGAACTGATCAAACTGTTCCAGGAAGGAGACAAAGAAGAAATCAACTAAATATTAAACTTTTTAAAAATGTAAAGAAGTGAATCTGTTTGATAAGGGTTAAATATATATATGTTGTGGTTTGTGATAGCTGTTAATGAATTTTTTTTTAACCAGAACTGTATGAAGAGGCTTTAAAGATTTGTTTATAAGTAGGGAGAGATTGTCTCTTAGAGAAAATGATGAGTTTGGATTATAAAATTGAATTTTTTTATTACAATTAAAATATGTAAGTTAATACTTCTGTTAGTTCTTAACAGATTTTTGCTGATCAGGATTGAATGAAGTGGGGTTTTTTGTAATTTGTCTATTGATAAGGAATGAGATAAAGTATGAGAAGTTTTTCCCCCCCCATTGAAGTACTGTACTAGTGAATGTGTTATATATACTTGTCTATACTTGTCTATCGGGAGGGGAGAGTGGACCTGCCCTAGAACACTGGAATATTCTAGGCACACACCAGTAGAGTATTACCCTAATTGCCAACAAATTAAAAAGAACCATCTGCTCAGGCGATCCCATGGCCCCTTTGCAAGTAAATCACCCAACCACTCTACTAACTCACAGAAGATAAGCTTATTATTTATGTCTCTTGTTATCTTGTAATGATCAGTCTGCTACAAAGGAAGCAGAAATATCCATAATAACCATCTTGTCCAAAATATATGTTGGATCAAAAATCTTTTGGAACAAATAGGTAGTAGCTGATGAAATGTGAAAAATGATGATTTGAATAAAGGTCCTTGTACATTTCTGTACAACGAGTCACCCCATAATGGAAACCAATATTCATGTAACAGGAAAACGAAGCCAGAACAGAATAGAAAGGTCATTTTTTAGAATTCAGTTGATCCTTTGCATAATTTACTGAATGTTTGGGAAGACTTCCAGAAGAGAGGGAGGGGGGGGACATCCTTTTTGAATATTTCAGGCTGAATTTCCTGATACAAACATCTGCACAGAGATGTATTTTAAATGCAAAGAAACACAAAATCTTGATTTAAATCCTGTCTATGACCTTGATATATTCTTTCTATGTACATAGTGTTGGCCTTTTGGTTTCCTATTACCCTTCAGGCTCTGGATAAATAGATCCCTTTACATGTAAGCTGAGCACATTCTGAGAAAAAAAAGTGCAGTGAAAGCCTGATTAATAATAGTTATATGCAGTGCAATAACTTTCCATCCTAGGATCTGAGAGAAATATGGAACTGTGAATTAATTCAGTATTACCGTGTCCTATGATAAGATGTCAAATATTATCCACATGAATAACTTTCTGTAATTGTTATGGAACATGGGACTCTCTGAATTTTATACAAGAGGATAGATAAATGCATTCATTTATCTGTTGAAAGCCACAGCTCATCAGAAAGAACATATACAGATGAGCATTTTCCAATTTGGCAACTTTAAGATATATGCAGTGAACATGTCACCTTAGGAATTCTAAGAGTTGAAGTCCACATATCTTAATTGTCAAGCTTGAAAAACATTGGTATAGGCCACGGCAACCCGCGGCTTCGGAGCCGCTCCCAGCCGCCCGGTGCGCACGCACCTCTTCGAACGGGCAGTGGTGCGCACGCACCTCTCCAAATGGAGAGTGGCACTGCCCACTCTCCATTTGGAGAGTTCCGAGAGGTGCACGCGCACCTTTCCGAAGGGCGTAGGTGCGCGCGCACCTCTCCAAGCCGCTGCCGTCCCGTCCGGCGCCGTCCCGTCCGGAGACCTGCCGCATTCACGGCAGCTGTGCAACCGGGATGGCGGTTTGGAGACTGCGCACGCACTCGCCAAACCGCCGCCATCCCGTCCAGAGACCTGCCGTGTTCATCAAACATTGACGAACACGGCAGCTGTGCAAACGGGATTGCGCGCGCACCTCTCCCAAGCTGCCGCCATCCGGAGACCTGCCAACGTTTGGGGAGGTGCGCGCGCACCTCTCGGAATGGGTAGCGGCCCCGCTTGTTGTGAAAGCTGCCGCGGCCCGTCTGCAAAGCTGCCGAAAGCGGCAGCTTTGCAGACGGGCTGTCGCCGTCGCGCAACCGGGAACCGGTTCCATCACACATAAAAAAGCAACTGCGCGCATCCACGCATGCGCAAGAAACGTTTTTTGCACATGCACGTGCATGGACGCACACACGCGCATGGGTGACTGTGCGTAGGGCATCTGGGTCCATATAGGGCCGCAACTGGCGCACCAGATGAAGCTGGGCAAAAGCCCCCCTGGTCATGGCTCCTATATGATCTTCAAAATTGATCTGTGAATCCAAGAGCCCTATCGACAGGGGGGTAACACCTCACCCCCCATCATTAGTGGTGGAACAACCTGGTTTATCCAAGATGCCGATATGCACAGCCACTCAGTCTTGGCAGGATTGAGTCGAAGCCTGTTTCTCCCCATCCAAACCCGGACCGCTTCCAGGCAACGGGACATCACGTCGAATGCATCACTGGGTTGGTTCGGGGTGGAAAGAAAAAGTTGGGTATCATCAGCATACTGATGATGCCCCACCCCGAAACCACGAATGAGCTCGCCCAGCGGTTTCATGTAGATGTTGAACAGGAGGGGAGAGAGGACCGACCCCTGAGGGACTCCACAAACGAGAGACCTCGGGGCGGACCTCTGCCCTCCCGTCAACACCGACTGCGAGCGGCCCAGGAGGTAGGAGGAGAACCATCGTAAAACAGTGCCTCCCACTCCCAACCCACTGAGACGCCGCAGTAGGATACCATGGTCGATGGTATCGAAAACCGCTGAGAGATCTAAAAGGACTAGGACAGAGGAACATCCCCTGTCCCGAGCCCGTCAGAGATCATTCACCAGTGCGACCAATGCCGTCTCCGGGCCTGAAACCCGATTGGTACGGGTCCAGATAATCAGTTTCCTCCAGGAACAGAGGAAGCTGATGCGCCACCACACTCTCAACAAACTTCGCAAAAAAGTGAAGGTTGGAGACCGGACGATAGTTATTTAAAACAGCCGGGTCCAAGGCAGGGTTCTTGAGGAGGGGCCTCACCACCGCCTCCTTCAAGGCGGCGGGGAAGATACCCTCCTTTAAGGAAGCAGTTATTACTGCATGGAACCAGCCTCGTGTCTCCTCCCGAGCCGCATAGACCAGCCAGGAGGGGCGCGGGTCCAGTAAACAAGTGGTGGAGCTCAGTCTCCTCATAATCCTGTCCACGTCATCGGGAGAAACAGGGTCGAACTCAGTCCAGATAACATGCTCAAGACCGCTTGATTCCTCCATGCCAGACTCTGCCCAGTCAGAGTCCAAACCAGTCCGCATCTGAGCGATTTTGTCCACCAGATGATGACTAAACTCCTCAGCCTGACCCTGTAAGGGTTCCTCCCTCACCTCCCAATTAAGGAGAGAGCGAGTCACCCTAAACAGGGCGGCTGGGCGATTATCTGCGGATGCGATGAGGGCAGCGAAGTAATTAGACTTCGCCATCCTCATTGCAGCGAGGTAATACCTTGTAAAGGCTCTTAGTCGCAATCGGTCAGATTCAGACTGGGTGGACCTCCAACCGCTCTCTAGACCCCGTCTCCGACGCTTCATCTCCCGGAGCTTCACAGTAAACCATGGGGCCCAACGGGATCTGTGCCGATTCTGGGGTCGCACGGGTACAACACGGTCGAGTGCTTCGTTAGCCGCCCTTTCCCAGGCATCAACCAAGGCATCGACCGGGCTGTGAGTGAGGGAGATAGGTAAGGACCCAAGCGCCATCTGGAACCGTTCTGGGTCCATTAGGCGCCTGGGACGGAACCATCTGGTCGGTTCCACAGCCCAGCAGCGGGGGGTGGCACAATGGAAGACCAGCCGCAGGAGATAATGATCGGACCATGACAGGGGGACAACAGATGGCGAGCCCCCTCCCAAATCATCCAACCATTGTCCAGATAGAAAAATCAGGTCAAGGGTGTGACCCGCCCCATGAGTCAGGCCCTGAATTACTTGGGTCAGGTCCATGGCCGTCATGGAAGCCATGAACTGCCAAGCTAACTCTGACGACTCTCCCAGGGAAGGCAGGTTGAAGTCACCCAGAACTATAAGTCTGGGAAACCCCACCGTCAACCCTGAGAGGGTGTCGAGCAGCTCAGGCAGGGCCGTTGCCACACAGCTGGGTGCCAGGTATGTTAGCAACAGACCCAACTGAGCCCGAGGGCCACATCTCATTAGAAGGGACTCACTCCCTTCAAATTATTTTTTTAAAAGAACAACTACACAGAGCTAATCACTGCTTTTTGTATGCTCCAAATCATACCTTCCTTTCAAATAAATAAATAAATGCAAAGTCTTGCACAATCATAGCATCTAATTTGTCTTTAGAGGTGGTTCTAAATGTCAGTTTTATATCACAGTGGCTGTGTTTACTTATAATTTCATTAATAATTGAGACAATTTTGTGAACCTTCTATATTTTATTACTACATTGTCCACTATTTTTCTTTCCAGAAAAGTTCCATTAAGGAAAAAAAATAGTCTTGCATTGCCACAGAAGTAGTACAACTTGTGCTCTGTATGTTTTGAGATAAACCACCATGAAAGGTAAAATGAGTCTTTTTCCGAGGGCAAAAAATAAATGTGCAGCACTACAGGAAGATTTCATTACCTCTGGTTCACTATCATTTAGTGTATCTGCAGTTTATAGAGAGTACAGTAGGTTTCAGTATTGACCAAGGAAAGTCTAAAAACTCTAGAATTTCTGTGAAGCCTGGAACTGAGATAATTTAGCCATCAGCAGGCACATAGACAGCAAATGCTTATTATAATCAAAGACTAGTACAATTAAAAATACTCCAGGGACATCTGGTTAAACATTCTAGAATTAAAAAATAATAACAAAATCTATGGTAAAATCATAATTTGCCATCCTATCAGTCAGTTGCACATAAAGTACAAACTATAATATATTAGTCCTTAAATTGTGAAGGCATCTAGTCATTAAATGTTAAAACGCAACAAGGCACATAGAGATAAACAATACCTACATATCATTCAAAAAAGACAATCGACAGGGCAAAAAGGAAACAAAAAGCCCAAATTACTTCCTCTCTAGCGATCAACAACCAGATGATCAGAGAATAACATCAAGATTAACATTAGACAACAATCAAGAAGCAGACAGTAATCCAATCAAGGAACTACTAACTCAGACAAACAAAGTAACAGTAAAAAACAGCCAAACACGGAATCACCAAGACCAATCCTACCAATAAACAAGCCACTAATATAACAAACCCCACTCCCTACTAGTGCTGATGATGTTCCCTAGCTTGGTAATGGAATGTCTGCAAGAAAACAACCAGGCTCAGAGAGCACTAAGGACCACACAGTATACCTTATGCATAGATGTTTTTGCAATCACTGTGGTTGTGGCCACCTTTTCTGTTATTTTATGTATATGGGCTTTAGAAGGTATACAAAGCTCTTTCAAAAAGTTAGGCTGTTTGCATAATATTCCTATACTGTACTCCTCCTCCTCCTCCTAAATTGGTCACAGAATATCTCACTAGTATCTATGAACTTAGCAGAAAGCTTATTGAACGTGCAACTAGATGCCAGTGCTGCCCATAAACGCATTTGGGTTTTACTCTGATGACTGTGGTACTTTGAATGGAATACATATAGTCCTCTTACAACTTACAACTGCTTCCTTAGTGACTGTTTGAAGACCTTGAAAAAGGGATAGACGACCCAGATTTGAAGCTCTGATGTCTGCTTCTCTCTGTGGTCATGTATTTTGGGCATTCGGCCACTGGCCCATATTTACAGCTATTCACAGCATCCCATGGTCATATAACTGTGATTTACATTTTTTTCTAGAAAACAGGGTTTACTTCCAGTTTCTGGGGGAAAAAATGCCCCATAATGAACAATTGATTCACTTAGCATACCAACATAAACTGGTAGCTTCAGCAGGAATTTTCAATTGGAAGATAATAGTTTTTCTTTGTTTTCTTTTTGCCTTAGACTTTTTGAAAAAAAGTTCTCTTTGGGTGAGCTCATATATGCTTTGCTTTTCTATAATTTTTTCTCATTAATAGCTTAGTGACTAGGCTTGAGAGCAAAAACGTTATTTTGAAAGAATTGACTTTCTCTGAATTAATTCAGCCTGACATGAAGTATGAGAATATGTAACATCTAGTCTGATTTGACTTGATTTTGTGAGCAATGGAGGGAGTTACTGAAAAATGTAAGCTTTTAAATGTATAAATTAGAAATTAGGGATAACTTGAAAAATGTAAGTTTCTAAATGTACAAATTAGAAATTGAAATGGATTCATGTACATATACTCAGTTAAATATGTATAAGTATCATCAATATGCTGATGATACCCAGCTTTTCATCTCCACCCCGAACCAACCCAGTGATGCCCTCGATGTGATGTCCTGTTGCCTGGAAGCGGTACAGATTTGGATGGGAAAGAACAGGCTCCGGCTCAACCCGGCCAAGACTGAGTGGCTTTACGTACCGACATCTCGTTTAGTCCAAGAGGTTCCATCTTTGATTATAGGAGGAGAGATGTTACCTCCCGTTGATAGAGCACGCAACCTGGGTGTCCTCCTGGATTCACGACTCAGTTTTGAAGATCATATTGGAGTCGTGGCTAGGGGGGCATTTGCCCAGATTTGCCTGGTACACCAGTTGCGCCCCTTTCTGGACCGAGATGCCCTACGTACAGTCACCCACGCACTTGTTACCTCCCGTATAGACTACTGCAATGCCCTCTTCATGGGGCTGCCCTTGAAGACCACCCGGAAGCTTCAACTGGTGCAGAGTGCAGCTGCACGGGTAGTGATGGGAGCACCCCAATACTCCCATATTACACCCCTCCTGCGTGAGCTGCATTGGCTACTGGTTGCCCTCCGGGTGAGATTTAAGGTGCTGGTACTTACCTTTAAAGCCCTACATGGCTTAGGCCCGGGATACTTGCAGGACCATCTGCTGCCGGGAACGAATTCCCATCGCCCAGTACGCTCACACAGAGAAGGCTTCCTCAGGGTACCGTCGGCTAGACAATGTCGGCTTGCGACCCCCAGGGGAAGAGCCTTCTCTGTGGGAGCGCCAGCCCTGTGGAACCAACTCCCCCATGAGCTTCGGATGGCCCAAGATCTCCAGTCCTTTCGCCGCGGCCTCAAAACACTCCTTTTCCACCTGGCTGACCTGGACTGACAGGGATTTTAATTATGTTTACAATTTTAACTCTAATCTTTAATTTATTTCAATTTTAAATTTTAATTTACTGTACAGAGACCTTTAATTTTTGTTGTTGTTAGCCGCCCTGAGTCCCTCGGGAGATAGGGCGGGATATAAGTCCCAATAAATAGATAGATAGATAGATAGATAGATAAATGAAAAAGATCAAAATTTAATCCCAGAGGAGATAACCATTTTCTTTTTTAGTGCTCTGAATTGTCTAGATGTTTTTCATCTCATTATTATATTTTATAATATTTTCTTAATTTAAGAGAGCCAACAGATTCCATGGATTCTTATTTCAAAATTCATACATCTTTTTCTTTAAAGATATGTATGTCTTCACTGTGGAGAAGCATTTTAATTAGAAAACAAAGACTAAGTAACCAGTTATGTTTGGAGGGATTTGAAAATAATTGCCAAGGGGAAATTTTAGTTTCCTCCTACCTATGTCCCAGATGATTAGATCTGGAGGCCAAATGATATCTCTTTCCTAGTTTCTACAAATCTGTTTGGAGATTCAAATTACAGGTTACGTGACACATTTTTACAGTATTAGCATATTCCAAAGATTACCAAATTTAGCAATTAAGCAAAACAAAAAAGAAAAAAAACTTGCTTAGCAATGATTTTTTTTTTAAAAAAAGATCTTATCAACAATTTTGTTTGGATCTTGGTGTTAGCATCTTGTTTCTGATGATGCTAGTGTATTTTTCTGATTCTAATTTTAAGGTAAAATGAAGCAATTACTTTTCCACTACCATCCACCAACTTACTGTATAGGAATAAAGTCCACTAGAAGTCCATAAAAAAGTGAGGAATAGATTAGTCTAACTCACAATTTTTTATTTTTTTTATTTTAATCCCATTTATATCCCGCCCTTCTCCGAAGACTCAGGGCGGCTTACAATCTAAACACAAATTAATTAATCCACATGTACAGGAAAAATGAGAAGATTCAGAGATTCTTCTTTTTTTTTTTTGCAATCCAATACCCATCTGTGATTCCACTGCGTACATTTTGAATTTTGATAACACTAATATTAGTGTTTTTATAATAGCAAAATAATTTACTGATGTAAACAATAAATTTTAAAATTAATGTTTATCTGAATAGAGTAGATAAGTGAAAGTAATGAATTTTAGCAATTTTAGCCATTTAATTTACTTTTGTTAAAGCCTAGCATTAGGGAGAAAATACTACAATTTAATTTACTTACAAAGTAATGTTCTCAATATTTTTTTAAGTAAACAATCCATATGAAAAGTATTGGGGAGAGTTAGTTCATTTTATCCAAGTTGGAAGATTATTCATATAAGCCCATTGTCAAGGAGATAGAAAATCCTGCACTAAATACTAATCTTAATTTCCGCATAAAAGTACCTTTTGGTGTAAAATCTTACAAAAAACAATAGAAATACATACAGAGAAATGTCAAATGAAAAGGTAGATTTCAGAAAAGCCAGTTAAAATTGTGATTAGACATAAGATGGATAATAAACAGAGCAAGGAAATACAAGCAAATGGTTCGTGTTTTCTTCATTGTTTAAAGCAAGGCCTTTGATTCTGTAACTTATGCTTTATATGTGAAGCACCTAAATATAAAAGATGTAACAGAACATCTGATTATTTTTGTAAGGAATCTTTATAAAGAACAAGAAGCTATTATAAGAACTGAATTTAGTAAAACAAAAGTGGTTCAGAATAAAGAAAAGGGTCAGGCAGGGATGCGTATAGATTATTCAGAAAATGTAAAAATGACAGGGCTAGACAAGATATGAGAACAAGCAGGGCTTTTTTGTCATAGAACGCTCAGAATGGAGTTCCGGCACCTTTTTTGGATGGAACCTTGTAGAGTAGGCAAGGCGGGTTGTATGACTTGTGTGAGTTCTGGCACCTTTTTCTTTTACAAAAAAAGCACTGAGAACAAGAATCAAAATTGGAGGTCAGAATACCAACAGTTTGAAATATGCAGACAACACAATTTTTGCTGAAAACAGAAAGCAAAAACGAAACAAAAAAAACAGTCGGAGAGTCGCTTATGAAATGAAAATGGAAGGTGGGTTAATGGTAAGTATTAATAAGGCAACAGTAATGTCAACCAGTAGGGTACTGAGGGTACATCTGATTGCAAATGTGAAAACAGTAGATAATTTAGGAATAGGATAAGATGTTAAGACAAACTTAAGACAAGTTCATGAAAAGATAAGGACATTTCCAAGACACAACGATTAGATTAGTAAAAGCAATGATTTTTCTACAAATAATATGCAACTATGAAAGCTAGAAATGAAAAAGAAAAAGAAGGTAAGTCACTTCCTAATATTTATTTGGACATACTTACTAAAAGTATAATGAATTGTAAAAAAAACAACCCTTATCACTACTGTAATCTCAGAGAGTGAGACTGCATTTATATAAAAGGAGTTTAAGGACTTGATGACAGTAACCTTATCCAAGCCATCTTAATTGCCTCCATCTACCCTAAAGGAATGAGTAGACTGAATGAAGCTTAGTCATTCCTTAGGGAAGCATCTATGCAAGCAGGAAGGGATGAGGCAGTGACAAGGTAATAACCAGAAACTGGACTAGCATAAAACTATCTGCAGGCTTTGCAAGATAGATGGGGGATCACAAAAGCTTTGGAGAGGTGGTATCTGTGTACTGGGGAAAATTTTGGTAGTATTTTAAAGTGTGACGATTTACATAGAGTTTTAAAATATTTCCTGCTTCAGAATGTGTGGAATTTATACCAATCTTTTTGAGGAGTAGGTTGAAAATAACTTTCAGACAAGGACTACAGGTTGTCTACTGATTCTTGAAATATAACTGATCTTTTTTTTAAAAAAATGTGCTTACACAATTTAATCAATCCAAATCTTCTAACACAGACATGTCAAACACAAGGCCCGGGGTCCGGATCTGGCCCGCGAAGTGGTTTCATGTGGCCCACGAAGCCATGCTGGAAACAGTGAGGGAACGGCCCCCACTGCCTTGGCCCTGGCCCAGAGACCCTCAGATCTGTCCCACTCCTGCCCAGGCCCCCATAGGCACCCTTGATGCGAATGATGTAGAGCTGGCCATGCCCACCCAGTAGGCCACGCCCACCCAGGCCATACCCACCCGGCCCCCTGATGGCAACCGCAATGCTGATGCGGCCCTCAATGAAATTGAGTTTGACACCCCTGTTCTAACAAGTCCTCCTACACATATCTGTGCACATGTGTAATGTGTGAAGACTAGGGACTGACTTCTAAAAGGTACATTTTTTTTTAAACATGAATTTGTTTGATTCTTCAAGAGATTCATGGCTTTTTGAAAGTTTGTGTTTTTCATTTTAAAAGTACACATAGTCCTTGAGTTACAATCATAATGGAGGCTGCCCATTAGGATTGAAAGTCAGGATAACGTTAAATGAACTGTCTCAAGTAATGACCGGCACAGGGAGGAGGCCCAAGCACTGTGGGGTCCAGTTGGAGCAGGATGGCAGAAGACAAAATGGAGGTGCTGAAGCGTCCCTGTGGTCTGACTGCAGCTTTCGTAACTTGGAAACAGAATCGCACGTAGTTTTCGGGTATCCATCATAACATTGAACGGTCATTAAGTGGCCTGTCATTTATTGAGGACTATTTGTACAGAATGCAAACCACTTCTGAGCTGAGGAAAAGACAATCTCTAAATCTCGGTAGGATGGTCTTCTGTTCATAGATTATAGATGATAAATATATAGTAGCACTGTACTATAAGCAAACAGGCTGAGAAAGTAGAATTTTTTTGTCTTGGGTTCATGATATCTGTAAAATGCCTAGCCCATGGGAGCATTGCCCCAAGAGTCTTCTTAAGAGTTGTCTTAAAATTAAAAATGAGTAATGGTGTTTATGGCTATTATAATCTGTTCTCATGGAGTGTTAACAGCTGTGAGATTATCAAGAGCATCTGAAAAATGAAAATTACTTTTGGCAGGATGGAGAATTCCACAGGGCAACTGCAAGTTGTAAGAAGGCTTTTTATCAATCATAAAGGTGGCAAAAGGGAGAGATGGTGAGGATAATCAAGCACTAATAACTTTAGAACATTAAGAAAAATGGCATTTGAGATTAAAGTGTGTATTCATGTATAAGCAGGGCTGACACATTCAATGTGGAGGCTAGAGTCATAAGTTAATACAAACACTATTCTCTCAGTTTCTGTCACTTTACAGATCATTCCTAGCAGAGGCATTCAAGGATTTTTGAACTAAGGTTGATCTGAAATAAGGCCATATATGTGGTCTAAGTGGTCAGATTTACTCACGTCTCACTTGGAAAGTTGAAGCAGTGTTGCTTGAATAAATTTAAGGAAATAACTTTTTCTTAACTTGATCTTTAGGATAGGGATAATGCTACTTTACCTTGATGGATTACTGTGAGATTTGCAGAATGTATATTTTAAGCAATCAGAAAAATTACTGTACTATAAAAGTAGTATTTTTATTACAGTCCTGTAGTAATTATTAATTTTAACAGATATGTTACAAATATATAATGCCACTGCAGCATTCTAGCTATTCATTTTGGGAAGTATAATCTTAATCCTTCTTTCTTTCTGGTGCCCCATGACTTCTCTGTTTCCCTTTTTCTCAGCTCAAGCACTTTTTTCCCCCAAAAGCAAGTACTTGCTTTAAAAATACAGTATTCCAATATTTTAACAGAGTTGGAAGAGAGTTTTATATCAGAAAAGACTGAAACTGTGACACAAAATATAACTATTATAACTTGCTTTTTTGTATTAAATTCCTTCAGCGCTAGCTTTAATGAAAATTCAATAACCATACAAATAAATCACCAATTCAAGATTTAAGATATAAATGAGATTGTATCCAATTGTCACCATCCAGTCACAGCAAGTTCTTTGTTGTAATGAAGTCATCCATGAACAGAAGGTTGAGGGAGATTTTAGAGTCTTTGAAACTTTATAAAGTTGATTAAAAAATATGTGACAAAATATGATGAGGTGTTTCTGATAGTTGGTAGCCACATGATTTAAGATTAGATTTTCACGAATCTGTTGAGGTACCAGGTAGTCAGCGTACAGCCACAATTGACCCCAAAATTTCTGTTGTTAAGCAAGACATTTGTAAGTGAATTTTATCCCATTTTACCCCTTTTTTGTCACCGTTAAGTGAATCACTACAGCTGTTAACTTAGTGACATGCTTGCTAAGTGAATCTGGCTTCCCCATTGACTTTGCTTGTCAGAAGGACATAAAGAGTGATCACGTGACCCTGGGACACTGCAACCATCATAAATTTGAGTCAGTTGCCCGACCATGGGGATTCTGCAACAGTCATAAGTGTGAAAAACGGTCATAACTCACTTTTTTCAGGACCATCGTAAGTTTGGTCATTAAATGAACTTTTGTAAGTTGAAGACTCCCTGTACTAATAAGAATAAAATGTATCAATAAATGATGCAGGCTACTGTTGTTAATGCTATTGTTTATTACAGTTCTGTTTTGAACAGTATACCATGTGTTTTCATTGAGATTTACAGGAGTTTAATGAGTCTATTCAGAGACTCATATCTTCAGAGCTTTTTCATGAATATGGTGTAATCTGAGTACAAGTGCATAAAATTCTCAGAAGCCTAATGTGAGTTAAACAATAACAATCTATTATATTGATACTTACTGGGTTGAATGCTAAATTAACATTCAGAACCTTAAAATGCTTTAAAACAAAACAATTTGTTTCTCTTTCATTCATTCATACCTGCTTTTTTGTCTTCTTAATGTATTAAATCAGTCTGCCTTGTTTCTGGCATTTCTCCGTCCCCAAATAACAAAATTGTACACGCTTTCTTATTGCTTGATCAATATCAGCTCGGGTTTCCCTTTTCCCTGTTGAATCTTTCCTTTGAAATATTAATTAATTCTATGTAGAAGACTTTAGCTGACCCTCCTGTTTTTTTTTCCATTTTTAATAGAGTTCTTTGAAAACATTAACATTTTATTGCAGATAACCATTGTAAAGAGGAACAATGTACAATACAAAAAAAAAATCATCACAGTATGTTGCTAAATGTCTAGGATAAGGTGTCTTCTTAAGGAGGCATGATATAGGAACAGTCAGGCTTTTTAAAAACACAACGTTTTCCATTATCTGCTATTGCAGGTAGCTGTGACTTTAAAATCAGATACTTCCATTTTCCATTTCCAAACACTGTGTCCTTATTTAAAAAGAAAATGTTAACTTTATCTAATTTATCTGATGGTAGGAATGGCATCTTTTTAATGTGTACCCATGTCATCAGCCATGGTTGCTGATCGATTCTTGTTCAGAATTTAAAGTATACTGCTCAAAAAAATAAAGGGAACACAAGATAAGACATCCTACTATTAAATACAGTACATTGTGTTGTTTAAGTGTTCCCTTTATTTTTTTGAGCAGTATATTATGAAATGAAAAAACTGAATGCATCACTCCTCCTCCCCCCCTTTTTTTGGTAATAGAATAGTCAAAGGGCACTTTTAGTGCAAATTTCACTGCGGGAAACAGTGTACAGTGATACCCATCATTGAAATTAGAAAGTAATTTTCTCAGTGGAGTTTGGGGTGTCAATCAACCCTATAATTTCAGTGGGGTTTTTTCCCTATACAAAGGCATAGCAGCTAGCCACACATAGTCTTGCAGTTCTAAGAATGGTAGTAGGTGAAATACTTACTGCAAATAAAACAGAGCCTTGTGGCAGCTTAAAGACAAATATCCCATACGTCTTTTTAGGATCAGTAAAGATTCGCAGCCATTAATCAGGATTGTGCACCTTTCCATAAAGGTTTGAGAATGTGATTGGGCTTAAGTCATTTTCCTGGAGCCTTAATAGTCCCACTTGAGGAAAAAAACAATACTTGCATATTTTTGTATGAACAGGAGTTGGTGTGAAGCTATTACAAAGATAAATAAATAGATGCCCTGGGTTCATAATGTCAAGTTGGTATATAAAGAAAACATTATGAGTTATTGAGATCTGTTGCATCCTCTATTTGCATCCTCTATTTATATGGATGCAAATAAATGATGGATACTCAACATCATATTTAAGTAGATTTATCCACAAGACTTGCATCTACTAATAGCCACTGACTGCCAAAATGGGTCCCCTTTGCATAATTTAATATTGAATTCCTTATTTTTTAGGTTCACTAAGTCTGTGGCAAAAAAAGAAAATACATATAACATAATTTTAATTACATTATTAATTACATTCAGAGAGAATAGTTCATTAAAGGGGGCTGGAAGGCTCAGCAGGGCTGTGATTTCTTTATTTTTGTGGAATCAGGTTTCATTAATTTTAATGGATTCTTATTGGTATTTCCCCTCATTTGCCATAGGGTTGTAGCTGTTGTAACTAAAGCCTAATGAGGTCATTCATGGCCTTGTCCATACAGGCCCAGTTTGCTTACTGATGCTGCTAAGGTAGTTCTGGTTTTATATGCGCATTTGCCCTCCCTTTCCAGAGTCATACAGACCTAGATAGTACTCCGCAGAAATAAGCAAAAGAGGAAATGAACAAAATAATTAATAGATTCGAAGCTCCCTCTGTTTTCTGTGGGTTTTTTTCTGCCTTCTATGACTTTTTCACGTTGGTTTTTCTATTAGTATAAAGAAACGATGAACATTTTGACCTGCTATCTGTATTGGGTCTTTATTCAGGGAAATATATTTAATAGGGAGCCTTTGTTTACATGATGGAGCAAGAAGCTTACAGGAGAGACCTGTCACAGAGCATTTGGGATTTGGTTAATCTTCTTAGAAATACATTAATCTGGTGGATCAGATGCTGTCAACAATACTATCTGCCCTTACTATGCTTCCCTGTCATTCCTACCTTCTGTTCCTACCCTTTGCCCTTCGTGTTCTTTTTTCCCAACTATGAAAATCAGTGGGTAATGAGAAACAAGAAGATTAAAGGCAAATTAACAAGTGAAATATTAAGCCTGGATCTATTTTTTTTAGCATGTATTTGTTTATATTTAAATTTCTAAAGAATCTCAGGCAAAGTGTATAGAAAACTAGATCCTCGTCATCTCTCCTAAACCTACAGATGTATTATAGTATAAAATCAGAGTCTCTTTTATGTGCAATGGACATTACTTTCTTATGACTTAGAATTCAAGCATAGTAACTTGGTAATTCTCAAGACTGGGTTACTAAACTGCATTTGTATGCTTGCTTGCCGTTTTGGTAATGGCATCAAGAGCCAAGTTTTACTTTCTGCTGGTTCTATTTAATGCAAGTGCAAAAGAATCACAAGTTGTACACTTAGAGAGCCACTTAGACCTGTTGGTCTCTTTAAATAAAATTTATTTTGGTGTAGGACTTGTCATTTGGCTTTGTCCCTAGGTATCCGCCTGGTATTTTCATATCCATGTTTTTGGCTCATCTCTGTGTCATTTCTTCCCTGTCCTATTTCATGCATGCATATTAATGTTCCTTATTTTGACTGCTCACACAATTTTTGTTTTTTTGTCCTTTGTTGTGTTTGACCTATGACTCATGCCAGCTGATAACTGCTGTTTTAAGCTGTTCTCCTTAGGAATATTTTGAAGCCTGTTATTTTACTGTTGTTATGTTACTGTGGTGAAATATTTTTACATCTTTCAAGGTTCTGGGATAATTTCATGATATTATTCTACAGGATATAAAACTCAAATTCACACATTGGGCAGATTTTTTTTATCTTTTCTAGTCTGGGGACTTGTACCAGATGGGCATATGGTCTTCTGACTTTAGTTAACTATAATAACAAAAACATTTTTATTGTCCTCTGTAGAGTATAAGAGCTTAACATATGTTGTGCCGTGAAACAATAGAAGTTTAATAAAAGTGTTTTGTATTGTTTCTATACTTTATCAGATAACCAACATGCTTTATCATTGATAACCAGCAAAAATATATACTACTCAAACCTATATTCTGAAGCCAGAATCTCTGGTCAAAGACAATAATTTACACAAGCAGTTAATAGGAGATGTTGCTTAAATTAATTTCCCATGCAGTCTTTCAGCTGCATTGAAAACTGTTCTCAATATGCACATATAGGATTGCATTATCAATCTGGCAAATTAGTCACTTTTACGTATCAATGAAACAGGAATTTAAGAGAGTATAAGCAAATAGTTATAATATACATATGTCATAGTATAGTAAATCAAGTTGATATTCCCTTCATGGATTGGAATAAATAAACCCCAGGCTTATTTCCATGAGATAAGAATAGTTTATTTATTATTATTTATTTATTAGATTTTTATTTCACTTGTCTTACTTTATAAGTAACTCAAGACAGCAAATATATACAATACTCCTTCCTCCTCCTATTTTCCCCACAACAACTCTGTGAGGTGAGGTGAGCAAAGAGTGACTGACTCTATAATAATGCCAGAACACTTCATAAACATGTTATAAGTAAGGCTGAGTGAATGTTTTTTTAATATCTGTATTATATTTAGCTAAAACACTGATAGGCAATTTTAGGGCCAGGCCAAGCCAAGCCTTCAGTTGTATAGGGACACAAGTTGATGTGGCCTCACAGTACAAAAGGCTAACTTCCTTTGTGTCCAGAGCACCCAAGTGCTTCCAGGTTGAAATGTTTGAACAGTGATATCACTGTTGTCTAGGAGATACCCCACTTCATGTCCCCGCTAAGTTGCCCACCAAAGTGGTACCCATTTATCTACTTGAGGTCACCCACTTTTAAACTGCTGGGTTGGCAGGTGCTGGAACCTGTGACAGGAGTTCATCCCGTCCCACAGCAGCAACCGGGTCTCGGAACAAGCACTTGCCAATCATCAATCCAGTGTCCTAACATCATGAGCCACTGAGCTCCTGAGCTAGTTTCCTGCTTCACTCATACTTGTATTCCTTGGTCAGTCTTGGCAAGTATGGAGAAATTCATGATTCCTCTTTTTCTCCAAATGTTCAAATGGCAGTATCTTTATGCTACTGTTGGCAAGAAGAATATGGTGTTGTCCCGCTCTCCTAAAAAAAGCAAGGAAGGAAAGTAGTAATTCAACATTTGTATAGGTATCTGTTTTGACATTCAATTGTTTTATAATGCTTTTTTTTAAAAAAAAATCTATAACCATTAATACTTAATAGTGCTGGAAAAATGGAATGAAGAAAACTTGCTTAAAAAAAACAACAACTGAAGTGATGAGAAACCTCATCCTACACCTCCTCTTCCCCACCACACAGTGAAAGCCCTTATTTATTTTACTAGTATTATTAGTCATTATGGAATTTTATATGCTGCTAGTATGGCATAACTGGCTGGGTTTTTTTTCTTGGTTACACTGCAGAAAGCTACAGGTATCAAGCACAGAGGGGCAGCTTGTTTGTGGATGTCATTCCAGCAGAAGAGAAATGCTGAGTTCAGTAATTTTGCGAACTCCTGCATCTTGGCTTCAGCCCAGAAAGAAGGACTAATGAACCACTAATAACCTTCACCAAAGCTTGTAGTCCAGCATTCTAAAGCTCCTCTGCTAGGGACATCACAGGATTCTTGGCATTAGATGTGTAGAAAGGCAAAGCTGAATCCCTAAATTTGTATTTGTATGTAGGGGGAGCAGAGATTTGGATTTTGGAACAAAATTACTCAGATGTTTGGCAGGAAGAAGGATATCTTTAGTTACTTGTCTTTCTTAAGCATACATGTGAAGTTTTGAAGTGCTTATTTAATGGGGAAATATTCATACTTTTGGTCCCTGCTGTCTTACAAAATTATCTTCCCCCTCAAAAACAAACCCAATGAAAAAAAATACTTAGAATGAAAGTTGGAGGAAATCATTACAAAATAGCAAAATACTAAAAAAGATAATAAAAATAAGTATAGTTTGCTTTACAACAAACATTTTTGCTAGGTAAGTAGTTTGTTTTAATCCAGACAGTGGCCACTTGCATGTCTAACATAACATGGCAACAAGTGACCTGATAGCTTGCTCAATGTCTCAGAAGAAAAGCCTCTTATTGAAGAAAAATGATCTTACCTATTAAAGTATTCCTGAACTGCTTTCTGTATAATGTAAAAGTCTGAAAACACCACAGCAGTGCTACAGTCACTGACCAAATTATTTCCAGTTCTTTCTATGATGTATAAAACTGTCATACACCACTAGCATTGCACTAGAGCAGGGGTAGGCAACCTCGGCTCTTTTATGACTCATGGACTTGACTGGCTCAGGAATTCTGGGAGTTGAAGTCCATGAGTCGTAAAAGAGCCGAGGTTGCCTAACCCTGCACTAGAGCAAATTGTTCTGATGGGCTTCTGACAACTAACAGGGAGGAAAGAGAAGGAGAAAACTTCCTTCTTTTCTCTCCTGGAAATCGAGGTTGTCCTAAATGATAAACTGAACTTTAAAGATTAGAAAGATTGTCAGTGGAACTGGGTTCAAACGATATTTCAAAACTTCATTGAATTTTGGCAGCAAAAAAGATGGAAGATTTCTCAGTGTATCCAGAGGAAGAAAAAAAATCTGCAATTCTTCTTAGTAATGCCATTAAAAGCCTAATGGAAGAAGTTTCTCTGGTAGCCTATCTGAGATTTAACTAAAGTGTGAGAATCCAGGAGTGATTCAAATTTATGATGAGATTGTAACTAAATAGAAAATACATTCACACATGGAAACTTCAGAACTAAGCGAAGTTCAAGAACATGTATTATTAAGAATTCTTTTGCAATTCTTTTTTCTTTCTAATAATTTTTAAAAATAACATTTCCTTTATTAAATTAAATGAGAACAATTATTATGAATGAAGGCAAATATACGTGTCCCAGGATAATGTTGCAAGTTCGAATCCGGGTTGGTCACCGGGACCAAAGGCTCTTCTGGGCTTTCAGACTTACGCTGGAGCTCATCTTCATGGAACTTCTCTCTGCTGCATCTTATTCATTCTGGTAACTAGTTCTAGTGTTCTAGTTTAATGCACAGGACAGGTAGATAACTGTCATATTAATTAACACCCATAAGCTCTTGATCCCTTGTATCCATCCTTCTATCACATTGATAGAAAAAAATAATATGTACCTCTTTGCATATTGCCAGTTCCCTAATTCATTTAAACTGGTACATTCTTTTTGTTAATTCACTATGTGGAAACTGAAACTTAACGGGTCAAGGAAGGTTTTATGGATTGAAGTCTTTAATTCCAATGAGCTTCTTTAATCTAATGGTCACATTGGATCACAGCTCTCAAAATTCTAAGTCAGTTGGGTCAGATTTTGGTAGTACTTTTCAGAAAGCAGATTGAAATGGTCAAAATTGTTCAGAATAGAGTTCTTATTGCCTTGCATGCATGTACACGCATATATTTGTTTGGGATCTTTCTGTCTTGCCTTTCAGTCAAACAATAATTCCATCAATAAAATCAATCACTAATGCAAACAAAGGAACCTTGTCAAAATATAATGGCACTTCAGACCAAAATTATATAATTAAAGACTGACAGTTTCAGACTTAAGTGCAATTTCTAGTAAATGCAATTTAATCTCCTGCAAAAATAGAAATTGCTACAGTAAAGGTGATATTTGAGAAAGATTAAATCCAAATGGACAGTAGTGAAAGTTATATATGCTTTTTTTGCTTTTGATTTCTTTCAGCTCTTTGTTCTCAGTTTCAGTTTGTTGTGGTATTTTGTAATGAAGCCTCTATCTCTGTGCAGTTTCCACATTCATCCTCAAGGGAGTTTCATTTCATTTCAGCTTTTAAAAGGTATAATTCTGCATACTATAATTTTTATGCCAGGGGCTATATAATCATTTTGGCATCCTGCAGGGTGGAAAAAAATAAATATAAATACTAGGTTTCATTTTAGCATTGCTAGTTCTGATACCTAATTTCAGTCTTCTATGTAGTCTGAGTGGATTTTTGCCGCAATTTATGGCAACTATTTTTAATCCTTCTGTGTGCGTAAGTTAACTTGTTGGTGGTACATACTTTTATAGCATTCTCTTGATGCAGTAAATGATCTGCATCATGCTGGTTTGCTTATTTCCAACCACTTTTAAGTTGGAAATCATCTGCCAAAGAGCTTACATCAGTCAAATATTAAATATGGTACCTGTGAAGGGGCTGTGGATAAATGAAATTGAAGCAGAGGCTCTGTGTTCACACTTGTAACACAAATACAAAGAGAAGAATGTGGAAGATAGTTCAAGCATGAAGTGGTATAAGCAAATATTTATATCTAGTTGGGGGAAAGTGCTTTTTCCTTGCTATTGTTGTTACAATAGAAGTGCCTTAATTGCTGGCCTTGTTTGCTTAATCTTCTTTTTTTTCTGGGAAAAACAGATTTCAGATTCTTCTCTATAGATCTTTTTCCTGGCAGAGGTTATTTGGTCTTTGTGTAAAGTGTCTGTAGGTCAGGTCACCCATCTTCTACCAATCTGATATCTTGAATGATTTTCCCTCTCCCCGCCCCATTGATAGAAATTGCTAACAATGCTACAGAAGTACTTCCATATTTCATTTGCAATAATCACTCATTGCAATTCAATTTACCTGTGAAATTTTCTATCTATAAATTTCTCATTCATTTCAGCAGGCATTAAACACATAACACAATGTGCACATAGGTTGAGTTTCTTTTATTTACTTAGGCTTATATGCCACTTCATATTGGAAATGGATAGATCTTATAAGTACGTGTGATTTCTGAAGTAACAGTTTACACCAGTAGTGTACAAGAGCATTTGTAATTTATATACTACTTTTAATGCTGTTGGTTCAATTTTCTAGTGATAAAAATAAACCAACTTACATGCAACTATCAGTAACATCTACAAGGCAAGAAATAAAAGAGCAACAAACAGATGAGGATTTCCATAAATTTGAATTCTTAACTAGAACTAGGAGAAGAGTGCTAGAACTTTTTGTTTACTATTACTTCAGTTCTGCTCATCTACTTTTCTGTTATTAATTTATTTTATTTATTTTTCGCATTTCTGAACTGCTCATTTTCAGAGATGGCCTCTCAGCCATGTATAATAAAGTGTCAGAATATAAAAACAATATAAAAATTAAAATGTTAGAATTAAAATTTCAAAAATATTTTTTGAGGGAGGCAAGAATAATTAAGCCCTGTTAAAAATCAATCGATGAAAGGAGGACTCTCAAGGCATCAATCAAACTGCATATTTCCCTGGCCTCCATCCTGCTCTATCCAGAGATCATTCATGAGTATGACCAATGCTGTTTTGATCCCATATGCAGGCGTAAAACTGACAGAAAAGGGTGTAGATAATTCATTTTCTCCAGGGTTCTGTGGAGTTGAAATGCCACTTACCTTCTTAACCACCTTTCACAAAAAGGGGAAGTGGGAGATTGAACAACATTGTCCAGAATAGCGAGATCCAGCGATGGCTTCTTGAATAGAAAGTATAGAAGTGCCTCTCTAAAAGTTTCCAGAAATGCTCCCTCCAACAAGGCTGAATCCATCATCGCTTGGACCCATCCACATAACACTTCCTGCGCTGCTTTAACCAGTCAGGAGGGGCATGGATTTAATCTGCAGGTGGTGACATTTGTATTCTGTGGGACACTGTTCACTTCCTCAAGACCAACAAAATCAAACCATTTCCAGATAAGCCTGCTCCCCAGGCTTCTCCACATGCTTGGTATCCAACTGGAAACAAATCCAAGTGATTTTATCCTCCAGAATTCCTCTGCAGGCCCTGGAGGTGACCCTAACTAAACAGGGCCGCTGGGCAGCATTCTGTGGATACACTAAAAAGTATTGAAGCTTTGCAATCCTTAACACCACAAAGTATACCTTATTAGCAATCTTCTGTCCTGTCAAGTTCTCTTTATTTCCCTACAGCAGCACTCTAGGCCAGGGGTCCCCAACCCGTGGTCCGCAGACTGGTGCTGGGGTGTGGCCAGTTAGAAACCAGGGCGTGCAGCTGGAGGCATGCAGCAAGTCTGCAGGGGTCTGGGCAAGGGCGGGAGAGTGGCAGGCAGAAGCTGGCTTGCTCAGTGCAAAAGTTCTCCAGCGGTACGCTTGCAACTGGCTTGCAACATCTGAGCTCAGCATCCTTCCTCCTCCTCCTCCTGCTTCTTGTGCTCTCTCTTCTTCTGCCTCCTCCTCCTTCTCTTCCTGCTTCTTCTCCCTACTGCTACTTTTTCTTCCTCCTTCTCATCTTCCTCACTTTCCTCATCTTCCCCTCCTGGCACCCCAGCTGGGCTCTGCTCCCTTTGCTCAAGTCTCCAAGTTTGCAAGGCAGGCTCCCCAAAACCTCATTGGAGGGGGATTCTCCCCCCCCAAGGTATGTGTTTGTGAGGGTGCTTTTTCAGGGTACAAATTGGGGCAAGGAGAAGCTATCTTTCACTTTAAGCACTTCAAGGGAATCTCTCTCTCATTTGCACCTTTTCTAAGACCGCTGAGTTTTTTGCTTTTGTTTTGATGCCTCATGTTTTGGTAGGTGCCTTATGTTTTGGTAATTTCCTACCTGCCTCATGTAATTTGCCAGGTGCCTCATGTTTTGGTAATTTCCTTCCTGCTTTTCGTGGTTTAATCTGGTGTGTGTGTGTGTGTGTGTGTGTGTGTCTGTGTGTGTGTGTGTGTGTTCATGCTCCTTTCTTCGTGCAGCTCTCATGTTTGCAAGCCTAGCGCTCTCCTACCCGGCTGGCAATGGGGGAGGGGAGAAGCTACATTTCCCCTTAAGCACTGTGTCTGCAAGGGAATCCTTCTCTCATCTGCATCTTTTCCAAGGCTGATGGGCTTGCACAGTACCCTCTCTCTCTTTGAATGGTTTTCTCAGCACTTCCTCAACATGCTGGGTCTTTGGTTTGTTTTTCTGGAAGGCTGAGTTTGGGATTGTCTCTCTTTTCTTCCCACTTTCTTAGAAGAAGAAAGTCACTAGTGTAATCTAATACAACGTAATAATAATAGAAATAAAGTGCATTATTTATTTGTTTATTTAGAAAATTTAGAATAAATATAATGAATCATTCTGAAACTTCCCCCAACCCGGTCCATGGAAAAATTATCTTCCATGAAACCGGTCCCTGGTGGCAAAAAGTTTGGGGACCTCTGCTCTAGGCAGCTTTTAATGCTTTTCAGCTCCCTCAACTCCTCTGTGAACCACAGGGAGTGATAGGCCAGGAGAAGCTGCATGAGCACAATCCTGTTTAAGGCTCTGGCTGTCTCCCTACTCTAGGCAGCTGCTGCGAGGCACCCTCTGCAGGACTGTGTTACAGATTGGCAGGTATTTCCCCGAGGAACAGCAAGTTGAAGTTTCTCAGAACCATGAATCTGGGAAACTCCACTGCCAATCCTGAGATGGCTTCCAGCATTCAGGCAGGCATGTTGCCACACAGCAAGGAGGCTGGTACAATAACAACAATCCGAATTGCTCCCTTGAGACTAATTGAAGAACAGAGTCTCACAACTGGCAACTTGTAGAGCAGCACCCCTGATGGCTACCAGAGGTTCCCAGATGACCACCATTTTCCCTTCTCCCCGGGACCAGGGTCTTGGCTGATGCCACACCCTAAATCTGATTGAGCATATTTCAAAGAGAGCACACATTAACAGAACACCTCCCCCCCCACCCCCCTGAGTTTAGCTAGGTCTTGGTAATACATGCCAGGTTGGCCTGCTCCTCATTTATAATGTCTCAAATAAAGAAGCCTTGTGGTCAATCAACTGACACTCAGCAGCAGGAGTCAAAAATCTTTGCTATTCCTACAATGATTATGAAAGAATGGCATGAAGGCATATTTATAGTTGCATTGGCTGTTTTAGTAGTCTTATGACACCAGTGAGCTACAAGTGAGTGTGGTTTCATCCTGTCGCCCTATTAAAGAAAACAGGCCTGTTCTCAGAAAGCACAGAGAGTGCCTTGTTTTCATGCCATTATTCTGAAGCATTTCTCGCCCAATTCATTGTCCATAGTTTTGGCTCCAATTCACTGCCCGTTCTTCTGACTAGCAATGTCTTGTTCAATTCAGGTTACAAGTTATCTGTTATCTTCTTTGGAGATTTTGGAAGAATCGGTGCTTAATTAATTTTACCACAATTCAACCAGAATGCCCCTTTTCTTTTCTTGAATGAGGATTTTAAAGTGTTGCTTAAAACAGGATGATGCCTCTTTGTCATTTTGCATGCATTTTGCATCATAAAGACTTAACTGTTTTTTTATTTTTTTCTTAATTACTTAGCAAGTTAACCGGAATAGATTGTTAGGAATACCACTGAGAAAAACATGCTAAAATGCTTTTCCAAAGGCAAAATGCCAAAGAAAAGAATCCACTCAAATCTCAACTTTAGCCATGTATTAGCTCATTATATATTTTATTCTTACAGTACACATTAGACTATAATCCATACTATGGATACGGAAGAATATTTTCCCCCCCTACTTATGGCCGTATTGAGACTAAAAGGAAAACAATCCCTTAAAGCAGACATGTCAAACACAAGGCCCGGGGGCCGGATCTGGCCCGCGAAGTGGTTTCATGTGGCCCGCGAAGCCATCCTGGAAACAGTGAGGGAACGGCCCCCACTGCCTTGGCCCTGGCCCAGAGACCCTCCTCCTGCCAGAGACCCCCAGATCTGTCCCACTCCTGCCCAGGCCCCCATAGGCACCCTTGATGCGAATGATGTAGAGCTGGCCATGCCCATCCAGTAGGCCATATGCACTCTAGCCACGCCCATCCAGTAGGCCACGCCCACCCTGGCCATACCCACCCGGCCCCGAGGGCAACCGCAATGCTGATGCGGCCCTCAATGAAATTGAGTTTGACACCCCTGCCTTAAAGCATGAACAGAATGTATGTTCACCTCCTACATCTAGGATTGCCATGCATAGCTGCCACTACATTTTATGTAGCATAGAATTTGAAATAATGTTTGACCTTAATCCCATTTTAACTGTGTTCCTTGATTTTCATTACTAGAACTTGCCAGTCATTTGCATTTTTAATTATCACAGTAATATAATTAACATAGTGCAAGTTATTGATGTTTCTTCTTTCACATTTAAAATTATACTCAACTTCTAATTCAGCCTGTGTCAATATCTATTTGACATGAGGGATAGAATTAAAAACTAAAACAGTTTTTATTGCTGAAAAATCAACGTTGTCAGGATGGAGATGCTGGGGTGGGGAGATTCCGTTTATACTGTTGGTGTCTGCACTCTGCTCATGGAGCATGCTCAGATCTGTTTGTTGAGGTCTGCCGTATTTCTTTGAGTTGTCGCACATCCGTTTTTGGGATGTATTTGTCTCTGGGTATCTGTTGTTAAAAGTGAATTGTTTATAGCTCCATGTGTTGTAGCCATAACTCTGGTCATTGTCCGTGTTCTCATGCCAGGGATCTTAAATGGTTGTTGCTCTTCTTCCCTGTGTTCGACATTGCAGAGTGGTTATGTGCTGGTGCAATCTTGGATTTGATGCAATGAGGTAATTTGTGAATTCTTGTGCTGTTTGTCTTCATGTCGCGCATGTCGTTGTTCTTCCCAATTTCTTAGTGCCTGGTATGCAGGGGGGAGGTCTATATGCCAGTTGATGGAGGAGTGGTTTGAAAACCAAGCTTCCTTAAACAAGCAAACAAAACTCCAAAAATGGGCCGGACAAAATTATTGGCGCCCTTTCAAAATTGTGGGTAAACAAGATTGTTTCAAGCATGTGATGCTCCTTTAAACTCACCTGGGGCAAGTAACAGGTGTGGGCAATATAAAAATCACACCTGAAAGCAGATAAAAAGGAGAGAAGTTCACTTAGTCTTTGCATTGTGTGTCTGTGTGTGCCACGCTAAGCATGGACAACAGAAAGAGGAGAAGAGAAGTCTGAGGACTTGAGAACCAAAATTATGGACAAATATCAACAATCTCAAGGTTACAAGTCCATCTCCAGAGATATAGATTTGCCTTTGTCCACAGTGTGCAACATTATCAAGAAGTTTGCAACCCATGGCACTGTAGCGAATCTCCCTGGTCGTGGACAGAAGAGAAAAATTGATGAAAGGTTGCAACGCAGGATGGTGGATAAGCAGCCCCAAACAAGTTCCAAAGGAATGCAAGCTGTCCTGCAGGCTCAGGGAGCATCAGTGTCAGCGCGAACTATCCGTCGACATTTAAATGAAATGAAACGCTATGGCAGGAGACCCAGGAGGACCCCACTGCTGACATAGAGACATAAAAAAGCAAGATTAGTTTGCCAAAATGTACTTGAGTAAGCCAAAATCCTTCTGGGAAAACGTCTTGTGGACAGATGAGACCAAGATAGAGCTTTTTGGTAAAGCACATCATTCTACTGTTTACCGAAAATGAAATGAGGCCTACAAAGAAAAGAACACAGTACCTACAGTGAAATGTGGTGGAGGTTCAATGATGTTTTGGGGTTGTTTTGCTGCCTCTGGCACTGGGTGCCTTGAATGTGTGCAAGGCATCATGAAATCTGAGGATTACCAAAGGATTTTGGGTCGCACTGTAGAGCCCAGTGTCAGAAAGCTGGGTTTGCGTCCGAGATCTTGGGTCTTCCAGCAGGACAATGACCCCAAACATACGTCAAAAAGCACCCAGAAATGGATGGCAAGAAAGCGCTGGAGAGTTCTGAAGTGGCCAGCAATGAGTCCAGATCTGAATCCCATTGAACACCTGTGGAGAGATCTTAAAATTGCTGTTGGGAAAAGGCGCCCTTCCAATAAGAGAGACCTGGAGCAGTTTGCAAAGGAAGAGTGGTCCAAAATTCCGGGTGAGAGGTGTAAGAAGCTTATTGATGGTTATAGGAAGCGACTGATTCCAGTTATTTTTTCCAAAGGGTGTTCAACCAAATATTAAGTTAAGGGTGCCAATAATTTTGTCCCCGCCCATTTTTGGAGTTTTGTTTGACATTATGTCAAATTTGCTTTTTTTCTCTCCCTTTTTTTGTTGTGTTCCAATTTCTGTGAGAAATACTTGATTTTCTGGAAAAATTTCTGGGGCGCCAACAATTTCGGCCATGACTCTATGTGTGTGTGTATGTATATATATATATATATATATATATATATATATATATATATATATATATATATATATATATATATATATATATCCAATTCCTTTGAAAATTTGAAACCATTCTGTTTTGCAATATTCTATCTAGACTACAGCTTCCAATCTTGTGTATAATATAGGTTCCACAGGTTTCTGAAGTAATACAAAAGAGCTACAAAAGGGCATCCTTAAAAAACACTTGATCCAAGATATTTAATTTAATTTAATTTAATATTTGCATTTGTATACCGCCCTTTCCCTGAGGACTCAGGGCGGTTTACAGGGAATTAAAATCGAAACATACAAAAGTTAAAACCAATTAAAAAAGCATTAAATTCACCCTGTAGATTAAAACCCCAGTTAAAATTTTCTCCTCAGCCTGGGCCCGAGAGCTCAAAGAGCCAGGTCTTCAGGCCCCGGCGGAATGATCGGAGGTCAGGAGCAGTCCTCAGCTCTACCGGCAGCTGGTTCCAGAGGGCAGGCGCTCCCACCGAGAAGGCCCTATCCCTGGGTGTCACCCGCCGGCAATCTCTCACCGGCGGAACCCTGAGCAGACCCTCCCTGTGGGAGCGCACTGGGCGAAGGGCATTTGATGCCGGCAGCAGGTGTTCCCTCAAATAACCCGGACCCAGGCCATGTAGGGCTTTATAGGTGATAACCAGCACCTTGAATTTCATATAAATTTATTTATCTATGCCATGTCAGGGGTGTCAAACTGTCGGCCCGCGGGCCAGACCCGTCACAAGGAAACCATACCTACCCCATTGCCAGCAATGGGGAAAAAGCTCCGATACGCCACATGACATCATGTGATGTTGCGTGTTTGACATGTCTGCCATAAGTTATTTCCACATATTCTGAACCCCTAAGGAGACTTATCCTACATTTATGAGTTACTGTTCTATTGATACTGGCATGCAATTTAAGATGCCCTGTTGAATGGATCCTATGTCTGAATAGATATGCATATGCTGCAATTACAGTAAGAATAAACTTGTTAGGAAATAAAATTCTGAAATACTTTTGAAAGATACAGCATTGAACTGAAACTCTTCAGGTCTAAATATTATTTAGTTTCAATAACTGGAAAGAAATTAACTCACGTTCATTTACATAAGACAGAACATTTCCAGGATTCCCATATCAGAATAGTCTGTGAAGTTATAAATTGCACATAAAAGTGAAAAAATTATGAAATATAATATTTCCAAATACAGTGATCAGTTAATTTTTGAGAATGAAAACTTTGGGAGTATAAAATAAATTATACTATCATACATTAAATTATACTAAAATAGTAAAGTTAAAGAGAAAGCAGAAAATAATGGTAGGATATTGCAATACCCTTACATTATCTAAGGTTACTGAGATTACGTTCAGTGATGATTTGGCTCAAAGATAAGTATTTCTGCCTGAAGAAACTGCATTTAGAAACTCATTTTTGACTATTCTCCACTCAATCTCTACCACAAAAGGCTTCAATTTCCATAAAGGATTGTCAATTTTTAGGAAGAAAAATAATTTCTATAAAGACAAAGCTACTGTGTACAACTTATTTTGTTTAAATGTATATATAGTATCACTTGGGTGTGAAAAATAATACATAATTCAAATTAAAGGTAGAATATGTTTAAATATTTTGTTATTTCTGGAAAATGCATCTGTGTCACTGCAAAGAATGCTTCAGTTTTTCTAGATAGTCGTAACCACAAATATTGTGTTAGTCTTAACCAGAGGTTTTTTGTTGCATCCCTATGAGGAGGATTTTCAAGTCTGAAGTATAGGAATTGGGAAAGGTGAGGATGTATAGATAAGAATTCATTTGTATTTCTGTTCAGAGTGTCGCTACATGAATAAAGTTGAATCATTTTAGGGTATGAATGAAAGTTTCTGTTAGTACCTTTGCAATTCATAAGTAAAAAACATGTTCTATGTTAATTAATCCAAATATTCTATTATGTCCTTATTACAATAAAATCAGATTTATAGTAATCATCCTTCACTGTTCAGAAAGGTTGAATAAGGTATTGGGGTTAAACATTTTATAAAGTAATCTTGAATATTCACTGTTGGGTAGAGTAACATATATGTATAGGTATATGTGTATATATGTATGTGTGTGTGTATGTTTCTATATATAATTTATACACACACATGCATACACACAGGTGAAAGTATCACTTAGATTTATGATTTGTAGGAGTCATGAGAGGCTATCTCAGAGATCTCTCATATGATGCTTTGGAGGGAAAATAAGTAATAATCACACTTTGATGCAAAGAGGCAGCCAGGAATCAAATAGGAAACACAGCTGCAATTTTTAATCACTGTCATAGTAAATCCAGTAGGACTATCAGAAATGTTTTTAGAAATTGTTCCCTATAATCTGCAAAACTGACTGTATTTAGAATCTCTGGGATATTTGTGCATTGACTGATTGGTTTCCAGATTACTTATTTTCATTTTTTTACCAATTCAAAATAATTTGATGAGAGATTATTTGCTTTTGAAATTTCTTGCGAAGAAGTGGAACATTTTGATGAAAATCTCATAGGTGAATATGGCATTCTTGCAATTTTATTTAGTTATGGCCAAGGAGTATGATTACCTTGTCTTCTGTTTTTTTTCTAAAATCTATTTTGCATGTCATACTTCAGTTACATTTCAAGGGAAGACAGCATGTGGAAAAATGCCTCTTATTGGACATTTTAGACTGAGAGGTATGAGTAGTCAGGAAGGCTTTTCAGTAATAGAAATATATGTGACAGAAAACAACATGAGCAGTATACTCTGCCACTTCTAATAATAATTCAGAAACGTCATATAGAAAATGTGGAAAGAAATGGGTAGGGTTCCCCAAGAATAAGTCAGAAGAACAATTAGAAAAGTTGTAAAGCTTTTCAGCATAGCATTAACTTTATTGAAGTTGATGAAATCTTATGTTCAGACCCCTGCATGTAGCACACATGCAGAGATGGCAACAGCAGCCTAAATTGTCAGCTTGCATTATAAAACAAGAAATCAACTATAACGTATCTTTAATCAGAAGGATAACTATATTCTTACTGTCTTGGGCTCCACTGCATGTCTTCATCTTATCAGGAATGTTTATCAGAATGGATGCTTTCATTCTTTGTTCTTCTGCTGATGAACACAAGTTGCCATTATATTTCAGACTTCCTTCATTATTACAGATTAGGGGTGTCAAACTGCCGGCCCGTGGGCCGGATGCATCCTGCCAAAACCACACACACACCAGCTCCAGCAATGGGGAAAAAGTCACGATATGTCGCGACGTCATGTGATACTGCGAATTTGACACCCCTGCTATAGATGATCTTTGAAATGGCAGAATATCAGGCTGATATATCAGCTGACACTTTTACAGCTGATGAAATTTGATTGTGGTAAATGAGTTCAACATTTTATTTCATTTTTTTCCCCAATGATTCTCTTAAAAGTTTCTGAAACTGCCCCTCCTCTACTAAGGAATAGGGCTCACAACTTGGGAGTCCTCCTAGATTCACGGCTTACTCTGGAAGATCATATAGTGGCCGTGACTAGGGGGGCTTTCGCCCAGGTTCGCCTGGTGCGCCAGTTGCGGCCCTATCTGGACCGGGATACCCTGTGTACGGTCACTCATGCGCTCGTGACCTCTCGCCTTGACTACTGTAATGCTCTCTACATGGGGCTTCCCTTGAAGACCACTCGGAGGCTCCAACTGATACAGAATACAGCCGCGAGAGTTGTCTTGGGAGTTTCCTGGTACTCCCATGTTACACCTTTGCTCCGCGAGCTGCATTGGCTACCAGTTGTCTTCCGGGTGAGGTTCAAGGTCTTGGTCATGATCTTTAAGTCCTTACATGGCATGGGTCCGGGTTACCTCAGGGACCACCTGCTGCCGGCGTCAACTTCCCTCCGCCCAGTACGTGCCCACAGAGAGGGCCTCCTCAGGGTGCCTCCGGTCAGGGAATGCCGACTGGTGGCCCCCAGGGGGAGGGCCTTCTCTGTGGGCGCTCCGGCATTATGGAACCAACTGCTGGTTGAGCTCCGGATGGCATCAGACCTCCGAACCTTCCGCCGCGGGCTGAAGACCCACTTATTTGAATTAGCTGGTCTGGCCTGATGGGGGAATATGGGTTTTTAAATTGGTGTTTTTAGTACTTTATTATTGTTTTTTAACTGGGCACTGGTTTAATTTCCTTTTAACTTTTGTATCGTTATTTATATATGCCCTGTGAACCGCCCTGAGTCCCTAGGGAGAAGGGCGGTATAGAAATCAAATAAAACTAAACTAAACTAATATCAGAGCTGTTGAGTTTGTCCTGTTTTTCTTAGGAATGAGTGTGAATTTTATTTCCTCCTTTGATAAGAAGTTATTTGACTTTTCATTAAAACTATGAAATAACTTCAGATTTAACTAAATATCTCATGTAGGAAAAATAAAACTGACAGATTTGAATGCTATGCACTAACATTGGCTTTGCTGTATTAAGAGTTATATTTTGATAATCTTTACCTTTAGCAAATGTTTTTCAGGCAGGTCAACAAGATCTTTTCCATGTTAGGATTAGCTATACCAGTTGAATTTCAATTCTAAGCATAGTGAGGTTTTGATTTGCTATTTGCTTTAATTTACTGGTAGATTTCTTTCTAAATGTAGGAGAAAGCAAAACTTGACAGGTCTTCCATTGGTGGTTTGCTGTCTTCAAAGAATTCTTCCAGTTTCTCTTGTTGTTGTTAGCTGCGAAGTCGTGTCCGACCCATCGCGACCCCATGGACAATGTTCCTCCAGGCCTTCCTGTCCAGTTTCTCTACAGACTTTCAAAAAGATTGCCCTACTATATTTGTTCTGAGACAGAAAAGCCCCTCCCCATTTAGCAATATTTATAGTCACAATTTTATTATTTAATTGTTGCTATTTATAGGGTCTGAGTAACTTAAACATTTTTAATAGTATCAGAATCTGTTGCTTTCCTAAGGTCTGTATAATGTAATAGTCTCTTCTGCTGTTTATCAAACAGAGTTACTTTCTTCACCGGTCTATCCTACTGCCATTTTGTCATCTTTTTTGTTTTTAGTACATGCACAGAAACTTTTATTCTAATGTTCCCATATTGGCTCATCTATTCCCCATGGGCCATCTGTCCGCTGTACCTCTTGGGATTTTTTTTCTTCCCTATCTTGATCTATTATTGATCATGTTTGGCATTAAGTAGTTTTCTTTATCAGGCAATTTATCACCACATTTTTCAGCAAGGAGAAGGAAATTTACACATCTGACTATAAATCATTTACAAGGCTGCTGGGCCATTAATGTATTTTTTATGGATCGGTAAACAGAAAATAGGAACAAGCCTCTTGGCAGAGTCTCCCTGACCTGTTTCAATTCCCTTGCCTCCAGCTCAGATCCTGGGTTCTGGAGCAAGCAGATTCATCCTTCTGCAGAGATTACCAGCAGTTCACAGTTCCCCAGAGCATCTGCATTGCTGTGTTAGCAAAGGAATGCAGGCTGCTGCTGCTGCTGCTGACTGTACTTGGCAACAGTCCACAACACAGTGCATCTTTGCTGACTTGGCTCAGCCTGATGAATCTGAACAGAGAAACTGGCAGCAGGGGTGGGTGAAGGAAAAGTAAGTGATAACAGTGATAGCGGTTTTGCATTACTACTGCCTTTAGCTCCCTGGGAGGAATGCTAATTAGACATCTACCCGTTGTGCTTTGTGTCACTGGTTTAACTTGAGATTTGGAAGGCTCTCTAAATTATTTTCTGGGGCTTGGCTGGAAGGCAGTTTGGTTCTCATTAAGAGAAACACTTTTAGTGTACATGTGGCCCTATGTAGATGATTCCACTTATAATATATCACAGCTGGCCTTAGCTCTTCCTTCTGTGAAATGGAGGAAAGATGACACTGATGCTGTGCTGAAGTGCACCTTGCAAATTCTTTAATCAAAATTAATGAGCGCTGAGAGGAAAACAAATTGCTGGAAACAGTCGCTGGATGTAATTGTTCTTGCCATTGTTATCAGTTGCCTGCAGTTATTTGTGGAACTTTGAGTAAAAGATGGTGTTTTTTTAAAAAAGAAATATGAAAATACGCCTATTTAAAAATATAGAGAGAGAATTTAAACCAGAGAAGGCAAACATAATAGGTCTATCTACCTAGGTAGAAGGCTTTATGTGATTTCATATTTCTATAAATTCTACTCTACTTGTGCTGATGAATTGTCATCTTTTTTGGTTCTCCTCATGCAGAAGAAAGTTTTAATCATTCAGCGTGACAGGACTAGCAAATAAATTTCATAGCTGTATCTGAATCTACAGTTCTCTCCAATATTTAACTCAGTACATTATATCATCTGTATTCAGTGACCCAGTTCTGTTATTAAACTATTAAGGTAACTGGAATCAAAATGTGTCTAAGCAGCACAATTTAATATTAAAAAAAGAACTTGATATAGTAACAAAAGAATCCCTCATTTGGCTTTTTGAGATTTCTGATGACTCTAGATCTCTAATCTTTGTTTGGACCACTCTGGATTATTGTGGAGATTGAAACGTCAATATTTGAAGTGTGTAGATGTTGTCCATACTGGATTTGTCCTCCAAAGGACGTTCTGATTAAAAATTGTAGAAACTGAATCTAGAAGAAATAGATTGGAGAGGATATTGTAGCATTTTAAAACATCACCCATTACATGTTTAAAATATATACATAAGATTTAAACATAGATGGAACAATGTAAGCTCTGAAACATGCCACATGCATCATTCAGGTACATTGTACATCCTGTAGTTATAATACCGGTAGTTGCAACTGCCTATCAAGAGTGCATTCTGTTACAAAGCATAATGTGTAAATTGGGGTAAGGAGTTAGCACTGTCTTTTTCCTTCCAGTGTCTGATACAAACATACATGATTTATCTGTTGGTATTACAAAAAAAAATTCAGGGTATCTAGAAAATCCTTTGAAATAAATAGGATAATTTGTTTCTGGACATCTTGTGTGAGAAAATGCAATTAATTATAAAACATAGGAATTACAGTGAAACAGATTTGAACGTCAAAATATGATTCAGAGTACATTGGGACATGTATCAGTTGTTGGGAACACCTTAGAGAAATTACATCTTCTGTCAGAAGTGGTACCAGCAACAAATATAGCTGTTTTAAAATGCTCCTGTTTTATACATCACCAAATCACAGTTTGCCTTTAAATGTTTGCATAGCCTGATATGCGTGCAACTAGAAACACATTCTTTAATAAAGTCTTAAATTTAGAAAGTTTGCATTCATTGCAAACTATGGTACAAATATTCAAGATGTATCAGAACTTGCAATTGTAGTAATAAAACATGGACTTTAGTGCAGCTGCTCTTATATGATCATGATCAGCTGGGTAACTATGAGCCAGACACACTCACTCAGTCCAATCTCCTCACAGGGTTGTTGTTACGGGGAAAACAGGAGGAAGAAGCTTTGTTGGATATGTTCACTGCCTTATTTGTAAAATAATAAAGGGGTACACAAACAAACAAAATACCGTAGCTTCTTTTGCTAATGAGTGCTTTTGCTTGTGAATTTTTTGTAATCTGAGTGAGGGAACAGGAAGAGCAAATAGCAGTTTGACCGAGTAGTTATAGAAACTTTTTGTTTTGTCTTTTTTCCCCCCTCTTTCTCTTTCCATGTTCTTATGTTTCAGGCTAGCCAAGGACGATAAAAAAAGTTTCTTCCAACATATTAACAACAAGAAAAAAGTCAAGGAAACTGTAGGCCCACTAAAGAGAGAAGATGGCAATGAAATAACAGGCAACAGGGAGAAAGCAGAGCTGCTTAACTCATGTTTTGCGTCAGTCTTCACACAAAAAGAAACTATAGCCCAACATACCAAAAAAACACTGCAAAAGACATACTAGAAACAAAAATTAAAATAAGCAAGAAAATGGTAAGAGAACACCTATCCAACTTTAACAAATATAAATCACTGGGACCCTACAGATTACATCCCAGAGTTCTGAAAGAGCTGGCAGATGTTATCTCAGAACCATTGCACCACATCTTTCATAAATCGTGGAGCATTGGGGAAGTACCTGAGGATTGGAAAAGGGCTGATGTGGTCCCCATCTTCAAGAAAGGAAAGAAAAAAACCAGACCCAGGAAACTACAGACCAATCAATTTAACATCAATACCTAGGAAGATCCTAGAAAAGATAATCAAAAAACAGATCTGCAAACAACTAGAAGCAAACAAAGTCATAAGTAGTAGCCAGCAGTGGACGTAGTATACTTAGATTTGAGTAAGGCATTTGACAAAGTAGACCACAACCTACTCCTTGGTAAGCTAGGAAAAGGTGGAATAGACAACATCACCACCAGATGGATCTGTAGCTGGCTGACAAGCGGTACTCAACTAGTAGTCCTCAATGGTACTACATCTACATGGAAAGAAGTAAGCAGTGGGGTATCACAAGGTCTTAGGCTCAGTACTCTTCAATATCTTCATAAATGACTTAGATGAGGAAATTGAAGGGAACTCATCAAATATACAGATGACACCAAACTGACAGGAGTAGCCAACACCCCAGAAGGCAAATTCAGGATCCAAAAAGATCTTGACAAACTTGAACAATGGGTCCTATCCAACAAAATGAGTTTCAGTGTGGAGAAAAGCAAAGTCTTAACATTTAGGCAGGAAAAAACAAAGGTAAAAATACAGATCGGGAGAGACCTGGCTTAAAAACAGTAACTATGAAAGGGACCTTGGAGTTCTAGTAAACGATCACTTGACTGTGAGCCAGCAGTGTGCAGCAGCAACCAAAAAAGCTAATACAATCATGGGTTGTATAAACAGGCATAGAATCAAGATCACACAAAGTATTAGTACTGCTTTATAAAACCCTAGTAAGACCACATCTGGAATACTGCAGCCAATTTTGGTCACCATATTACAAAAAAGATGTTGAGAGTTTGGGAAAAAATCAGAGAAGAGCAACAAAGATGATCAAAGGCCTGGAGACTAAAACATACAAAGAATGGCTACAGGACTTTGGTTTGGCTAGTCTAAAGAAAAAATCGGGGCAACATGATAGCAGTGTTCCAGTATCTAAGGGGCTGCCACAAGGCAGAGGGGGCCAGGTTGTTCACCAAAGCACCAGAGGGAAGGACAAGAAACAATGGTTGGAAACTGATCAAAGAGAGCAGCAACCTGGAATTAAGGAGAAACTTCCTGACAGTGAGGACAATCAACCAGCGGAACAGCTAACCCCCAGAAATCGTGGGCGCTCCATCACTGAAGATTTTTAAGAAGAGACTAGACATTCACCTGTCTGAGATGGTATAGGTTCTCCTGCTTGAGCAGGGGGCTGGACTAGAAGACCTCCAAGGTCCCTTCGAGCTTCTATTCTATTCTATTCTATTCTATTCTATTCTATTCTATTCTATTCTATTCTATTCTATTCTATTCTATTCTATTCTATTCTATTCTACTCTACTACTCTACTCTACTCTTTCAGAGAGGTAGTTTCTGGGGGTTTAAAACAAGAGCAAGCAAAAAGGCAGCTTTGGAACTTTGGCTAGGAAAGATGACAGAGAAGGCTGCGGACAACAGGAATCCTGAAGGAAGTATCTCTGTGAACTGAAAAATACATGCAGTGCTTGTCTTCCTTTTTCCACAGGATCCAAACTATACCAGCTTGCATGTACAAGCTTGTATTCTGATTGGAGGCAACATTGAAGAGAGTTAAAAAGTTTCTATATTAAAATTAAAATATATCAGAGAAGACAAGCAGTTCCTGGAGGGGACACAATCCAGAAGGGGCATATGTGAAGAGAAGAGAACAAAAACCCTTGGCAGACACTAAAATTGGAAGAAAGTGATACAAAAAGCAAGAACTTAAGGAGATATTCACTGCCAGTGAAACTGAGGAGCCAGTACAATTGAGAATCTCCTGGGCAAACTTGTGCATAGAACTTTGTTTAAGAGTTTCAAATCCCCATGAATTGAAGAGCACTCTGAAGAAAGAAGAGGCATGTGATGGTAGTGTAATAAGGTGTATTATCTTCTTGGTATGTATAGGACATGATACAGAGGTTAACAAGATTCTTAAAATTCATTGACAATGATCCTCTCCTCACATCCGCATGACACAACCATGTCCCTGGGGATCACCAAAGTGGCTATCAAAATGATGTAGTTGAGAAGGATTTGAATTTATAATAATTGGTTGGTACCTTTATGAAGAGTTCCTGGGTGGAAAACAGGATGGTTTTGGCTATTAAATGATGTAATTTTCCTAAAATAAAATAAAAAGTTTAAAAAAATTAGGAAGGAACTTTTTGGCAGGCGTTTTTATCAGTAAAGCAAAAACCATATGAGGGCAAAAACCAATAAAGGACTGGCCAAGAAATCAGAAAACAATAGGCTAGGATGGACCCTGCAGGACATTCCAATAGGTTTGTGGCACTTCAACCATAAATGCTTTTTACAGCAGTGCAAAGAATATAGGAGATCTTAATGCAGGAAGATAAATACAATACAATTGCAACATAATTGGCAACAACACTGGAACAGTAGGGGCTAACCTAGCAGTTTGAAAGCATGCAGCTGGAAATAGATAAATAGGTACCACTTTGATGGGAAGGTAACAGTGTTCTGTGTTCCTCGATGTGTGGTCATGATGGTCACATGACCATGGAAGTATCTATGGACAACACTGGCTCCCTCGGCTAAGAAAGAGATGAGCACCGTTCCCTACAGTCGGACATGCCTACACAGGGGAAAGCCTTTAAATATACCTTTACTGGAATATTATTTATTATTTACAGTAAATAATTATATAATTGTATATTATTTACTGTAAAAGGAGCAGACCTACTTTATTTAAACAAAAAAGTGAACTGTAGTAGGCAATGATGAGAAAGCAGAATTTCATAATTCTTATTTTACACCTTTATTTACTCAGAAGGGAAATTTATCTCTTACTGGTCGTGTTTATGCCACTGGGAGAAGGAGGGAACTGCATCTTAGAGTAGACAAGAAGATGAGAGAACTTAGTTAAATAAAATGAATTCATATTTCCTGGGCTAAATTGATTACATGAAGAAAGAGATAACCAGAGACCCTCTGTTAGTAATCTTTGAGAACTTTTTAGTGAGATCCCAAGAAAATGGAAGAATGCAAATGACATCTTCAAAGTGGGGAAGAAGGAGATCCTAGGAAACTATGGATGTCGGCCTGATGTCCATACTGAGCAAGATCTTCAAATGGCTGGTTAAGTAGCATGTTGGGAAACACTTGGGAAGGTGGAATTAACAGGAACCACTTTGGGTTGATCACAAATTGTACCAGATAAATTTTATTTTCTTTTGGTAGAAAATTTTATTTTCTTGTTTGATAATTTAGTAGATTGGAGAAAGAAAAAGAAAAAAAATATTTTCTATTGCCCCAAAGGGCAGGACCAGAACCAGTAAATCATAACTAGAAGGAAAGTGATTAAAGCTAGACATCAGGAGAAATTTCCTGACTGTATGAGTGTGCTGCCACCACATGGCTGTTCTTGGGAAATTATAATATGCTAATTGGGTCTACCAGTACCTTCCCCTTTTGTGATGTATTTCCTATCCTGCTCATGATGCTGTACTAGGATCCACCCTTTCTGGGTTGGACTTCCTTCATCTCCTTGTTCCCTTGTGTTCCATCCTCCATTGTAACATCTGAACACAAATACCTTTATTTTGCATGTAGAAGAAGGTTACAGCAGAGAAGGTGTGGTCAGGTGAAGACTGGACGGTACTTTAAGATCGAAAGACAGTAACAGGATTACTGTCCACATGGCTTGTGTTCAGATGTTACAATGGAGGATGGAACACAAGGGAACAAGGAGAAGAAGGAAGTCCAACCCAGAAAGGGTGGATCCTAGTACAGCATCATGAGTGGTGGCAGCACAATGAGTTTTTATCCAGTAGACTAGGCTGTCACATTATGAGGTTTCTCCTTTTCTAGATCATACTGGATAATCATCTGCTAAGAATGTCCTAGTAGATCCTGTACTGAATCTACTTTGGGATTAGATTACTTTCAAAGTCACCTCTCTACTCTACAAATAAATTATTCTATATAATAGCCTGAATGTGTAAACTGGAAGTTTCGTAAACTTCCAGTTAATGGATTGTAATGAGGAATGCTGGGACCTGATGTTCAGTAATGGGTTTATCCATACACAAGCCATTAATAAACATGCTTGGCCAAATAGGTTATATGGCCAAGATGAAAAAGATTAGATAATCCAAAACCAATTAATATTTTGATACATTTTGCTTAATCTCTTCCATTTTAGATAAACTCAATCTGATTATTTCTTGTTTAGCATTACATGAAAGCCAGAAATTTGGCTTGTTTTGCTAACAATTCAGAGTTGGATGGACTGCCATTGTCTGCAATCACAAATAGCAACATGAATTGTACATTTGAATTAGAGCTAAATTCTTCATTAAGCAGAAGAAACAGTGGGAGAACGTACTGTGATTTAGGAAAGTGTTCCTTGTTTTACTTAACAGCCTTTCTTTATTCATCAAAGCATGAAAAGAATCACTGAGCCTTATCCGTACAGTTGTTACAAAATTCCTCTGCAATCAAATGAAAGTGCAGAGACCTCAAGGTCTAACTCTTTAGAAAAAATGCTCATTTTCTGGACTTGGATTTTAGATGCATCAAAAGAACAACATTAAATCTCCTGCAATATATCCAATTGTACAGTAGCATATACAAAGGAGATTAATGGGTGTCACTGAAATTAATAAGGATTGATTAGTATTATGTAAGTTAACATCAATCTACATGCTATTTTTATTCCTGTCAGTGTAGTTTGTTTTTATATTTATAGACTTGCTAATAGTATAAAACAACTTCAAAATTGTACTTTGTTCCTCAAAATGCAAGCATTAGGGAAGGAAGATAGGGACATAGAAGAAAAACAGGAATCTCAGGTGATGCAACAAGAAATTTTAATTGAATTGGGCAAGTAGTCATTTATTTTTATCAAAATTGCATTCTTGGTTTTCTTCTAGATATATGGGTTTGTTTTTAAAACATTCTTTTTTATCCTAGGCTACAGGAATCTAAAGCTCTCTAGATTTTATGGAAGTACTACTTCCAAAAGCCTAGCTATTGGTTTATTGGACCAAGGTGAACACAACAGCTTCTTAAATTTACAGTTTCCTTGCCTTGGATTGAGATGGCAATTAACAAGAGAATGAAGGTGGAAACAAAAAGGAAAGGATATAAAGACCAGGTGTATACATGTGTAGTCAGAAATAATTGCACATATAATTAAACCCTGTTGTTTTTTGAAACTTGACTCTTTCACGATAATTCTATATGTGGCTAATTCGAATAAAAAACAACTTGATGGCACATAATAAAATATAACAATATATTGTTAGAATTTTCTATCACATAGCTTTCCTTTTATCATTTTTAAGGGGAGGTCAGGTTTTCAAGAAGTTACCTGGGCATTATTGGGAAATGCATATATTGTTATTCTGTTGCTGCCATTCATTTACAACACCAAATGGGAGCAATTTTGAGAGAGAAGCATTAAGGGAAATAGGTGCTTCCCCCCCCCCCACTGCCTACTATATTCCTGCTCTATATGTTTCATTTCCTGTTGTTTCTCCCCTGAATTTGAACTGCACTTGTTTTTGTGTTAGATACCATATTCTGTAATGTGACAATAACCTTTGATCTAGAAACACAAAGCTTAAAAAAATTATAGATACTCTACAGTTAAAGATTTAAGTATGCTAAACTTTTATACAGGTAGGCAAGTGCTAATGAGAAAAGGAAGCACAGAAAGATATCAGGACTATTTCCACAGCCTGATATGCACATACTATGTCATGACTGGCCTAAGACAGAGGTCCCCAAACTTTTGGGCACCAGGGAACGGTTACGTGGCGAGAGGTTTTCCCACAGACTGGAGACGGCGTGGTTTTGTGTGCTACCTGCATCCGGCAGATGGGGCTTTGCTTGTTTGCGCGGACCAGTTTGCATGCCTCGGCCCGGTACCGGTCCACGGACCAGGGTTCGGGGACCCCTGGCCTAACCAATATCCACATTCACTGTATTCCATTTAAGCGAACAATTAATTATTCAACAAGAGCCAAATAAAAAGAGCAAAGTAACCTTTCTAACAGATCAGAGAAACTCCAAGAAACCTAATTTATTGCTCCAACTATTTTAAGCTATACTTATCACCTTACACACTGAGTTTCTCCTCTTCTGTATCAGTGGAACTTGGCACAGAGTGGAAGGTAGATATGCTTTCAGTTATCTCTGGAAACAGTGGTGAACTCTCCTCCCAGTGACAGTAGAGATACTCCATTCTGCTGTGGGAGAGAGGGACTACACTGTCTTATCATTACTCACAAAGGCAACAGGGAGTTCAGAGCTCAGCATGAATCAAAGGGGCTTTGATAATCTGGCAGTTCTGTTTTATTTCTGCCAGGCTCAGACATACGCTATCAGCTGTATCAGGGTCAGGTGGGAAATAGTACAGATGTACGGGTGATGAATGTGTCTGCCAATACAATTGTTGGAACAGTGGTTGCGGACACCTAAGAACCTCTCAGGCCCAGGTAGTTCTGGGCCACAATAATTACGTCTGTCTGCTTATTTAGAGTGTTGCTTGGCGTGTAGGCATTTACTATGAGATGGTAAAGAAAACAGCATGCTTTATTTTCTGTTGTCTTGTTAGACTCCCTTTCCCAGTTCTAAAGATGCTTATGTTAGCTTTCTTGCTTCCGTACTAAATCAATATCTGAACAAAGGTATTTTAAATGAAAATATATAGCAAAAACAGGGTCACTGAGAAACTAGAGAGAAGGATTACTAGGCTTAGGGGAATCTCAAGCTTTGCAAATGCAAAAAAAAAGTTTTAAAAATACTTAATGGAGAAGTACCTGTCCAATGGGAAATAAGCATGTTGAGTAGTATAGTAATGTCGATGTAATAAAAACTTGAAAGAATACAAGAAGAATCTAATCTTGCCCAGATTTAAGATGAATTGAACCATCCCTGTCTCCTGCCACATTCATAGACACAGTTCAGGTGAAATAGAAAGTCTCCTTGGTAACTGTACCTGTGCTTACGGAATTCCTGCCAAGAGAGATTAGGTGAGCCCACCTTTTATTATACTATTGCCACAAGCAAGACCCTTTATTTTTTCTACAAGGCGTTTGGTCTGTAAGCTGCCCTCACTGCTGAGGTACATTTTCATTCTCTTTTTCTTGTATTTATTATTTTATTTGTATTTTTAATTCCTTTTAATTTAATTTTAATTCTTATCACTATATTGTTTTAATTCTTATTTTTGTAAGCTGCCTCAAGACTCATTTTTAATGGAAATGTGCTACATTTCTACTGCAGTCATCTTCCAGTTCATCCTGCCCTATCTACCTGCCCTGTTTTTCTCCAGCTGCAGAAGTTAATATCAGAAAGGGTGATTTAGAACTAATCTAATCTCTCCTAGACTCCCCACTCCTGCTCAAAGAGCAGGTGGCTGGCACAGCTAGGAGATTCTTTGCACAGCTTCAAGTTGTGCACTCTTCTCCTGCATTAGCATTCTCTGCACTTAATCACTCAAGGCCCAGTTATTTCTCATCGGGACTGTTGCAATGTCCTCTCCATGGGGCTACCCCTGAAGTGCATTTGGAATCTTCAACTAGTACAGAATGCAATAGATAGCATGAGTAGTCTTTGGGGCCCCTACCATGGGCCATGTTACACTGCTGGTCCACAAACTGCACCCTCTTGCCAGTTTGATTCCAGGTGCAGTTCAAGGGATTCGTTATGATTGGTTATGAATGGATTTTGACAGACTATATTGTCTTTTTGAAATTAAGACACCCTAGAAATGGATTCATCCTGCTTCTGACATAACTTTTCCCAAACTTTTAGTCCGAACAATTTGACTAAATTCAGTAATTTAATCATGATTAATCTGAAATCATTACATAGTATTTCAGCATGTATTGATGCCAAAGAATGTCAATATTTTTGTTTGTTTTTATTTTATTTTTATTTTTGGCTTTGTACTTTATAAAAGGCTATGGGAATATTTCCAAGTCAAAGTGTGATGAAAAACTCACCCTAAAAATGCCAACAACTGAAAAGGATCCAAATATTCATTATATTTTCCAAAGCTAGTAGGTTACAGTAAATTACTGGTTTCTTGCATCAGATAAGCTAAGATCAAGAGCCCTATGTTACGTTGATCAAAGACAGTTTGACCATGGGTATACATTAATAAGAAATCCCATAAAGAGAATTATTTTGAGTTTGATAAGAGGACAAAATAAGGGAAACATTGGTATCCTTCATACTCTGAAAACATAGACCGTATTCTTTGAAAAACAGCATAGCAACTTTGATATACTAGAATTGTCAAGGTTCTGATTGTTATTATGACAAGTTAACCCTGTACTCTACTGTGGAAAGTAGAACATAATAAGGAAGTATCATTAGACACCCTTGACTTTCTAGTCTGTTTGTTCAAGGCACGAATCATATTGGTGTTTAATCACTAGCAGGCAGCAAATTGGTATTGTAACAAGAATTCCATACTTAATGGAGTCATAGAGAAATCCAACTAAAATGTGCATATAATACTAAAGCTGTATATAAGAAATGGCTATAAAGTAGTTTAAGTTCTATGAATCTATGCAAAGAAGAAATTGAATCAAAGCATTTATTATTAACATTGCTTCCCAATACATCAAGGCCAGAATGTAAAAAAAAAAAACAACAACCAACAACTGGAGAATTGCACAAAAAGTATTCCACTTTGGTTAGGCTGTTAGCAGCTAGCCGTCTTGGCTCATTACAAAATTGCTCCCCTGTTGCTAATATAAGTGAGTAGAATTCTGAGTGTACATACAGCAAGCTGGTCTGTTTCCAAGACTGAATTTCACGAAGCAGTGGTGCCCAGGATAATACAAGACTTGATGCTTTTGTGGAAAAACAACAGAGGGTCAATCCAATGAGCAAGCATCATAATGTAATGTTCAGTTTTAATATTTTTATTACACGTGTTATTACTAATATTTCTAATCTACACATTGCCATGTTCTTTGGCTCCTAGAATTCATCTGTGGGCCTTACCATAAGTTATAAATGTCATACTTTCTGTCGTGGTTGCACAAAGTTTGTTGATCATGTCCTACATATGCTGCCTTAAACTATTTTCACTGAAAGGAACATGGAAATGCTGGTTTCTGTTTCATTTCAATACAAATGCAAGGATGATGATGATAGAATTGTTTCTGGGCATTAATAAGGGAGATACATGTAAATATGTAAGAGGTGGGACTAGAAGTTTTTTTCCATATGTTTCTGTATGTGATAGAAAGATTGGGGTAGTCTATCACATACATTATATGGGATTCTTACCATGCTTGTAGCTTTTTATGGTTTTATGGTTTTCTATACACTTCTTGTACTCTCCCCCATTTTCTTTATACTCAGGGTTGAATTGTTCAAACTGTGCTAACAATTATCAGGCCTTATCTCACTCCATCCTTGGCCACTCTTCCAACTATGGAATGCAGAGATACCGGTAGTTTTCTCCTCGGTCTGAGTTCTAGCTAATATTTAGCTACCCCAGACTAGATTTCTTTGGTTGCTGATTGGCATTTATGAGGCTTTGGGATCCGGTAATCATTGCCTCTCAGGGTTATTCACAGGGTATGGCCAAGAAAGGTCAAGATGATAGCTGTGATGATGCAAATGAACTCTACCTGCATTTTACGTATATCACCCCACTTCAATCACAGTCTTGAGATGCTCTGACCTGAACTGCTGCTGGGATTTTGACATCTCTTAGTTCCTGGGTTGGGGTAGGTTTATTACCAGCATAGGCTGGCTGTAGGTGTTGCCATGTAAGCATGTGTGCCTGTTGGTGTTCACAGCTCTTTTTGTGTCTTTGATCTGTTCACAGTAGTTCTCAGCCACTTGTCTTCTGAAACAACTCCTGTCATATTCCACCTCCAGTCACCCTCTCAAAACTGGCTCTGGCCCCACGCATTCTCCAACTTGCCTCTGTCGTTATTGTCTTTGATCAGCCCAGTTCTCATCTAATTCTCCAATGAGTGTTTTCTCGTGATAAAACCACAATCTGGGTGTGGAGTGCTTCTTTTGCAGCTGGAGCACAGGCTTGGTTCAGCTAATTTGGCTGCCTCAAAATCCAGGAGGGAAAGTTAAAAAACAAAACAAAATGAGAGTCTTGCACAGACTGTGGTAAGGTCATCCTTCTAAACTGCTTTTTGTTATCACTGTAAATCAGCACTTGGCTTTGTACTTCTCCCACTTCTGAAAGAGTGAGAGAGAAAGGGCAAACATGATTATAAAAAGTTTTCCTCAGTCAAGGCTCTTTTGGCATATAAAGGATGCCTATAGAATAATTAAGGTCATCAAGATTGCAAAATCATGCAAAAATCAATCCTCTACAAAGGAAATTGCATATATCCAAACCACAGCTAAGCTACAGACTTAAATATAAATAAAGTATAGCAAGATTTAGATTCTTTTTCCAATAAACCAAACTATACACTGTGAGCAAGGCCAAAGGAGAAAGAAATTAACTACACTAGAGATTTCATCTACACACACACACCCCAAACATTCCAAATAAGATTTGCCTTTAATGTGCAGTAATATATGGCTTTTCCTTTAATAAACAAGTGATTAGATGCATATACTTTGCTTTGGAAGTCAATAAATATACATTTTGTGTAACGGAACAATTATCTAGCGTCTGAGCTGAAGATCTGCCCTGAAATGCTAGTTTTATTTAGGCAGGAATTTATTTGAAAGGAAAAAGCATTCAAACTGCTCTTCCACACCCAAGGCTGCAAGTTAAAAGCAATATCATTGGAAAGAAATTATTGGATGTTTATTTATTTATTTATTTATGGAATAAGTATTCATATTGGTCTGTTTTAGAAAGCATGTTTTTTCTGGGTGTCTTTAGGATTCTGTAGCTGCAGTTTTTGTAAACAATTCTAAAACCAAAATAGTATTTTGATTTAAGTAAACAGTTATGGAACAGGACAGGGATCTTCAAAGTTGGCCCCTTTATGACTTGTGGACTTCAACTCCCAGAATTCCTCAGCCAGCATGCCTGGCTGAGGAATTCTGGGAGTTGAAGTCCACAAGTCATAAAAGGGCCAAGTTTGAAGACCCCTGGAATAGGGCGCTACCAACTTTATTTTTTATTTCTATTTTTATGGTGTTACACAGTTGTTTAATATTATTTACTGTTCATATTTACGACTGTCAGGTTTTTAGATTGTGTGGTAGATATTTCAAGAGAGTTTTGCATTGTGTAGGACAGAATATGTTAAATATATAAGAATGTTAAATATATAAATAAGAATGAATGAGTGTAAATGCATTCATTTGTTTCTAGTCTCACAGGTGGGAACTTGTACAGCGTGTATGATTAGCACATGTAAGATAAAGAACATGTGGCCTCTTTAAACAATCACTTTTTTCCACTTTACCTTGGCTTTGAATGCCACTCTCTGTATATGCTATGTTAGTTTAATTAAAGGAATCCTATCCCAAGCTATAAACTTATAAACATAGCCTATGCTCCTGTTCTCTTTACCAAATCTCTTGTCAAAAACTGTTTGGATGCCTTTCCTACTGTCACCCTGCAAGGAGTTGGACTTCGATTATAGAACATAGAATCAGAGGATTGTAAGGAACCTTGGAGATCTTCTAGCTCAAGGTGGGAGGCCTTATATCATCCTGATCAAATTGTTGTCCAAGTTATTCTTGAAAATAACCAGGCTTCAGCTGGTGCAGAATGCGGCCGCGCGAGTTGTGATGGGGGTCTCCCGATACTCCCATGTAACACCTCTTCTCCGCGAGCTGCATTGGCTCCCAGTTGTCCTCCGGGTGAGATTCAAGGTGCTGGTGATGACCTATAAAGCCCTAAATGGCATGGGTCCGGATTATTTTCGGGAGCACCTGCTGCTGGCGTCAACTTCCCATCGCCCTGTGCGCTCCCACAGGGAGGGCCTCCTCAGGGTGCCGTCGGTCAGGGAGTGCCAGCTGGCGGCCCCCAGGGGGAGAGCATTCTCTGTGGGCGTGCCTGCCCTCTGGAATCAGCTGCCTGTGGAGCTCTGGATGGCTCCTGACCTTCGCTCTTTTCGCCGTGACCTGAAAACCTGGTTATTCGAGCTTGCCGGCCTGGACTGAGGGATTGGGGTTTTAAATTTCATAATTTATTTTGTTTGGGGCTAAATTTAATTTAATCTATTTTTAACTTTTGTATGTTATATTTTAATTGCCCTGTACACCGCCCTGAGTCCCTCGGGAGAAGGGCGGTATATAAATCAAATCAAATCAATCAATCAATCAATCTCCAGCAATGGAGCACCCACAACTTTTAACAGGCAAGCTATTCCATTGATTAATTGTTCTCAGTGTCAGGAAATTTCTCCTTAGTTCTAGGTTGGACCTTTCTTTAACAAGCTTCCATCCATTACTTCTTCTCCTGTCCTTGTTACTTTGGAGAGTATGCCGATGCCCTCTTCTCTGTGACAGCCCCTCATGTATTGGAAGACAACTATCATGTCACCCCTAATTCTTCTCTTTGAAAGGCTAGACCACAGGTCTGCAACCCGCGGCTCCGGAGCCGCATGCGGCTCTTTCAGCCGTCTCCTGCGGCTCCCAGTCCTCTGCCATGTGCAGTCCAAAAAAAAAAAAAAGTGGGACTAAAAAGGTTCAACCAATCAATTCAAATATGCAGGGTAGGTGCATATCTCGCCTTGCTCCACTCTTCAGTCAAACCCTGTTCTGCGCATGCGCGCATGTATGCGCATGTGCACACATTTTTGCGGCTCCCAGTTTTTCCTTTTGTGAGGGAACCGGTTCCGAGTGGCTCTTTCACTGTTTCAGGTTTCTGACCCCTGGGCTAGACATACCTGGCTCTCTCAACTGTTCATTTTACTCTTTAACCTCCAGACTCCTTATCAGCTTTGTTGTTCTTCTCTGCACACTTTCTAGGGTCTCAACATCTTTTTTATATTCTTGTTACCAGAACTGGATGCAATATTCCAAGTGTGGCCTCACTAAAGCACTATAAAGTGTGGCCTCACTAAAGCACTATAAAGTGGTACTATCACTTCTTGTGCTCCAGATGCTATTCTTCTGTTGATGCGGCCTAGGGCTGCATTGGTTCTTTTGGCAGCTGCAGCACGCTGCTGCCTCACTGCTCACTGCTGTGGTGGTCCACTAGGACACTTAGGTCTCTCTCACAGTTACTATTGTTGAACCAGGTACCACCTATTCTGTACCTATACATTTGGTTTTTCCTTCCAAAGTGCAGCACCTTTCTTTTCTCGCCACTGAACTGCCTCTTAGTGGATAGGCCCTGTTGACATTCTTACGAATCTTGTAATTCCTTCCAGTTTGGTGTCATCTGCAAATCTGATGAGTTCCCCTATTTGCTCATTTAGATCATTTATGAAAGTGTTGAAGAGTACTGGGCCCAAAACAGAACCTTCAGATGCCCAGCTACATGCTTCACTCCATATAAATGTAGTTCCATTGAGGATTACATACTGGATGCAGTTGGTCAGCCAACTGCAAATCCATTTGGTGGTGGTACTGTCTGTTCCATATTTTTCTACCTTATCTAGAAGTAGGCTGTGGTCTTTTTGTCAAATGCCTTGCTAAAGTCCAAGTATATTATGACCACAGCATTTCCCCAATCCACTAATTTAGTCACTTTATCAAAGAAGGCAATAAGATTTGTCTGGCATGATCTGTTTTTAATAAAATATATTGGTTTCTAGCAATCACCTTGTTCATTTCTAGATGCTCACAAATCTGCCACCTGATTATCTTCAGGATTTTCCCAGGTATTGGTATCAAACTGACTGGCCTATAATTTCCAGGATCTAGTTTGCTTCTTTTGTAGATGAGAACCATATCAGCTCTTTTCCAGTCTTCTAGTTGTTCCCCTGTGGTATAGGAGCTTTGAAAGATTACATTTAGTGATTCCTAGATTATGTTTGCTCACTCCTTCAGAACCTTGGGAGGTAAACCATCTGGCACAGGTGATTTGTATTTTGTAAGGGATTCTCTTACTAATTCCTTGCCTATTTTGACTTGTATACCTGTTCTGTCTCCCTCATTGCTGCTTATGATATGTTGGGTTTTTTTCTTCCTTTTGCCTAGAAACAGATGCAGAGAAGGAATTAAGCAGTTCTGCTTTGTCGCTGTTTATCACTTTCTTGCCTTCTGTTCCCATTAGTTAAATAGCTCACCTATAATTTCATTAACTTTCTTCTTGTTCCTTACATCTTGAAAGAAACTTTTTAATTTTTTTTTTTTGGGGGGGGGGAATTAGTTGCCAGCTTTATCTCATTCTGGGCCTTAGTTTTCCTGACTCCCTCCTTAACAGATTCAAGCTATTTGTTGGTATTATGTTTTAGTTACGTACTCATTTATCTCATTTTCACGGTTTCCCAAGAATCTTGAACTGTTTTTCCTTTTAAGGATTCTTCCTAGTCTCTCTCTTATCTTGTTGAAGTCAACTCTCTTAAAGTCTAAAATACTAATCAGACTTAGTTCAGTTACTTGTGGTTGCATTATGGTGAATTCAACTATGACATGGTTACTCTCCCCCAAAGTTACTACAACGTTTACTCCCTCAGCCATTTCATCCCTCTTAGTAAGAATAGCTGTCCCTCTAGTTCCCTCCTCTTCCTTTTGTATAATAAAGTTGTCAGGCATGTAAAAAAACTTTTTTGATCTCCCACTCACTGAAGAGTTAATTTCATCCTAGTTGATGTCATGGTATTTCATCCTAGTTGATGTCATGGTAGTAAAGTCTCCCACTGCCACACTGCTATGTTTCCTCCACACCTCACCTGACGGATTAGCAAAGAGTTAATCTATTTCCTCTGGATGATTGGGTGGCCTGTAATATACACATATAGCAAAGTCATTTGTTTTTCCTTACACTTGCCCTCTGCATACTGTGCACCAGGATAAAAATGTTACTGCTTCTTTGGATTCCTCATGGTAGTAGAAAGTCTTGGAAAGTGAGGCAAGGAGGCAGCTTGGTGGTTGCAAGTAGTGAGTAGAGGCAAGAGAACATCAAATAAATCTAAATAAATCTAAATTTGTGTTTGTGGGTGTGTGTGTGTGTGTCCAGAAAGTTGATTATCCCATTTGTTACTATATTAGTACATCACTGTAAAATGGAGATAGACTATATTATCTTGATCTCTCTTTTTTTAGGTCTCGTGAGTCCCTTGGAGGTTTTCATGAATACCAGGAGTGTTGAAGTTGCTCGGGGTCAGACGGCCATCCTGCCCTGTACTTTCACCACTAGTGCTGCACTCACTAACCTTAATGTCATCTGGATGGTCACGCCTCTTTCCAATGCCAACCAACCTGAACAGGTACCGAGTCCTACTGAAAAAACAGATGAGCTCCCTTTTGGCTTTCTTTTTTGTTTAGGGTTATTTCTGCCACACTTCTCCTAGTCAAACTGGAAATTTTCAACTGTGGAAAAGGCTACACCAGACCTACCTCTTCATTATATCAGATGAATAAAAGGAATTCTCAGTCTTGCATTTCCTTAAGCTTTTATATGAATCTTGGGGTCATAAGCTTTATTTATTTTTTTGCCAGACAATTTCAGTATATTTTGGAAATGAAAAAAATACAAGTGAGGGTTAATGACTCTTTCAAATCCTTAAAACTAGACAATCCACAGGCACCGAGATTTCTCCCAGTTTGAGGGAATACAGAACAATGCAGAAATCCATATTTGGAGCTCAGCGCCTGATCATTGGTCTTATGATTACAGCCATGTGGTACATAGTAGAGCTCTTTGTAAGGGGGAAAAAACGGAGTGATTTATTACTGTTCTGACACGGTAACTAGATCATCATATTACAAGTAGCAAAAAATATTACAAGCTAGAAAAATATGTAGGTATTTCATTACTTTTTTATTGTTGAACCTTTTAATCTGTTTACTGATTCATTCAGCTTTCATTTTACTTCATAGCTGATAAGGAATTATGGAAATATTTTTTATTATTCTTATTTATTTCCATATCTTTTTTTTTTGTTACAAAAACCTAACAAGATTTTTTCCTGTCTGTAACTTCAGGCAGGTGCTATCATGGATGCTACTGGTGGGGAACTGAAGGAATTCCAAATAAAATCCTGTTTCTTGTTTGTTTCCATTGAAGCCATGCTGGAGCAGCCTTTACAGCAGGGGAGGGCAATTTTCCCAGGGTCAGGAGTCACAACTTGCTCCCTCAAGCAGCTGGAGGGCTGCAGGTGACATCACTAGGTAGGTTGTGAAGTCACAGAAAGGATTACCACAGGTACCCCAATCAAGCTGTATAAAGTACAGGCCTGCTGTAGCCTTTGGCTATGCCATAATGGTTACAGACAAAGGATGGTATTCTTTTAAAAATTAGCATCATGCCTATAAAAGTTCAGTTAACTACAGCAAAGAGCTCTAGAACACTTCCATTATTAATAGCAATTAAATTTGTTTTGTGAATTATTCCCTTTTCCCAAACACATAGTGCTATTACATATGTAAGCTAAACATAAGATTTTTTTTCCAGAATCAGTTTCTTCCAAGTTTATTGTTATTAGTTTTCTACTCTTGCATGTCACACTAGGTGCCTTGTGAGCATAGTATCTTAAATTTTATTGAGGGTTCTTTTTTTCACTTAGATAAAAGTTCCTAGATTTTGCAGGGGAAGGAGATCCATGGAAAAGCTGTCATCAAATTGGAACTGTTAAAAAAAATGACAAAACTTCTTACATTGTTATATAACTTCCTCATATAGAACTTTGGGGAATGTTAGCCTGTATTTTCCATGACAGCAGACTGTCAAACTGCTGCCCTATATTCCTCATGCATGTGGACTGCCACCTGCTATCAAATTGGCTCATATGATCAATTGATATCTTCATGAGGAAGAAATGCTTTTTTCACCTTGTAAACATTGATTCCTGGCTTAGCACCTCAGATTTAAGTTTGGAATTTCAAGGGAAAAAATGAAATCCATGGAATTAAATTAGAAGGAATATCTGATATGAAATGAATTCTACTTCTTTAAAAATAGGTAATAAATCTAGGAAGGATTGGGCATAAAAATGTTGATTCTTACTTTTCTGCAGTTTTGTCTTATTTCTTTATACAAATTTAGTAATTTGGGGCATTCATGCTTATCTCTGTGCAATAGTAAATAATTTTTCCTTAAATAATTTTTTGATTTAGAATATCTGGAATCCCATTTTAAACTTCTACAGAAACTCTTTTTTAAATTGAAGCCAACCACTGCCATCTAGTGGTCCTTTGGATTTTATAGCTTGCCCAATTTGCCAGCAGTTTCATTTGCCTTTTTAATTAACTTCTAATATTTTGTTGAATTGAGCAGTTGTACAGTTTTCAATATTGCATGTTTCTATTTCAAGATACAGTATAAAGCTAAAAAGTTATTATTATGCATTATATGTACTTTTATTACAAAAAGTTTGGTTTTGTTTATTTCTTGTGAGATTGGCTTCTACAGTTTTTTTGTGTGCTGTATATACAAACATCAATTTTACATTTATATTTCCCCAATTATATTTGTGTAATGGTGCGCACACTTTTTGATTATTTTTTTCTACTTTTCTGTATGCATTTTTGTAAAAAGTGATCATTGACAAGAGCCTTGGTGGAGCAGTGGGCTAATGCCTCCTTAAGTAACACCAGCTGCCTGCAAATAGTGCAGGTTCACATCCCACCAGGCTCAAGGTTGACTCAGCCTTCCATCCTTCCGAGGTAGGTAAAATGAGGACCCAGATTGTTGGGGGCAATTAAGCTGACTTTGTAATAATGCCGCTTGGGGTGTGTGTGTGTGAAATCCCTAATAAGCAGGCATATACATAGAATGAAGGCTACTGCTAAGCTTGTAAGCCGCCCTGAGTCTTCGGAGAAGGGCGGGATATAAATGGAATTTTTTTAAAAAAAAAAATAAAGTAAAAGAAATCAGCATGAAAAATTCTCCATACTAGAAATAGAAGAAATGATGTGCAAAATGAGGATCCAAAAACTCAGGTTTATGCTAGGCTCTGATGTATTTTTTAACCCCATCGTACAGGTGAGATATTGTAATTAGAGCATAATGAGTAAATATTTTCTTACTCCAGCCTTTAGTTTGCATGATATGGTGCCTTGTCTTTTTCAGGTTATTATTTACCAGGGTGGTCAGATTTTTGATGGTGCAGCCCAGTTTCATGGGCGAGTGGGGTTTGCAAAAACAATGCCAACCACCAGTGCCTCCATCTTCATCAACAATACCAAGCTCTCAGATACAGGGACTTACCAGTGTTTGGTGAATAATCTACCAGACCGAGGAGGACGGAATATTGGAGTCATTGGGCTCAATGTCTTGGGTATGATCTTTTTAAAATGGATGATAGATTTAAAATATGGAGGTGAACTAATGCACAACTTTTTTTTAATTTAACTTGAAAATTTTATTTTTAATTGTAAACAAGAGTCTGGAACAGAAATGGCTGCCATGTCAGTGGTCCATCAGTTCTGCACAAAAGTACTAGATAATTATAATTTACTTTAACTCTATGATTCTTCCCAGTTTCATTCATATCTAAAATAACACAACAGTACAACAATGGAAAGGGGTTAGAAGTCATAATTAAAATTGGTCTCTCTCCAAAACTGCTACTAGCAACTCAACCGTCTGCCTAGGTCTTTTTCATTACAACCACTTCTCATTTAGTGACTACCTTGGTTAGGGACCATTCACAAATATGAGATTAATAAGTGTTAATAAAAATTCATTTTCTGCCCAATATGTGCAATTACTAGCAAATTTCAGGAGCCTAAACCTGCCAGAGGGTCCTTATAAACTAATTAAGACCATAGAGCTCAGCTTGTTAACACAATTAGCACTTTTTAGAGAAGTTCTCTGTGAGGAAAAAAGCAGGAAGAGATAACTTCTTTAACCAATCTCGCTGTCCTGTGAGGGGGCAAAAGGGTGTGTGTGTGTTACTAATTTAACAACTGCAGTGATTCCTTTAACAATTGAGGCAAGAAAGGTCGTAAAATGGGGCAAAACTCACTTAGCAATTGTCTCGCTTAGCAACAGAAATTTTGGGCTCAATTTGGTCGTAAGTTAACGACTGTACTGGGGAAAAAATTGTATAGGAAAAGGCAGAGATAAACCCATCAGCGCTATCCTTGCCAAGATAAATACCTGCATCTTGTCACTAATACATTTATTGCCAATATGTTGTTCTCCTTAAAAAAAAAAAACCAACTGGATTTCTTTTTCTTAAAATGCCTTTTAAATTCACAACTGTCTTAGATGAAAGTGATTTTGTTGACTGCAGCAAGGAAAAAATAGTTCAAACATAAGCACGCACACTTTGTTACAGAAACCAACACCCCAGGAACACCTATCAGATATTAGCATTATGTACAACTTAATCCTTAGTTGTATAATATGTGTGTGTGTGTGTGCATACTTTAGATCAGGGGTGTCAAACTGCCGGCCTGTGGGCCGGAGCGTCACGGAGAAACCGCACCCATCCCATTTTCGGCAATGGGAAAAAGTTCTGATACGTCGTGTGACATCACGTGACATCGTGAGTTTGACATGCCTGCTTTAGATTCACTCAGGGACCAGAATGTCAGAATTCCTAGCATCCTTACCCAACATGTATATATTTAATATACAGTGCATTCAGAAAGTATTCAGACCCCCTTCACTTTTGTCAATTTTGTTATGCTGCAGCCTGATTGTACATTTATTGAAATTCATTTTTTCTCATTAATCTATATTCAGTAGCCCATAATGACAGTGAAAACAGAATTTACAGAAATGTCTGTAAATTTATTAAAAAGAAAAAACTGAAATATCACATTGGCATATGTATTCATACCCTTTACTCAATACTTTCTTGAAGCATCTATGGCAGCAATTACAATCTCTAGTCTTTTGGGGTATGATCCGACAAGCTTTGCACACCTGGATTGGAGGATTTTCGGCCCTTGTTCCTCTCAAGCTCAGTCAGGTTGGGTGACGACTGTCAGTAGACAGACATTTTCAGGTCCCCCCAGAGATGTTCAATAGGGTTCAAGTCAGGGCTCTGGTTGGACCACTCTAGGACATTCACAGAGTTGTCTGTAAGCCATTCCTGTGTTCTCTTGGCTGTGTGCTTAGGATCGTTGTCAGGTTGGAAAGTGAACCTTCGGTCCAGACTGAAGTCCTAAGTGCTGTGGAAAAGGATTTCATTGAGGATATCCCTGTACTTTGCTCCATTCAGCTTTCCCTCAACCCTGACCTGTCTCCCAGTTCCTACTACTGTAAACACTCCCCAAGCTTGGTGCTGTCACCATCATACTTCACTGTTGGGATGATATTGGGCAGGTGATGAGCAGTGCCTGATTTCCTCCAGACGTAACGTTTAGAATTGAGGCCAAACAGTTCAATCTTGGTTTCATCATACCAAAGAATCTTGTTCCTCACAGTCTGAAAGTCCTTCAGGTGCTTTTTTTTTCTTTCCAAACTCTAAGCAGGCTTTCATATGCTTTGCACTGAGGAGAGGCTTCTGTCTAGCCATTGCCATAAAGCTCAGATCGGTGGAGGGCTGCAGTGATGGTTGTCCTTCTGAAACTCTGTCCCATCTCCACACGATCTCTGGAGCTCAGTCAGAGTGACCATTGGGTTCTTGGTCCTTCTCCCCCAATTGCTCAGTTTGACTGGATGACCAGCTCATAGAATAGTCCTGGTTGTGCCAAACTTCTTCCATTTGAGAATTATGTCTCTCAGCTTTGCAGGCAGTTCCTTTGACCTCATAGCTTTTGCTCTGCTGTAATATGCATTGTCAGCTGTGAGGCATTCTATGGACAGGTGTGTGCCTTTCTAAATCATGTCCAATCAATTTAAGTTACCACAGGTTGACTCAATCAAGGTGTAGAAATATGTCAGCAAGGATCAAAAGAAATGGGAGGCATTAGAGTTAAATTTCAAGTGTTGTTGCAAAGGGTCTGAATACTTATGCCAATATGATATTTCAGTTTTTTCTTATTTTAATTTTACAGATATTTCTAAAATTCTGTTTTCACTTTGTCTTTATGGGATACTGAGTGTAGATTAATGAGAAAAAATGAATGTCAGCAACTGTAGAATTGAGCTGCAGCATAACAAAATTGACAAAAGTAGGGGGAATCTGAATACCTTCTAGAAATCACTTTCCTGATTTCTAGAAAAAAATGAGATAGAAGACCCTTTCGACTTTTTCTCTTAAAAGATACATTTTGTAGGTTCTGGCATAAGTGGGAGAGAGGTGGATTATGAGAGACTCAAATTATCTTGAGATAGTAGAAGATAGGACTGGTTATAGGAGCCAGAAACCTATTATGACCAGATCACTTACAGAAGAATTCTCTCTACTTTTGATTTATTGTGGAACATTTTCAAAAGTTTTTGTTAGTTATAACTATTTTAAACTCCGTATAGTTTATTTTTAGCACTTGCTTGACCATGTTTATGTTTGATGCTTTTAAGAATTTGGTACTTACTTTATCCATAGTTGTACTATCTTTATATAGATAGTAAAATTAAATCTCATACCCTTATCAAGATAATGGAATTTAGCTTTAAAGTAAAGCATTTTAATATTATCTTTATTGTGGAAACTGAGAAAGGACCTTCCTTGTGAGGACAGTAATAAAAATACTTAAGCCTACAATTATGACTGAGCTCAGTTGCTAAAGATTAACAGGTTGAAAATTACAACAGACTTGAAAAAAGTGACTTAATACCTATTCTCAAAGTTATGAGCACCAAACCAACCCTACAATTACATGATTGCATTTTGGGCACTTGGCAACCGGCTCGCATTTATGAGTGGTTGTAGGATCCTATGGTGACATGTTTGCAATTTGTGAATTTTTGCCATTTTCAGGCAAAAAGTGGCAAAAAATATTTTGCGTAAACAGGCTTCAAAGTGACGACCATGTGGTTCGCTTTAATGACAATTGTAAAAACAGTCATAAAATTGAGTCAGGTCACACGGTGCTTCCACTTACAACCACAGTGCCTTGTGACTAAAATACCGGTCCCAATTGTGATCATAAGTTGAGAACTACCTGTAGTTACAAAAGTCTTAGCAGGTTACCTTGCCTGTTGCTTCCTTATTTGTCTTGAGCAACTGTATCTTCTTTTTAAAAAAAAAACACAACTGTCTATATTTGTAAAGATGACAAGAATGTTGAAGAAAAGCTACTCTAAATAATCCATGCCATTTTCTATTGTAACAGTTCCTCCGTCTGCCCCTGACTGCAGAATTCAGGGGTCTTTGAATATTGGTAGTGACATCACACTAAATTGTAATTCAGAAGAAGGCATCCCTCGGCCAACTTACAACTGGGAAAGAATGGATAATGCTCCCAAGCTGCCTCCAACATCCATACAAGGTGACCATTCTATCTTTCTGTTTCATTTGGATGTCTGACTAATTTTTCTTATTTTGGTGGTAATGTCATACATTTTGTCCCAAACTGCTGCTTCAGTTACTTTGGCAAAGCACCATGTTATGCAAGAGAAGAAAGCAATTAATGTTGTCAATTAATGCTGATATTATCAATTAATGCTGATAATCTGAATGTAAAAAACTCATTAAAAGTAACAAGGAAAAGAAGAAAAAAATCTGTTTTGGATAATTAAAAAGAACCAAGCCTATAAAGCATTGGGTGCCCTCTAGTGGAATTTTAAATATTTTTATGTATGAAATAAAATAGCACACATTACATTAAAGTAATAATGGTGGGCAGCTATTTTAACAAATTTGCCAGAAATCCAATGGAACAAATATTATTATTATTATTATAAAATATACTATAAAACATAATAATTCCATCCTTAATTTTTTTTTCTTGTAATATATTTTAAAGGAATAGTGATACCAGGCAATCAAGTTCATATAGCTAGGATGACTGAAACATCTTGTACCCCATAACAACAAGTTATGTGATATCACAAAGGATTTCAGACTTTTGGCAGTGCTTTCTGCCCTCACATGAAATAAATGCTAAAAAATAAAAATAAAACTCTTAAGAGGAGGATTCAAGACAGAAATATCAAAGAATAGATGCATGTTCTTTTGCTTGTTTCAGTTTTTTTAATAAAAAAAGAATCATGTTCACAGAAGTCATAAAAGATTATTATAATAATTCAAATGTATTGTTATTTTAAATAAGTTTATATTTAATTTCAAGGACAGTACTTGATTTTTTAAAAAAATGAATGTTCCAAACTTCTAAGTATTTGCAACATAAACCTTTTTTTAAAAAAAATACATCAGTAAAAAATGCAAGTAGCAGTCACTTTATTCCAAGTCTTACAGTATTAGATAGACAGTCAGACATAGAGACAGGCATATTTCACTGAAATGATGAAAAGTGAGTGATGATGGTAAACAGATTTTTCAAAATGTTTTGCTGAGAATGAATCTATCAGATTCTGTAGTTAGAATAGTAATAATATATTGTAAATAGGAATTTTTTGATCAAATGAAGTGAAAACAAAGCCAGAAACACAGGGGAGCGATCTGAATTTTCAGGAAAACAGATTGCAGGAACAAAATTTTGATTATTCATTCCCAACACTCAGTTGAGATATATTTCTACCCAGTGCTTCTCCTGCTCTCTTCTGTCCCAACCTGTTCTGAAATAACTTTACAAAGTCTTTTTTTTTCTTGAGATGAATTTGGAGGCTCTGTGTTTGACTGTTAACACCCATATGTCTGTTCTTTTGGAACACTGTTGCATTCCAGACTGAACAGAATCCTCACCTTCTGTCTGATTAGTCAGCAACATTTCATGCACCCCTTTTTCTGACTAAAAGAGAAAATCAGTCCGAAGCTATGATATAACATTGTTTCAATGGGAAAGAAGTAATATTCTAATGTTGAAAAAAACTTACTTTTGGGAAAAGATAAAAGTGCTCATATAAAGAGATTGGCCAGAAATCGGAATGAAAGTTTCTGTTAAATATGCAGATAAGCTTCTCTTATATGCTTCTTGCAAAACTTATGTATATCACCAAGTTGGGTGATAAGCCAACCATTGGTAGCATTGATTGCAGACTATTGATTATTATCTATAAAGGCAGCAATCGTTAACAATACACTTCGAATTTAATGGGTTTTTTTTTAGCTTTTATTTTTAAAATCATCCTGCTTTTTTATTGATTATGCAGTGTTTCACTACATCTGACAAAGCATCCTTGGAAAAAACTCTAAAAATATACAAAATATAGGAAACCAATACAAATACGTAAAGATAAACTGATTTTTTGCTAGAAGGTATCTTCAGCAATTTGCAGCAGCAGCAGCAACAACAACAACAACAAGACTTTAGCAAGGTCTTAGCAAACAGTTAAATTAAAAGACGCTTGCTCCTTGGGAGGAAAGCCATGGCAAATCTAGACAGCACACTAAAAAGCAGAGACATCACCCTGTCAACAAAAGTGCGTATAGTCAAGGCTATGGTCTTCCCAGTTGCAATGTATGGCAGTGAAAGCTGGACCGTAAGAAAGGCCGAGCGCCAAAGAATTGAAGCCTTTGAACTATGGTGCTGGAGAAGACTCCTGCGAGTTCCTTGGACTGCAAGGCGATCAAACCGGTCAGTCCTAGAGGAGATCAACCCTGACTGCTCTTTAGAAGGCCAGATCCTGAAGCTAAAACTCAAATACTTTGGCCACCTAATGAGAAGGAAGGATTCACTGGAGAAGAGCCTAATGCTGGGAAAGATTGAGGGCAATAGAAGAAGGGGACGACAGAGAATGAGGTGGCTGAAGCAGTAGGCGTGAGCTTAGATGGACTCCAGAAGATGGTAGAAGACAGGAAGGCCTGGAGGAACAGTGTCCATAGGGTCGCGATGGGTCGGACACGACTTCGCAACTAACAACAACAGCAAACAGTTACTTCCAATTACAGTATCAGCGGCTCAAAATCACAAACAGCTATTCTACTATAGTAGAACGTATTGTGAACATAGACTTTGGGTCAATAAAGCATGCGGAATATCTGTCACAGTGGGGGTGATGGTGGTAGTCTATAAATTGAAAATTGCTCATCTGAATCTTATTGATATGTCAGTAGTACCTTGCACATGGGAAACTATTTTTCCAGGAACCAGAGATATAGCCTAGGTTAATTTTTTCTAAATATTTTTTCATTGTATATTATATGTATAGTCCTTACAAAAATGATTGACATGTTTAGTTAAGCGGTTAAAACTCAGGACTAGAGTGTGGCAAAGATTTGACTGAAAATAATCTTCCTGGAAACATTATTTTGGGGTTCTTTTTAACTGACTACAGGGTTAATTTAATATTTTTTTAATTTGGTTCTTAATTTTTGTATTTTGGATTTTTAATTCCCTGTAAACCGCCCTGAGTCCTCAGGGAATAGGGCGGTATATAAATATAACTAAATAAATAAAATAAAATTATCTAAAACTTCCTATGATTCTAGATTGAGAGACAGCTTTTAAAATGAAGCATTTTAAGAACTATATCACTTTCTTCCTATTAAATATTTCATACAGTTTAACAAATATGTTTATTTTGCACTCCAAAATTTACTTAAGTATTCATGTATTTTTTGATTTGCAAAACTCCCTTAATTTTTATTAGCAAAATTTAGAACAGCCTTCTAAAATGCAACATTTTTCTGGAAATTGGAGTCATAGTGTATTTGTTGGGAAGGCTTGATTAAATGGAGAAAAGGTACTGGACAATGTGATCTGTGGTTGGTTTTCTTAAATTCATTGGTGAGTCTTGATTCATGAGTTGAAATGTTTTCTGGAAGAAGACAAACGGAAGAAAAGGGAAGCAATGCAAAGACAAAACAACAAGAAAGAAAGAAAAAAGCTGACTAGTTCAAATTAAAGTAATAGATTGGTGATAGCTTTTTTTTTCCTTTTAGTTTTCTTATTGTGTTCCTTTGGTCCTGAGCTTTCAAATTATAATAACAGTCTTTCAGAAGAAAATGACCACTGTAAGCTTCTTAATCTCTAGCTTCATTTGTAAAAAGATGCTTTCATCTGGAGGTTATTTTGTAATCTGTCTTTTAAGAGCCTTACATTACAACTTAGATTTTGTTGGATTTGCATTTTCAAAATTGTGATAAAATGGTTCTTCTCCTTTATATAAATTGCACTTTAATTTAGAAGATTTTATTTATTTTGTTTTTGGTCTTTCCTGTTTAGATCTAGTTCAGGGTACTCTTCTTCTGCGCAATATTAGCTCTTTGTCATCGGGACGTTACCAATGTATAGCATCCAATGTCATTGGAAGCAGCACCTGTTCTCTTGAAGTTCAAGTGATTACACGTGAGTTAGATATAGTATACAGAATGTTGCCTTGTATTAATATCTGTGCAGCTCTATAAATCTGTCTCTATTAATATTGCAGAATTTAAGATAATAATCCTTTCCATTGCCTTTTTTAACAGTAGAAAAGCCATCAAACCTTATACATGTTACCAGCCATGTTACCAGCCAAGCTGGCATTGTATAGAATGCCTATGAAATTTATAAAATGCATGAGGTTTTTAGGTACATTATGAAATCTCTGTGTTATTTTAATATACTATATACTTTCCCTAGGCATTGTATACACTATCTAGGCATTATGCAAAAGGACAAGAACTATTCAAAGTATGAAAAAAGAGTCCTGGAACCCTAACCCTTTATTGAGAAGACATATATGAAAATGAAAAAAAGAAATGCAAAATAAAGGATTTTCTTAGTGTAAAAAACAAGAGGAAAAGACCAGTATTGATTGACCAACTTGTTGCAGCAAGGCAGGCTAGAATGGCATTTTAGCAGGAGTATGTTATACTTTGCTGGTTTGCCTTTTCGCATTGCATAAAATGTGTGGGAAATGTGTAAAATATTAAGAATTTCCCACTTTCCCATTTTTGGCATTCTATAGATTTCCTAGGCATTTTATAAAATGACTAATTTTATGCACTCTTTTGTATAGTCTTTCCCAAATATAGGTTTTTGTTTGGGGTTCATGCTATAATTAAGTAGATTTTTTCCTGTTTTTTTTTTTTTTTTTTGCCTAAGTGATGAATGCTATCTGCTGCTGCCTATATTATTGAAAAGCCTATTTTGGTAGATTCTACCAATTCGTAGAAATTTTGCGTCAAATTTCTTTAACATCCCTAACCTTGCTGGTTCTGATCATCTTTGACCTTTCTTACAGGAAGATCAGCATTAGAGAAAGGTTTTCTCTCACTACACCAGACATTTAGAGCAAACGAACTATTATGTGGCTGAATGATAATTGAATTTTCTTGTACAATTTTATTTTTTTCTACAAACGGCTATAAGTTATTTAGTTTTTCAAGAAAGGTCCATTTTCTGCACACGTCTCAAGTCTAAATTGCATCTTACAGCTGTTATTATAGAAAGAGAAACATAATAACTGTACCACCAAGGCAATATTATTGGGATGTTGAATTGTAACTGCAGCACAGTAGAAAACAGTAAATTCTCGTTTCTGTATTTTGGCTCCAACCCATATTGGAAGGCCTTGGGGAAGATAAAAGCACTCAAAGAAATTTTAGTTCAGTAAAACTGTTTCTGTTTTACCTCCTTACGTATTTCATTGTTTCAAAATCAAATGCTTTTTTCTGTCACGTTTTAAAGAAATTGACACATTTTGTTCTAGGATACCTGTATTGTCATAGTCAGTAGATATGGCTGTTTCCAGCAGAGGCAAGATCCTTTTATGCCTGTTCAATGCATCACCACTAAAGGAGAGGTGTCTGTCAGTAATCACTGAATAACTATTCAAGTTATGGCAGCCTCATTAACATTGTGCACCTTTGCATCCGACTTGTTAGAACAAGAAGGGTGACAGCAGTAGTGACTAAGGAGGACCTTGGTGTGAAGATGTTCATATACCACTTTGTCTCTATTCTATATTGGTAGCAGACAGGATGCTAATTACCAACTCAAATATAGGCAACTACATGAAGATATTCCAAAATTCAGTCATTCAGTCATTTAGTTCAACACAAAGAAGTTAATGCTGTCTGAGTGGATAGACAGAGATTTTTTTTAGAATAGAATAGAATAGAATAGAATAGAATAGAATAGAATAGAATAGAATAGAAGAATAGAATAGAAGAATAGAATAGAATAGAATAGAATAGAATAGAATAGAATAGAAATAGAATAGAATAGAATAGAATAGAATAGAATAGAATCTGTAAGGGACCTTGAAGGCCTACTAGTCCAGCCCCCTGCTTAACCAGGAGAACCTTATACTCTTTAAAACTCCATCTATTTAAAAAGAAATTAGCTAAGTTTATGAAGTTGTTTGCTTTTCTAAAAAAAAAAGAGCAATAAATAAAATTCACCCAGACACAGCAATCCTACATTAGATTATCTGTATAATTGTTAATTTGCCCTATCACCTTGTCCCCAGGACTTCAGACATTCATATTGGGTTTAAAGCTGTTTTGGCTGTGTGCAGATTGCATGGGATAATTTCACTTTGCTAAAAACTCTCTTGTTTGGATGAATGCCGGAATCCATCCGAAATGTGCATATGGAGACATTTCTAGTGTGACAAAAAGGTCGGGAAGATGTTAATAACCTCTAGTGTTACATCACAAGTTAGAAGAATATGTAAGACAACATCCAGCACATACTCATTCTGTACCAGATTTCTTACACTGAACTTTTGATTCATAGATGCTTTTTTGTAAGTGATTTTTGGTTACTTTTAGGAATACAGCTGGTCTTTCCTGATGCCTGCTGTGGTTCTTTGAACACGCTCGTGTGTTCTTTCAACTCAGATTTTGCATGTGTTCCATGTCCCACACAGCTAATCCTCGGAATATTGGTCTGATTGCTGGAGCTGCAGCAGCAGGGGCAGTTGTGCTTATTGTCTGCATTGTCTTGATGGCTGTTACACTCTTTTATTGGAAAAACAAACACAAGGAGGAAGAGGAGGAGGAGATTCCCAATGAGATAAGGTTTGGCCTTGGAAAATACTTTGTCTACCCTTCCAAATTTCTTCCCTTTCTTCCAAGCAAGATTGTCTCCAGGTTTCAAGAGAAAGATGTTACAGTAAAATCTCATTTGAGTGTAATGAATCCAAATTAGATGTTAGCATACAAGATTCTCATTCCTAATTCTTATAATACTAGTAATGGTATGGCTATGCAGTGCCAGTTATTAATGGAGTAGGCATAAGTGCAATGCAAGTCTCATCCATCATCTTTTCTGACATGTTAGCAAGAGGGTTACATGCAATATTCCTGGTAAGAAAAGTCTAGTTTGTTAATCAGTCATTGCAGTCAAAACCAGCAATAATAATAATAATAATAATAATAATAATAATAATAATAATAATAATAATAATAATAATAATAATAATAATAATAATAATTTTATTTATATACCGCCCTTCTCCCGAAGGACTCAGGGCGGTGAACAGGGCAAATATATAAAAATACAAAAATACAAAAGTTAAAAAAGAATTAAATACAATGCCCAAACTAAAACAGTAAGTACATATATTAAAAAACAACAATAAAATCCCAAACCCATCCCCCCATCAGGCCAGGCCGGCTTGTTCGAATAAGTGCGTCTTCAGATCGCGTCAGAAGGAGCGAAGGTCGGGCGCCATCCGGAGCTCGACCGGCAAACGATTCCATAAATCCGGGGCGCCCACAGAGAAGGACCTCCCCCTGGGGGCCACCAGACAACATTCTCTGACCGGTGGCACCCTGACGAGGCCCTCTCTGTGGGAACGCACAGGGCGGAGGGAAGTTGATGCCGGCAGCAGGTGATCCCTGAGGTACTCCGGACCCATGCCATGTAGGGCCTTGAACACCATTACCAGTACCTTGAATCTTACTCGGAAGACAACTGGGAGCCAATGCAGCTTACGGAGCAGAGGTGTAACATGGGAGTATCGGAAGACTCCCAACACAACTCTCGCGGCTGCATTCTGTACCAGTTGGAGCCTCCGAGTGGTCCTCAAGGGCAGCCCCATGTAGAGAGCGTTGCAGTAGTCTAAACGAGAGGTCACGAGCGCATGAGTGACCGTACGCAGGGCATCCCGGTCTAGATAGGGCCTCAACTGGCGCACCAGGCAAACCTGGGCGAAGGCCCCCCTAGTCACGGCCACTTTGTGATCTTCCAAAGTAAGCCATGAATCTAGGAGGACTCCCAAGTTGCGAGCCCTATCTACGGGGGGTAATAGCTCACCCCCCATAGAAAGAGATGGGATATTCTGAATATCCTGGGATGCCGGTATGCACAGCCACTCAGTCTTGTCGGGGTTGAGTTGAAGTCTGTTCCTCCCCATTCAGACCCGAACCGCTTCCAGGCAACGGGACATCACATCGAGGGCATCACTGGGGTGGTTTGGGGTCGAAATAAAAAGTTGGGTATCATCAGCGTACTGATGATACCCAACTCCAAAACCACGAATGATCTCACCCAGCGGTTTCATGTACATGTTGAACAGGAGAGGCGAGAGGACCGACCCCTGAGGAACTCCACAAGCGAGAGGCCTCGAGGTCGACCTCTGCCCCCCTGCCAACACCAACTGCGAACGTCCCAGGAGATAGGAGGAGAACCACTGAAAAACTGTGCCTCCCACTCCCAATCCCCTGAGACGCCGCAGCAGGATACCATGGTGGATGGTATCAAATGCCGCTGAGAGGTCTAATAGGACTAGGACAGAGGAATGTCCCCTGTCCCGGGCCCTCCAGAGATCATTCACCAGAGCGACCAATGCCGTCTCCGTGCTGTACCCGGGCCTGAAACCCGATTGTTATGGGTCTAGATAATCCGCTTCATCCAGGACCAGAGGGAGCTGATGTGCCACCACACTCTCAACAACCTTCGCAAGAAAGCGAAGGTTGGAGACCGGACGAAAGTTATTTAACACAGCTGGGTCCAAAGCAGGCTTCTTGAGGACAGGTCTCACCACCGCCTCCTTCAAGACGGCGGGGAAACTACCCTCACTCAAAGAGGCAGATATAACCACCTGGAACCAGCCTCGTGTCCCCTCTCGAGCCGCATAAACCAGCCAGGAGGGGCACGGGTCCAATAAACATGTGGTGGAGCTCAATCTCCCCATAATCCTGTCCACTTCCTCCGGAGTCACAGAATCAAGCTCCTCCCAGATAATATTGACAAGACCGCCCGCATCCAGACTGGTCCGAATCCGAGCAATTTTGTCCGACAGATGTTGACTAAACTCCTCAGCATAACCCTGCAAGGGTTCCTCCCTCACCTCCTGATTAAGGAGGGAGCTGGTCACCCTAAACAGGGCAGCCGGGCAGTTATCTGCGGACGTGATAAGGGTAGTGAAGTGATTAGACCTCGCGGCCCTTATCGCTGCGAGATAAGACCTAATATAGGTTCTTAGTCACAATCGGTCGGATTCGGATCGGCTGGATCTCCAACAGCTCTCTAGGCCCCGTCTCCGACGCTTCATCTTCCGAAGCTCCACGGAAAACCATGGAGCTCGCTGGGATCTGCACCGGGTCAGGGGCCGCAAGGGTACAACTCGGTCAAGTGCCTCAGTGGCTGCCCTTTCCCAGGATTCCACTAAGGCATCTGCCGAGTTATGAGCAACGGAGGCAGGTGGGGACCCCAGCGCTGCCTGGAACCTATCAGGGTCCATTAAGCGCCTGGGGCGGTACCATCTAATAGGCTCCACACACCCACGGCGGGGAGTGGCAAAACGGAAGACCAGCCGCAGGAGATGATCGGTCCATGACAGGGGCATAACAATTGGGGAGCCCCCACCAAGATCATCTAACCACCGTCCAGATAAGAAAACCAAGTCAAGGGTGTGGCCTCCCACATGAGTCGGTCCATAAATTACTTGCGTCAGGTCCATGGCCGTCATGGAAGCCATGAACTCCCGAGCTAACTCAGATGATCCTCCCAGGGATGGTAGATTGAAGTCACCCAAAACTATAAGTTTGGGGAACTCAATCACCAGTCCCGAGAGGATGTCGAGAAGCTCAGGCAGGGCTGCTGCTACATGACTAGGCGAAAGGTACACCAGCAGCAAGCCCAACTGCGCCCCAGGACCACATCTCAGGAAGAGAGACTCACACCCGACTATCTGGGGAACGGTGGCCTCCCGCGGACACAAGGTCTCCCTCATGACTACCGCCACTCCCCCGCCCCTACCCTGAGCCCGAGGCCGGTGTAGCACCCGGAAACCTGGAGGGCAAAGATCAACCAGAGGAATGCCACCCTCTGGGCCCAACCAAGTCTCCGTGATGCAAGCCAGGTCCGCATGCTCACCCTCGACCAGATCCCGGATAAGAGGAGCCTTATTAACAACGGACCTGGCGTTCAAGTACACCAACCGGAGCTCAGGTGGCTGCACATCGTCGCTCCCGGGACCTCGGGGCAGAAGCAGAGGGTCGGAGCGCCTCACCTTTTGTAAGCAGCGGAGGGGCCCTCCCGGATGTCGATACAGCCCTCTGTTCGTACACCTGCTGCCATTCCCTAACGTGGGAATAGGTAATCCCACGACCCGCTCCAGAGCTCCGGAGGCAACTGACCCCCGCTCCCCCCTACGCGATCAATCCCGGACCTGGCCCTCCCCCTTAACCCCTTAAATTTTTTTGCTAAAAAACAGATCAGGGGTCTCTCAAGACAAAATAATTCCTTTTAATGCTAGTTAATGGCAATAATATAAGAAATAACCACGGTTAATTTCTGCCTTTGTCCATCATCACTGTATATCAGCTTTGACAGAATGAAAAACTGGAATGTAAAAAGTTGTGGTGTCAGTGCTTGCATATTTGGGCAAGAATTAAGATGTTGGTATCAAAGATGTGAAATGATTGGGTGTTTTGTTTTTGTTTTTTTGCAGTTCAGTGTTAATTATTTCATGCATGCTTGTCAGTAAGCGAGGAAGTGTTCCTGTTTGTTTTGGAAATGAGTGGATATTGAGAAAATAGTGTGAAGGGAATCGTAGTTATGTCTTTCTTTTTCTTAGGGAGGATGATTTGCCACCCAAATGTTCTTCATCCACAAAAGGCTTCCATGGTGATGCTTCCTCATCTGAAAATGACACTCTCACCTCCTCCAATACTTACAACAGCCGATACTGGAATGACCCCAAAGCAAACCATGCTACAGACTCTTTCACTCACCTCAACAATGACGCACGGCAGCAGTCCTTCTCTCGTTCTGGAAGCACCAATGCCCGTTCTATATATGCTAATGGAGGTCATCCAGCACCCCCTCCACCAAAGACATTGGTAGTGACAACCAATACAGCTCCATCTCCCCAGGAGATGGCCAGGAGTAATGGATCAGTGAGTCGGAAACCACGACCCCAACACACATGGTCCTATGCTGTAAGCCAAGCAACGCTGGAGAGGATAGGTGCTGTGCCTGTAATGGTACCAGCACAGAGCCGAGCAGGCTCTTTGGTGTAAAAAAATGGTTGTGGTTCTGCAAATTTGTTACAGTAAGTGGGAGTGAAGATGGGCCCAATAAGAGACTCTCCTCTTCCTCCCTGAAATGGAGGGGAAGATCTGTGTTCTTCCATTACCCCAATCAACTGAACCCAACTGATGTGATGATCCCTCCTTTATTCCCCCACCCTCATGATCTCAGGGGCTCCTCAGCTATGGCTGTATGTGCCAAGGTCAAAAGGAGGCCATTTAAGGCATCAGGGGAAGGAGACCATACTTGCTTTCTAAGGTCTGCTATACGAAATTTCTATTAGTATGGTAAACCAGATGGAATTTATAAAGTCCAGAGGTCAGTAGATCAGATCAACTGCCTTGGGGTTAGCCCATTGCTGCTTGGCTCAAAACAGACGATGGTGAGGGGGAACTGGTGACATTCTGTCTGTGACTACTGATCTCAGAGTAAAAAAGCAGAGGAAAAAATAAGCTGGGGCAAAAGTAGTGGGGAGGGAGGGCAGTTGACTCGAGAGTTCTATTATATTTAATTATTTTTCTGGAGTTCTTAATTTCTATCTTCCTCCCTTCTCCTGCTTTTTGTCATTCTCCAAATTGGATTTTTCTCCCTCTTGCACTAGTTTTCTGGATGCTTCTCACATCCCTTGTCACCTCCATGGCAACTCTGGTCACTTTGGCCTTGTTCCCTGATGGGCTGCTTGGCATCTGATTGGCCTGCTGCTGCTGCTGTTGCTGTTGTTTGGCTGTTGTTGAGGGATTTGGGGAGGGCATGGTTTGGGGTGGAAAGCTAAAGCCTCCGTTGCTTAACTGAACTGGCTGTCTATTTTTCAGGGTGTATGGCTGGCATTTCTCAAAAGAGCTAGATTTCCAAAGCTTTTGGCATCTGCATGGCATGTCCCCATATATGGCTGTGTGGGGCTGGCCTGCATGGTCAGGTTGATAGTTGACCCATTCACACATTCAAAGCATCCATTTTAACCCTTCCTTTAGAGGATATCTTCGACATTATACTAGGGAAAGGAAGGAAGGTAGGAAGGAAGGAAGGAATAGGGGGAGGAATAAAGCAAAGAATTTAAGAGCAGCAGAAAGATAGATAATGGCTACCCCGCCCCTCCTTTCTCTTTTCTTGAAGTGTGGTCTGCTCTAAATGGTAGCCCATGGTGATAGTTGTCACTCTTGTAATTTCATTAGCCTTAATTGAAAAACAACAACAGAGAATTCGAAAAGGAAGGAAAGTGAGGGTCTTCTATGCTTCATAGGGAGCTTGGGACTGGCTGGGAAGGGAACACATTTCTGAATACCTCGAGGAGGCTCAGCCAGGGACGCCTCACTAAGCCCTGCTGTCCGCACCTGCCTCATTGATCACTGACACGCTGGTCTTAAATAAAGTTCCTTTGGAAGTTCCTAACAGGATTTCCTTCTCTGCACTGACAAAATATATCCTTCTGATCAAAGCCTGGAATTAGGTAGACCTTCTTCCACTGGTTCTCTTCCACGTTCCAAACTGCACTGGGAATGAGGTTCCAAGAGAATCTCCACTGCTCTTTCACTTCCCATTCTGCTTCACTCCAACTTCATTCTTTTCCTTTACAAGCGGGTGTCAAGGCCATTAGGAGAGCTCTCTTCATAGGCCATATACCATCTACGTGACGCCACGGTCAAGAGAGCCCTCTGGGTTGAACTAGGTTTAAAGCTTAGCTGTGCCTTTTTTGCTTGTTTTTTTTTAAACACCTCTCCTTCCCATTTATTTTCCTTCCCTTCCCCCCCCCACCCCCCCAAAAAATACTGCTAACGGACTTGCTCCATCAGTTTCAGAGCACACCAGGAAAACAGATGGCTGCTGTATTTATATACATGTTTCCTAGGGAGCAGTATCTCTCCTCCCCTATTCACTGCCGGTTTCTCCTTTTATTATTTGGAAGTTGTGTGGTGGCATTAGGGAGTGCCGGAGGGGTGATAGCTTAGAAGAAAGAAGAATGGCTTTTTTTAAGGTGGTGAAAACAAAATACTACATAAACACGTTTTTCTCCCTCTTTGCTCTTCTAACAATGGGAAACACAGACGTTTTCAAGAGATGCTGCTTAGAGCAGCCTACAACTAGTGCTCAGAAAGCTCTTCTTGGTTCTACTGTTCCCTCTCCTCTTTCTTTCTTCTTTTTAATTGTCTAAAAAAATAATAAAACTTTTATTCATATAAAAGAGGAATGATTGTCTCTGAATTTGGTTATTTATTTGCTTTATATGTTTTATATATATGAATACTTACGGTACAAGGATCATAAGCAGCCTTTCTTTACAAGACCTCTCTCTGACCACAGTTGTTGAGAACGGGCAGTGCGGTTTCCCATTATTCTGAGAGGGAAGCAAGAAAACTGTAATTAAGTTCTAAAATAGTTAAGGGTTTTTTTTTTTAAAAAAAGAAACACAGTCCTGACACCGCAAACTAAATAAAGATCCTTGACCCAACCACCTATGTTACATGATCCTTTTCACTTTGCATCTTTACCCCCACTCCACGTGGCCTTGCGTGGCTCTCATTTTTCTAACAAATCTATATGAGTTTTAAAATGCATGCTTTGGGCAACAGAAAGTCCCAGCTTCCAGCTAGGCCATTTTTGATGAAAAGAATCAGATTGGAAATTATGGGAAAAAAACTACCAGAAGCTGCCAAAGAATTGTTGCCAGCCACAAGGACCAGAAGAAATAGGAAGCCACCAAAAAGATGAGCAGATATTTAGGGCACTGAAAAGCTATAATCATAATGCTCTTTTTTCAAATGCAGCACACCTACACACCATTGTCAGGAAGTTGAATTTTACACCCAGTGCAATAAGCTATTACAATCAAGATGGAAATCAGGCCCGTGTGGTGTTGGTGTTGGTGTCCCATAGTCTCTTCACATCTTTTGTATGGACATTTATGCATTTATCTTTACATTAAAAAACCACCTTGCAGTCTGTATATTCTTCAGTTATGTGAATCCCAGATTTGAATTTGTATGAGTAAAAACATAACCCTAAACAGAACTTCTAGTAAAAAAAAATTAGTATGTATGTGGGGGTGTTTTTTATTTTTATTTTTAAACTGGGGTTAGAAAGGGGAGAAAATATGGTGCATTGAAAAGACTATTAGCTGTTGTTTCTTCAGAGGCTTAAATTTGGACATCATTGTGATTAGAAATGGGCTGAAGCATTGTTTATATACAACTAAGAAATGGACTGAAGTGCTGTTCATGTACAAATAGCCCCTTATTGCTAATTGCATTATGGAACAGCTGATGGACCACTGTCCAGGAAATGCAAACTGAATGCAAATTTGAGTATGATAGGAAGGGCCCAAAACATAAAGCAATAAAAGCAGAATTGAACCTCTTAACGTGTAGAATAAATGTCCTCACTGTTAAATTTAAATAATACTTTCAGCACTGTGATTGGGTAAGCACAATTTGTTGGCAATCACAGTTTACCAACTTCATGAAGCTTTCAATTACTTTATTTTCACTCCAGTGTGCCAACTCTGAAGAGCATATGAATTCTCCAGTATATAATTGGAATTAAAACCGTACAATCTGTATAAAAAAAATCAGGCAGCAGAAATACTGTATTCATTTGTTTTCCATAAGAAATCTGAATAAATGACACCCATTTTCCTAGATTTTCAACGTATTTGCAAAACACTTTTTTTTTTCTGCTGGAAATCACAATTTGGACACCAATTTTGAATAGGGTTATTGAAAGAGAATGTAATCTGACCTGAAACTATACTTTAAAAAGATCTTCAATCTCAGCCAGTCACCATCAAAGCATCAAGCTCCCTTAATCCAGTGCACTCCCACAGGGAGGGTCTTCTCAGGGTGCCGCCGGTAAAAGATTGCCGGCGGGTAACGCCCAGGGGGAGGGCCTTCTCAATGGGTGCGCCTGCCCTCTGGAACCAGCTGCCCATGGAGTTGAGGACTGCCCCCGACCTCTGTTCATTCCGCCGGGACCTGAAGACCTGGCTCTTCGAGCTCTCTGGCCCAGGCTGAGAATTTTAATTTTAACTGGGGTTTTTATTCTCTCAGGGACTATTATAATCTTTTTAATTGTTTTTAACTTTTGTATTTCTTGTTTTAATTCCCTGTAAACCGCCCTGAGTCCTTCGGGAAAGGGCGGTATACAAATCTAATTAAATAAATAAATAAATAAAATAAATCAATCCACATTTAGATGTTTATTGATAGATGTGAAAAAGTCTTTGTGCATATGTGCATCACACATCTTTTGGCATGCATGCAAGCAGAATCAGTCCAGACAGGATAGGTCAGGGGGTAGGCAACCTCGGCTCTTTTATGATTCATGGACTTCAACTCCCAGAATTCCTGAGTCAGCATAGCATAGCTGACTCAGGAATTCTGGGAGTTGAAGTCCATGAGTCATAAAAGAGCTGAGGTTGCCAGCCCTGGGATAGATTCTATTAATCCTGTTTTCTTTGAACTCACAAATTGTCATAGTCCTAAAATTATTCCTTGTTCTGCATAGAACCTGAATGCAGAATGCAATAACATGGCAATTTAAATGTCTCAAGTGGAGTTCATTTCCTGAGGCTGTCTATTCCACTGACAAGCATCACTTTCTATTAGGAAATTTCTCCCTATATTTACTCAAGATGTATTTACCTGCAGTTTCCAGCAATTCATTCTACATCCAGTTTCTGAAGAGAATAAGCCAGAATACTGAAAAGTGAGCAGAGGTACCAAATATTCTTTAAAAATGGCTTGGACAATTGTTTACAGAAATCCAGATTCCAATTATTCTATGTATCTGTGTGAAGAGAGAAAGAGGCAGAAAAAGAGAGGTCATATAGTTTACCATATTTTCCGGCGTATAAGACGACCCAGCGTATAAGATGACCCCTGACTTTTGAGAAGATTTTCAAGATTTTTCGTGTTGTACGCCGGAAAATACTTACATGCCAGTTGCCAAGTGTCCGACACAAGCCCGATTCAGATTCAGCCCCGTCTGATGCAAATGGTGCAAAGCCACACGCTCTTCCACACCAGACTCTGCAAACAGCACGCCAGAAGCCGCAACCACCGTGGGAACTCTCAGTCCCCGCCTTTCGGCAGCCTGCACAGCCAAGCACGATTCGGCTTTGAGATAGCATTTGCAGTCAGAGCAGCCGCCGTGTCTGGAGCCAAGCCCCGCCCAGGAGACGGTTGGCTAGGCGGGCCCGGAAGACGCGCTAGAGAGCCAGTCTTGGGGCGGCCATGCCGAGGCCGGCTGGCGAGGGCCGCTGCATGGTCTGCGGTCAAGAGTGGCACCAAGTACCGCTGTTCTGCACTCTGTGACCAGGCAAGCAATTCTTCCAGTGGCGCAGGTCAGGCGGTGCCTCGGCAGGAGCAAAGGTGCTCCCTACTGTTGAGAAGCACACCTCTGGGGACCGCCTGCCCCTCCTCTTTTCGAGGACCTGACAGCCAGCATTGGAAGCGCCAGCATGGCCAGTCCTACAGAAAGCAACGGCGGCGGCTGCAGTAGCTGCCCCAGGCAAAAGCTTGCCCTCCATCACCCATTCGCCATCAGCTGCTTAACCATGGGTCGCCATCGCCTACCTCCATTCACCCAGCGATCCCGCCGTCCAGCAGAAAAGATCAGAGAGGTGAATAGTATTTTCTGGCGTATAAGACGACTCAGCGTATAAGACGACCCCCAACTTTTGAGATGATTTTCATGGGTTAAAAAGTCATCTTATATGCCGGAAAATACGGTACTTGGGCTGCCACTCCATAGCTGGCTTAGGAATTGTGGGAGTTGAAGTCCACGAGTCATAAAAGAGCCAAGGTTGCCTATCCCTGATCTAGGAGTATTTATTGTCAAAGCAGAACACACACTTAACTCATTGTCTCCATGCATGATAAACTTCACTTGATGTGCTACACCCTCACACAACTTATCTGCTATTAAAAATTCTGAGATGTTGCACTGGCACAAGGAAAAGATAGTGGGATTTGTAAACCCTCAAGAATAGATAGCATCTCAAGAACATACACAATTCTAAAGACATACGAGTTACATCAATCAACATATTCATCATAGAGAAAGGATAGATTTGTTGAAAACAGCCAGGTTGACTGAACTAAAATACACTATGATAAGAGTCTTCAAATATTTTGGAAAGCATAATATAAAAGAAAGTTATCAATTGTCTCTTACCTAAACGTTATTTCTTCCATGCATTTAATTAGCATATAGGGCCATTGAACTAACATGTAAAAGCAATTCAGCAGATGAATTTAACATTCAATATTGGGACAGCGCCTACACTGTTTTTCTTTTATTTAATTTGTTGTAAATTAATGCTGGATATTAAGATACTGCCTTGGACATATTTAACATATTAACATTACATTATATTAACGTTAATGTTAAATTATAGATAGACATACAATATATGAACTCCATAGCAGGATCCGTACCGGTCCGTGGCCCATTAGGAACCAGATCGCACAAGTGGTGGGTGAGTACGTGAAGGTTCATTTGTGCAGGCACAGGAGCTGTATTGTGCATGCCAACACCAACACCACTACTGCTGCTGCTGCCAGTCTGTGGAGCTGGAAAGGTTGGGGATTGCTATTCTATAGGACTTGCTATATTTTTTTATCTGATTATAGAACTAAAAAACCCACCATCCTACATTATTGATTTGGTTTGAAAAGTAAGTTCACATACAGCTGGAAAGAAACAGCCTTACAACTAAAAAAAAATAACTCTTTGGGTTAAGAATTTGTGAACAAGAATCAATTATTTGTCTTAGTTACCTAATGCAGTTCTGTAGTCATGATGAATTGACTGTTACTTCCTAGCAAATTCCCATATTCACCATGTCTCTGTGTGTAGTGGGCAGTCTTTGATTCATTGGGAGATGTTTCTGTGTCCTTAGAAATACAAAGTGCCATTGAGATTTGCCCTCTGGATCAAATCTCAATGCCTGAGGAATTCTGGGAGCTGAAGTCCACAAGTCTTAAAAGTTTCAAGGTTGCAGACCCTGATCTAGGCAATAAGTTCTTTTTATTAAACGCTGGTGGTCTGACATCTGCTGGAAAACACTCAAACTGCACCTGCAGAATTGTCTGTGCCAATTATGGCTTTAAGGTGAGGCAGCTTAAAAAGATGAATTATTTTATCCCAGCTCCCATGTCAACAGGAAAGTAAGCCTGACTGAATGAGATCAGAGCAAACAGTCCCTTTAAGGAAGACAGGAAAAAAGGATGCTGTAAGGCAGGGCTCTTCAAACTTGGCCCTTTTATGACTTGTGGACTTCAACTCCCAGAATTCCTCAGTCAGGCACACTGGCTGAGGAATTCTGGAAGATGAAGTCCACAAGTCATGAAAGGGCCAAATTTGAAGACCCCTGCTGTAAGTCAAATAGTCTCCAGCCTATCCTGGTATAACATATTCCAATATCTCAAGAAGAATTTCTATTTATGTTCCCCTTGCAGAGAGGGAGCTTTTGATAGGGGCAATGTTGGTAAAGCCTATACTGTAAGCTCCAATGGACTTTGTCCGTTAGAGTGTATATAAGGAAGTCATCTTTTGAAGGGTGAGCGTAGCATTTCCATTAAAGATAATCCACTTTTCATCCCATTTTGGGTTTTATTGGATTCAAGAGAAGAAGTTTATGAAAGAATCCAGAACCAGGAAGAAATATCATTCTGGGAGAGCAAGACTCCTTCCTGGTGTCCCTCCTTTTCCCAAAAGCCTTTGAGGAGAGCCCAGGGTACATTCAATGGTGTCAGAGAGGATTCTTTTACTTGTATTCCTCCTTTTTCCCTCTGAAAATGTAGGTAAACATTCTTCCCAAGTTGACCATGGAAATTGCTGGTGGGTGCTGGAGCTGAACATTTTAAAAGATATAGTAAAGAAGGAGTTGAGAATTCTCCTATCAGAAAAAAAAATGGAAATAGAGTGTACAGTAGTGGCCAAAATTGTGGAAACCTTTTGGGAAAAGTGTACAGTAGAAATGTCACCTTTGGTTAAGTTTCCACCAATTTTTCTTCTGATTTCTTTATAACTGTAGCCTTGTTCACTTAATGATACTATTTTACATCGCTTTCTGGGAAACCAGTCAACTCTTTGCACCATTACTTTAATTTTATTATCTTTTAAAAGCTCACTAAATGAAAGGAAAAAAAACACCCAACCAACTTGATAACGATCACATAGCACACTGACTAATGTCCTCCTCTGAGCTTCAATAACTGAATCAAACTGTGATCTAATTGGCTCATTGCCAAAACAGGATGACACCTGATTGGCTCTCTAAACACTCATGCTCATTGGTTACAATCAGATGAAGGAAAGCTACCTGATAGCAACCTAAGCAAGTTGTGCTTCCTTTTTCTGGTTATTTGCCTATAGCTTTTCATAGAATACAATACAGATAATTGAACAAACTTTGTTGCGTTACATTCTTGATTAAATTATCTTTCCATTGATATATAATTTTATGGTACTACTCCAAAAAAAAGTGGTGGTATTAGCCATCAACCCTCAAAAATACACTTTGCCCAAAAGGTTTCCACAATTTTGGACACTACTGTAATTCATTAAACCAGGGGGTCTTCAAACTTGGCCTTTTTATGACTTGTGGACTTCAACTCCCAGAATTCCTCAGCCAGCATGCCTGGCTGAGGAATTCTGGGAGTTGAAGTCCACAAGTCATAAAAAGGGCCAAGTTTGAAGACCCCTGCATTAAACTGATGGTCCCTATTAGGGTTTAGTGTTATAGGTAAATCCAGCCTGAATGTAGAGATGAGGCCTGTCAGAACTTTGAAGGGGCATTTTGCTTCAATAGGTTTTATGCAAAGCATTGCAAGGTGACATTGAAAACTATGGCTTTTAATCCCTCCATTTTAAAAGTGAAGTGAAATTATTGGAAATGTTGAACCAAGCTCCTTTGTGTGCTAGTGGAACTGGAGATTGAAGTTTTAAGATAAAAGAAGAAGGAAAAGAAAAGAAGGCATGGTCCTAATAATAATATACAATTGTTGCTATCAGAACTAATAAAATAAAAGAGCCACTAATGAGACCAGAACCAAATTATCTCCGCAACCATGATTGGAGGTGATGAGTTTCAAATGTATCCCATATCACGCGTCTATTAGGAAGCCAGAACATCTGTCAGAACACAGGCTGGAAATGATTTTCTTATGCTGTGAAGGTTTCATTCTCCAAGTGTGAATAACATTCAATAGCTTGTTCTCCTGGACATAAATTATGCCTTAAACTCCGTTGGTCACTGCTTTCTTTTATGGTCATTGAGCACATACCTTTGTCCTAGTTCCATGCTTCTATAGCAAGCCTGCTGGTGCTAGCTAGCAGACTCAGGGTTATAGATGATAAATGTTCCATAGTTTGCAAGTCATTTTTCCTTGCTCTCTGATTTAAAATGAAGGACAGAAATATTAGATATTCCCACTAGAGGTCACTCTCACCATGAGATGTTCAGTCATGCTCTTAAGCAACCAGATGTAAATTACAACCAGAGTCCGAATAGCAGCCTTTTGAATTTAATTTTGGGTACATGGCTACAGTTCAAATCCCAGTCCATCAAGCTGTGTGTCTCTGATCCCTTAACATACAGCATATGCATCTCATTTCCCTATTTATTCAGCTACTTGTAAGCCTAATTTAAATTAAAACTTTCAAAACACTTATTACTGTGGAAAGCTCCAAAGGAAGGAAAGTGTTGACAGTAGTAAACAATTTCCCCCTCAACTGTAAAAGTGCTAAGCATTCGGTTCTCAGATTTTCCTGCACATAAAAATGTGAAAGCTTTTCCTGCAATCAGTTTTCTAAGTCATGTCCTTGAGATATTGCTTGGTCAACGTTATGACCTGCAAGTCTATAATGGCACGTGTACTCAAATGACAAAACACTAGGGGATGCTGTTGCTTCTGAAATGCCATAAAACCCAAAATCTCAGGAGGTATATCAAGGTTAATATATTTCAGAGAGAATGCTGGGATATTCTTATATGAAGGTTTGTTTAGCTCAAATTTGGTGGAAGCCAGGAGACATTTAGGATTCAGGAAGGATGAACCACCAAGCACAATGATGCTGTCTAGAACAGACCAATTTCGCTTCTACAATTTCAGGACAAAACTGAAGCTACCTTGGCATGGCATAGCCCCAGACAAGTTTAAAAATCATAAGAATGGCCAACAGTCCATTCAGTGAAGTGACCTGCTTCTCAAAATGGCCAATGAGATGTCTTTGAGAGGTGGCAGCATGGGGGCAATAATCTTCTTTAATTGTTGTTGCAAAAAACTGTTATGCATGTGTATACATTCCTTTTAAACCCGTCCATCATTTAATGCAGGCATTTACAACGTGTTTAAGTGCAAATGGGTACATAATGCATGGTTCATCTCATGCACCCAATTCCTTTGTATATTTATAATACATTGGGAGTGCAAGCTCTTAAAATTAAATTAGTTTCAGTTGGTGAGAGGCAGTTGATATGGTGGTTAAAGCATTGGACCTGTGGTGGTGCAGTGGTTAGAATGCAGTATTGCATGCTAATTCTGCTGACTGCCAGGAGTTCAATTCTCACAGACTGATTTAACTGCCCTCACCATCCTTCTGAGAGGGGTAAAATGAGGACAAATTGTTGGGAGCAATATGCTGACTCTGTAAACCACTTAGGGCTGTAAAGCACTGTGAAGTGGTATATAAGTCTAAGTGTTACTGCTTTTGCTATCAGACTAGAAACCAGAAGACTTGAGTTCTAGTACTGTTCTAGGCAGAAAGTCAGCTGTATTAGCTTGGTCTAGTCACTTTCAGTCCTAGGAAAGAGGTAATGGCAAACCTTTTCTGAATAAAACCTTGCTAAGAAAATTGCAGGGATTTGTCCTTTAAGAATCAGACGTGATTGAACGGAAGAAAAAAAAAAGATAAGGCAGGTACCTTGATTGAAGAAGGCTTGTAATGACATTTATGTGAGCGAACTTATAAGTTCCTGATAGTTTTTATGGTCAAATAAGTGCACAGGATATGCTTTCTATATGAATTATTGTGTTGGGGAAAGATTTGAATGCTGTTTCTTGCTTCCACCCCCATTTTTAAGATTTTGAGGCATTCAGAGGCTAAATGTTTATTTAATTTCTCTTTCTTTTCTTCATTGCAACATCTATATCTCTTAGTTAAAAAAACAAAACAAAGGGAGAGACATTTATATTTATATTTATTAAATTTTATACCACCCTTCTCCCGAAGGACTCAGGGCGGTGTACAGGGCAATAAATATCAAAATATACATACAAAAGTTAAAAAAGATGAAATAATTATGCCCAATATAATACAATAATTAAAACAATGTTAAAACCAAATCCAAACCCCAAACCCATCAGACCAGGCCGGATTGTTCAAATAGATAGGTTTTTAGATCGCGTCGGAAGGAGCGAAGGTTGGGGGCCGTCCGGAGCTCAACCGGCAAGCGGTTCCATAGGTCTGGCGCGCCCACAAAGAACGCCCTCCCCCTGGGGGCCACCAATCAACATTCTCTGATCGGAGGCACCCTGAGGAGGCCCACTCTGTGGGAGCACACTGGACGGAGGGAGGTTGACGCCGGCAGCAGGTGCTGCCGTAGGTAATCCGGACCCATGCCATGTAGGGCTTTATAGGTCATTACCAGCACCTTGAATCTCACCCGGAGGGCAACTGGCAGCCAATGGAGCTCGCGGAGCAGAGATGTAACATGGGAGTATCGGGAGACCCCCAACACTACTCGTGCGGCTGCATTCTGCACCAGCTGAAGCCTCCGAGTGGTCCTCAAGGGCAGCCCCATGTAGAGAGCGTTGCAGTAGTCCAAACGAGAGGTCATGAGCGCATGAGTGACTGTACGCAAGGCATCCTGGTCTAGATAGGGCCGCAATGGCGCACCAGGCGAACCTGGGCGAAGGCCACCATGGGGTGGGGGGAGTTTCCAGTGGAAGAACAAGTCAGGCAAATGGCTTCTATCTTTCTCCTGGGGTACCACTGTTGGATTTTCATGTCCTTTAATTTGTCGATACATGTCATAGATACAAGCCTATAGATGTATGAAGAGATACAGGGAATGATGTGGTATAAATTAGGAGTTAGATTTCCTTTTCTATTACATTGTTTAATTAAATTCCATCAAGTTGGCATTGATTCTTAATGATGACTTAGATTCTTTTCATGATAATCTATTTTCAGCTTGGCCTTTTAAATCTCTCAGTAGTATATTCATTACTGTTGCAATCAAAATCTATCCGCCTTGCTACCGGTTGTCCTCTTCTTTTCATTTTTCCCAGCATTATGGACTTCTCTTCCAACAATATAGCTGAAATATGATTAAGCCTTGAGTGAAAACTGTTAATTCATTCAGTAATCCATTTGCTTGTGTATACTCAAGAATCTTCACCAAAACCATCAATACTCCTTTTATCCTGCTTCTTGAAAGTGCAATTTTTACATCTATATAATGTCACAGGGAAAACATTGCCTGGATTATTCTAATTTTTGTAGGTATAGACGTGTTATGGAATCTGAATATCCTTTTCAAGGCCTTCAAGCCTACTGTTCTGGACCATATATGTGCATGTGGGTGTGTATATACACCCCCCCCACACACATACATACACATGTACACATTTGCATAAAATACCTCTTAATACTGCCTTATGGCTCATTAAACATTGTACCACAGGGTGTCAAACTGCCGGCCTGCAGGCAGATTGTATTATGCGGAGGCCACACCCACCCCAGCTCCGGCATTGCGAAAACAGTTGTGATACGTTGCAACATGTCACATGATGCGGCGAGTTTGACACCCATGTTCTACCAGAAGTTTTAAAATTGACTACTTGATGACCTATGCTTCACTCATTGGGAACTAGCTCCATGATTTCAGAAGCAAGGTCTCAATTTTTTTAATGTACCAACTTGCCTTTTTTTCTACTTTCTCTGCTCACAAACCCCTCCATCCACTGCACAGACTAGATGCTGACTTTTGTCATTGCCATAAACAGTTGTTTTATCCCAATTAAGGCTGGATGTGAAACAAATTTAAATGCCAGGATTAGACTGGGATAATTACTTGAAACTGACTTTGCCCTCAAGCAAAGTTCATCCAATTGCTTTCATTTGTTAACTTTGCTAATGCAGATATCAAAGCAAGGCACTTTATGATCTCAGTACCTTTCTAAGCACTTCACTTAAGTATTTGTTGTGTGATACAAAATACCTGTTGCTGAAATAATTAAGAGAAGGAGTATTATCACCATATCCCAACCTTATATTTTGGCTTTGCAAAAAGTTAAATGGCATCTCATCCAATTATCCTTACCTATACCTTCTGAAGCAAGTTCCTGTTGTAGACCAATATTTCTAGTGGGCAGCAGGCTGGGGAAAAGCTGAGTTGTAACAGATATTTCCCAATTGGAGGTCTTAATAGTGATTACACAACAGTCCACTATCAGTGATTTTGCTTTCAATTTCCTTTATGACTCTGGTTTCTTCTTTGACTAATTCCAGTGGATCAAAAAGCATGAAATGCTAGTAAAATAGGACATAGCAAATGAAAATAGGAATGAAGGAAAATGCCTTATATGGAGGTGGAATATTGCAATAATTCTTAGAAATATATGGGACCCTGCAAGTTTTTCTTTGGAAGCTTGTACTCCACCAATGAATAGGAGTGGTTTTTGTGATTATATATTTACAAGAGGATCATATGAGTGTGTGACAATGTTCCTGATTAATAAAGGACAGTGAAAGGAAAGACAATAGTTTCTGGATAAATCATACAGAAAATTTGATATTATATAGTAAATGGGAGGGGGAAGGAGTCAAAGAATGATAGAAACATAAATGAAGAAAAGTCATTTTAGTCATCCACATGAAAGGGTCCCTGATAGACAGCTATTTAATTGTTGCTTGAAAACATACAAGAAAGAGGAGACTACTATGAAAGTAACTGGTTCCACTACTAAACATCCTGTACCATTTATATACTTTATTGCAGGGCTTTTTAACCAGTGGTACGGGTGCCACCTGTGGTACATTGGCACCTGGCAAGTGGTATGCGACCATCCTAGAAAAGTGGTAGCGGGGGAGGGGAATGAGCTGAACCGGTGGCAACCGATGGCTGGAGCTGCAAGGCTGTCGGGGCTCAGCGAAAGCATCAGGATCAGCGCCAGTCTCTAGCTGGAGCTCGGCGCTGATCCAGGCACTTCTGCTGAGCCCAGAAGAAGCGCTGATCATCTGGAATGTTGCAGCATCTCCAGGGTCTTGTGATTTACATTCAGATGTTTGGCAACTGATTCATATTTATGATGGTCACAGTGTCCCATGGTCATGTGAAGTGACCAAAGCCTGCTGCAACCACCCAGCAGATGGGGGGAAATAAAAACCAAACATCCCCACCCACCCCACCCCCACTGCCAATCCTCAACAGACATGCTCACAACAATGAAAACCTCGGACAGGAGGAAAAACGCCGCTGGACGGGCAGGCAGGTGTCTTGCTCGGCTGTGGCTTGGGGGGCACTTTTTTCAGTGCCATTGTAACTTCGAACAGTCACTAAGCAAACTGTTGTAATTTGAGGACTACATGTACTTCATCACTTTTTTCCTTTTTTTTGTCATCAGGTTTTTGACACCTTGCTAGGCAACTGGTGGTACTTGGATGTTGCCATATCCTAAAAGTGGCACAATGGGTGAAAAGGTTGAAAAGCCCTGCTTTATTGAATTAATTTTCACATTCAAAGTATTCAATTTAACGGCCTTTTTCTGGCATTTTAAAATAGGAAAATTATCATGCAGTTAGAAAAATCTAATACTGTGCTCTTGAAATCATTAAATGTTTGCGCATATACAGCATGAGCATTGTAGTGAGAAAACTTTCATATGTGTACATATTTCAGTTACTGACTTCACATTCAATTGTGGAGCCAGACTATGAAGAATTTTCTGAATAACAAAGAGCTCTAGTCTTATTTCAAGCTAATTATAAACAAATATTAATTACTTGTAGTGTACCTCTCACATTTCCCCCTCTTTAATTGTGCTGGAGAAGGAAAACAAAGTTCTTTGTAAAAATCTGTGTTTGATTTTTGGTTCTTAAGGCTACTGTAGGTCAGAGAGGATGAACAGGGGGGGAAAAACCCCTTTTTTAGCAAATTGTAAGACAATTCATGCAGTATATTTGCAATGAATAGGCATTTTCCATTGCCACATGCCTAGAGAAAAAGTAACCATCACATGCAAACAATCTGATCTTCAGATTGCTGAAATATTGCAAAGTAATATTTAGGGCTTTCTGACTTATATAAAAAAGACCCTTTCTGGTAAACAAGTCAGGAGGTAACATCACTTGGCAAACAAACCCCTGTTAAGAGCATTTGCTGGAAATATTTATTCTTTTTTCCTGACAAAAAGTGCTGAGTGCATGGATCACATTACACGTAGGTTAGCTGATGTAATTTTGGAGTTATGGGAACTATGAAGAGCCTCTATTTCCCTTCAGTATATACCTTGGGGGAGGGGACTGAACCTCAAAGGAGATTTCTTCTAAATGACACAGGAAGAAAAAGGTTGTACAATGACTTCCCCAGCTACAATGCAGTGAAAAGAGCAATCCTCTTTTTGTACGAATGGAGAGACACTAAATTAGTTATAGTGCACATAATACCCTATTTTAACTTCGTCTTTCAGTTTGCAAATTTCTTTGCTGAACTCTTGTGTTAAATGACAGGTTCCCATAAACAGGTAGTCCTCAGCTTAACAACAGTTCATTAGTGACCATTCAAAGTTGCAACAGCACTGAAAAAACTGACTTATGACCATTTTTCACACTTATGACTGTTGCAGCATCTCCACGGTCACATGACCAAAATTCAGGGACTTGACTTCGGGCATCTATTTGTAACGGTTGCAGTGTCCCAGGGTCATGTGATCACCTTTTGTGACCTTCTGACAAGCAAAGTCAATGGGGAGTTATACTTAACAGCCATCTTGCTAAACCACCACTATGATTCACTTAACAAATGTAGCAAGAAAGGTCATAAAATGGAGCAAAACTCACTTGGCAATTCTCTCATTTAGCAGCAGAAGTTTGGGGCTCAATTGTGATCATAAGTTGAGGTCTGCCTGGGGCTTCCGGTGGCTCCGTGGCGCCGGAGACAGCCTTCCCGGGCTGCCCGCAGCTCAGCTGTGTGATTTTTCGCCCGAAACAGCGCCGATCAGCTGTTCGGGCGAATTTGAAGCCCCCTCCTCGGGAGAAGAGGAGGGGGTGAGCCCCCAGGTGGGGGTTGAGTTCTCCGGGGCCGCCTGAGCTTGGAGCTTGGGCGGCTGAAGGATTGAACTCCCCCGTAGCCTGGGCTGCTCCCAGCTGGCTTGCGTCTCTGCTCCGGACTTTATGGAGCAGAGCCAGGCGTCTGCGACCATCCCTGCTTGAAGGAGAGACTATGAAAGGAAAAGAGCAGGCAGAGCAGTACAAGAGGGAAAGATGAAGAGATGAAGAAGATTATTTTATTTTACTCTCAAGCTTGATGGACTTTGCTTAAAACTTAAAGTGAAAGTGCGTCACAATTGTAAGTAAAAGATGGCGGCTAAACCTCCCCCTAGAACTTTTCGGAGCGCTGGAAATTCTCCGGTGCAACAACAATCATTACTGCAGGCGTTGCATTCTCCTGATGTATTGACTTCGAAGGATCTTGAAAGACATACCCAGTTAATTCTGGAGTCAATGGGTGCTAAATTTGCACAGATGGAGGAGAAATTGGAGAAATTGGAGCAGAGAATGGAAGAAAGGATGGAACAGAAACTTAGAGAGATGAAGGCAGACATTTTGTCCTCAGTGCATAAAGTTGCTAAATGTGTGGAGGTGCTGGATGACCAAGTGCAAGACTTGACTCAAAAGAATGCTATATTAGAAGCAAAAGTTTTGGAAATTGAAGATTTAAAAGACAAAATGGATAGTGAACAGAGTCTGGCCCAATTTTACCAGATGCAGTTTGCTGTGAGAATTAGAGGCCTAAAAGAGAATATTAAGGAAGATTTAAAGCAGCTGGTTTCTGAGGCTTTTGAGGGGGTATTGAATCATCCAGCATCTGAAATAAAACAAGGTATAGACAAAGTGTTTCGTGTGAATTCGTGGATTGCTAAACAGAGAAAGTTGCCTAGAGATGTGGTGGTTTATTTTGTAAAAAGGGAAGTTAGAGATGAAGTTATACAAGCTGCCTATGATACCAAAGTTGTGATTGCTGGTCAAGAAGTTTTGGTTCTAAAAGAAATTCCTCCAAAGATTTTAAAGAGAAGGAAGGATTTTATTTTTCTTGTGCAAGAGCTCAAGCAAAGGGATATAAGGTTCAGATGGGAGATCCCAGCTGGGCTGAGCTTCATGTATGATGGCAAAAGGTACTGTTTGGGTAATGTGAAGCAAGCGCATGACTTTTACAACAATGTTTTAAATGTAACCCCATCAACACTTTTGGAAGCTGCAGAGGGATCTGGAGAAGGAGAACATCAAGAGGATGAAGATGGACTGATAGACGAGAAGGGTACAGGAGGAGTTCAAGCTGCAACTCTTTTGGATGATATTAGAGAACAGAGGGTGACGCGTGCTGCCTTAAAACGCTCAAAAAAGACAAAAAAATAAGACCAGCAGAAATCTATGGAACTTCCACAATATACTTATAGACAAGTGGTAGTTGTGTTTTTAAAAGTTTTGGGATGATATGTATGGTAACAGAATCTTTAATTTGGAATTAATGGACAATTTATTACAGAGGAAGAGGAAGAAAGTTTTGTGGGTTAATGCGGGTTAATTTGTGTAAGAACTATCTATTATAGTCTATTTTGGCTAGAGAGGTTAATAGGGATAGGTGTTTGTGATGTGTAAATGAGAATATGTTTAGGTAATAGGGAAATGTGGAAGAACATAGATGGGAATGATGCTAGTTTTCTTTTATTTTAGTTTTTTATATATATTTAGTATTGTTAAGGATTGGTTTACTTTATATAAGCTAGAGAGTGATGGATTTTAGAGTTTATAATTGTTAGTATATGATTGTTTATGATTGCTTTTTAGATATATACCTTGTATTTTGCTCTGGGAAGTCGGAGGGGGGGGGAGGGGGGGAGGAGGGGAAGTAGAGGGGGGGAGGCAGGGGAGGGAGGAGGGAGAGGGGGAGGGGGGGAGATAGGGGGGAGGTAGGGAGGGGAGGAGGGAGGGGGAAGGGGGGTTTCTTAAAGGAAAATTGTATTTTTTAAAACTTTTCAATAAAAAAAAAAAAGTTGAGGTCTGCCTGTATAGCTGTGGAATTAAGGCAAAGATAGAAAGAAAAACTCGTGGTGATGGTGGTAGGAATTGCTCAAGATCAGTTGTATGGTTTAAGAAAAGCTGGATCTACATAATGAGTGACTCTCCATTCTTATGACCAACAGTATAAATAGAGGAAATGATGAGAAGGTTAAGGTGCTGGCTGAGAATCAAGAGGCTATGAGTTCTTGACCTCCCTTAGACATGAAAGCCGACTGGGTAGCTTTGGACCAGTCACTCTCTCCATCCCAACTCACCTCACAGGATTGCTGTTGTGGGGAAAATAGTCAGGAGTATTAGGTATGTTCACAATATTGAGTTACTTATATATGTAAGAAATCATAATAAAGCTATTTAGTTGCAGAAAGAAGATTGCACAGATTATAAGTAAGGGCACAACAAAATAGCAACAATGGTACATTGGAATATCTGCAAGAAATACAGCAAGAATGGGTGGGACCACAAAATAGACAAATAAGAAATGAAGAAGGTGCCACACAATATGCCAGACTTAATATTTGTTGATAAGAAAGACAAAAAAAGTCTGTATTGTGGACAGTGCAATATCTGGAGATTGCAGAAGAGAAGAGAAAGAACTGGAGAAAAATGCAAAATACATTCTATACAAATAGAAAAGAACTATGGTAAAAGACAACTCAAGATAGTACCAGTAGTAATACGTAGGCAACTTGGGTACAATCCCAAAACGTATGGAACATCACTTAAATACTATCGGCATTGGCAAAATCATCAGCTAAATTACAAAAGGGAGCTTTACTTGGATGCAGCTTACATCCTGAGATGATACCTTTAACACCATCAAACAACAACAGTTGACTATCCCAGTTCCATGGAGAGGTCTCACTGGTTCACCTAATGCCAACTCCAGTCTAAACATCTGGCTGACTATGCAACCAGGCATAATAATAATAATGTATTCAGAGTATGTTGAGCCTTTCTTGAGCAGCTCATACAGATAGTCCTCAACTTATGATTGGCTGCTTAATGGCCATTCAAAATTATGACAAACCTTTTCAGAGCTTCTTATAACCCATTTTTGGAGTTATGGGGGCTGCACACATCCCTGTGGTCAGGTGATCACATTTTGGGTACTTGGTAACTGGTTCACTTTTAAGGCTATTTGCAGTGTCCCAGAGGCCTGTGATTGTGATCTGTATTTTTTTTTTTGCTGTTTTCAGGCATTTTCTTTCAGTTTCCAGAAAAAAAACACCCATTGGGTAAAATAGATTTGCTTAATGACTGCTTCACTCTCTTAATGACCATCACAAAAATGATTGTAGCTTTGAATCTACTTACTTGATGCCTCAACTTACAATCACACAACTTATGACCATAATTATGGGCTCAATTACAGTCATAAGTCAAGAGTTCCTGTAGTTGTAGGTTGCTATCGTTGTAGATTTCAATAATTTGTTTCCCCTATTCAGAAGCTAGCTAAATAGTGCAGAGAATTAATTTGCTACAGACTGACATGATTTTGTCTAAGCAATTAAATTTTGTGTTCTTGTTTATATCGTTCAGTTATTTAGCTGTTCTTATTGTTTGTTAATATATGGCTGGATGTCTATTATTTTTCTGAATAAAATACAATTTTGTTACCTATTGAAGACACTGCTGCACTAGTAGCAATGGTTGGAAAAGACAACTATTGCTTTAAAAGGAAATAAACTGTCTTCTCTAACCTATATTGGAAACCATTGATCCAAGCACTGACTGAAGTTCATTTATCATGGATTACGCTTTCCCACACATCTGTTACTATTACAGACAAAATTCTATGATTGACATTTTAATTCTTCCAGCTTATAGAACTAGGCTGGATTCTAATCAACATTCATAAATTTGGAAATTCAGTAACAATGATATGAGCCATTCAAGATCAGTTAGTAGGGTACACATACAACAGTGTGAATTGACATAGAACATTCATGAACTATGCTGGTTACAGTTAGCTTCTTGAGCAATTCAAGATATTGGATAGCACGTATAAAGTGTTTCATGTAGGACAGGGGTGTGAAACTGCAGGCCGGTTGAGTCGTATGGAGGCCGCGCCCGTCCCAGCTCCGGCAATGCAAAAAAAGTCATGATACATCGCGACACATCATGTGATGTGGCAAGTTTGACACCCGTGATGTAAGATAACACCAGTTCTCTGAGAAACCATGTCTCTCCAATACTACAGGTAAAAATATGTTTTACAGTGGAATAACTTGTTTCAAAACCCTGGGGAATCCCTGGACTTAAAGACTGACTGGACTAACATCTTTAGAGAGACAGTGGTTGCATCTGTATTGCAGTTCCTGTATTGAGCAAGGACTTGTTCCTTGATCCCTCCAAAATCCTTATCAAAACTATATTTGTGGGGTCCCAAGATACACTAAGCATCAATGCTATATCTGCAAATGCTTTCTTGGAGCCCATCAGTCTTCCTGCCTCCACCTGGCCTTTTTTATTAAAATTATTTTGTTTCCTTAAAAGTAAAAGCTTACATATTGCAAGCCAAATCTGTTTGTTAGTTTGTAATGCCAGAACCATAAATGAAGCAGAAATGAACAAAAGATTTCTGGAATAGACAAGTATTCAATTCAGTAGAGAATGAATTCATATGAGCAACTTACTTTCCACCATAACTGAAGGCCTGGGTAAAAGTCACGTGTGGCCTTTTGGAAGGAAGGTAGAGAGCAAGCCATACACATCTCTGGTGGAATGCTGTTTCAAAAAGCAGGTGCAGTTTCAGAGAAAAAATCTCTTCCAGGTGTCACCTGGTGGTATTGTTGATTGATATGACCTGGAGCATGTCAGCTTAGTCTGATCCAATAGGATGGGCAGAAAATACTGAAGAGAGATGACTCCTCAGAGAGCTGGTGCTATCCCACATGAAAGACCTTGCACAAGAAACTAACTAACAACAAGCATAGTTTATAAGACAGAAGTATTACCATTAATGTCTGTGCCAGTTTATTAGGGACCAGCTGAAATTTCCAGGTGGTCCTCCAGTTCATATTATTATTATTATTATTATTATTATTATTATTATTATTATTATTATTATTATTATTATTATTATTATTATTATTAATTGAACTTATATACCACCCTTTTCCCGTAGGACCCAGGGCAGTTCACAAGGTGATTAAAACAATATTACAATACAAAAGTTAATAACAATTAAAATAGATTAAATTATCCTTGATATGTATAACATATTGTAATAATCTATATACAAGGTCACCAGTGTAGGAGTGATTGTCTGGAGGGCTTTCCATTCCAGGAGAGGGAACGGTATTTTTCTTACCCAGAATGCCTGTAGGCCTCAGAAACTTTTTCTAATCTTTCTTAGAAAACAATGGCAGGCTGCTGCCCAGTCCTTCAATTGGAGGTATAAGTAGTACTCAACTTAGGGCTATTTTTAGCAACCATTCAAACTTACAACATTGCTGGAAAAAGTAATTTATGACATGTCTTCACACATACAACCATTGCAACATCCCCACAGTTACATGACCAATACTGTGCTTGGCAACTAGAATGTATTTATAATGGTTGCAGCATCCTGGGGCTATGTGACTGCAACTTACAACATTAATATTGATATTGTTACATCAGTTTTGTGTGTGTTGTATATTGTACAAAGATATATAACTTCCTTTTTCAAAGTGGAAAATATATTAGAAAGGAAGTGATTTGTTCAACAGATCTCTTTTTACTGCCAATGTCTGATCCAGTAGCATCTGTTGCAAAGCTGTTCCTTAGATATGTCTTTCTGCAAGTACTCCCTTAGGTATTTTACACTACTCCATGAACTGCTGTCAGTAGCTTGAACTATTGCAGGAAATGTTTTATTATAGACGTCACCCCAAAATGTCTAAATTTGGGATACCTTGGCAAGCACATGCCAATGTGTACTAAGGCAGTCAATAGTAGCAACAGCACATAGTGGAGCTTGGCCGAGACCCTGCTTGGATGTTTGATTTTGGACACATTCCACAGAATTAGTTTACGTTTTAAAGCTTTAAATGCTTTCTACCTGCTTTCAGATGAATCTGCCACATTTTCAACATCTTCTTTTAAGACAGAGATTCTCAAGCATAGGTCATGAGCCTCTGAGGTTTGTTAGCAAATCTGAGGGGAGTTGCAATTGGGAGAGGGTTTTGCCCACCCAAAGCAGAAACCTTATCAGAACTTGCTCCTGTTCATTCTTGACAAGCCATCTGTTAGCTTGTCCAATCAAAGCAGAGATCAAAGCCCAGAGCATTGTTTTGCAGGGCTCCAGATCTATGTGCACTTGCCAAATGACTTGAGAACTGATTTCTGTCAGAATTCCTCCCACTTTGCTTGGACAAGCCAGAAACCAGCTCATCCAAGCTCACACTGGAGGAAGTTCTGAGCAAGTCTCTAACTCTGCGTATGCAAGCCTTATGGCTTGCGTGTACAAAGCTGAAGTACTGTCAGATCTTCCTCCTGCTCTAACCAGACAAGCTGGCAATTGGTTTGCTCAAGCAAAATGGAAGGGAAAGCCTGGAGCACAGCCTGACAGAACTCTGGCTTTCTGTGAGCAATCTCTGTAGCTCACGTATCCAAATTTAGATTGCTGTCAGAAGTTGTTCTGGCTCTACCTGGACAAGCTACAAGCAAAGTTAGAGTTTTCTGTCCTTGTTGTGAAAAAGAACAAATAAAAATTAATATAAATATGGATAGAGAAATTAGAATGGCTATTTGAAAAATATAACCTAATTTTTAATAATTATGTAAAACTTGCTTTCCCTTTTAAAATATGGGTTAAATTTAATTGATAGATTACGGTATTTCTCATGCCAGACTCTTTGTAGATTGTTTCTTCATTCCCAAACAAAATGGTCTTTTCATTACTTTTCAATGCTATCATTATTACATTGCAATTGGTTTGTTGTGTATCTTGATGAGCTTTGTAGTTTCATGGAGATCTTTTCCTTTACTTGCTATCTTGACAGACTTTGTCAATAATAGACAACAATGCAGCTTGTTTTACTCTAGCCCAATTTATAAATTTCAACTTTCTCTTTATTCAGAGATATGTATATGGGTGTACGCATCTACATATTGTATTAAATAAGGGCACCAGATTTGTTCCATGGTAGCTGAAGTTATTTACACACAAATGATGATCTTTGTGGCAGTGTATATAAACAAGACTCATATTTATACCCCCACACAATGATCTTCAGGTTCTTTAGTGAACAGAATATTATATTAATGCGTAAATAGGTTAATCATTTATACAGAGTTCATTTCTTCTTGCTACTTCCTTCCTCTTCAACAATATTCTTCATGCTCTTACAGTAACACTTAGCAATCTGCAAAGTGCTTTTAACTCCAAGGACATTTTCTTTTGCAGAGCACACCGGTCCTCTCCTACTGAAACAATAAAGCCACTTGCAGCTTCCAACCAATCTGATCCTATAGCTGTTTTTCTAAATCTTCTTTCTAAACCTTCTATCACTGTTTTTCTAAATCTTCTTCTTTCACAAACTCTTGGAATATCTTCCTTATATGTTTAGAATAAGTTTAAATTACTTGTAGACACTCCTTGTTCATTAGATAAAAAAATCTTCCATTTCAACTTAGTATATCAAAGAGGCATACTAGGACTTGGCGTTGAAAATGGACTAAATATTTAGGTAATATGGCAGGCAGATTTGGCCAAAAATTTAGTACTTTTCAATGTTGTCAGTTCAAACTGTTGTGGTAACCTCTGCAGATCAAATATTGTTATCAGTGGCTAATTTTTCATGTGGGAATTACCCATGCAGTCCTGAGGATCATTGTCATCCTCCTTTGTCAATCCTTCACCATACAGCCCCATAAATCACTTGCAAAAATCCTGGTGGTAGTACCCCTTCCAGTACTGCCAACTGGAACTGCAGGGGAGGGAAGGGTCAAGTTGTTACTGTTACAAATTCACATATCTGCTAAGCTTGTAAGCCGCCCTGAGTCTTCGGAGAAGGGCGGGATATAAATGGAATTAAAATAAAATAAATAAATATCATTGGTAAGTTAGCAACAGCATACCCCTTTATTCTGAAAGGATCCAATAGTCATCATGGAAAGGTATGATACTATTTTAAAGTCTCATTAATAATTTGTGCTGATGTCCAGAATTTAATGCATGTTCTAAATTGACCCCAGATAAGAGATTAAAATTAGCTGGAAAAATGTATAGGAATAGTTAATTGACCAGTCATGACTGGGATAAACAGCCCCTAAACCAAAAGTGGGTTGACCTCCACTAGATCTCCAGTGGGATTATAGTACAGATGATCATTGGGCAACATACAGTTGGACACTTAAATTATTATAAGCCCTACAGGAAATGGCTAAAAGACCTCTAAGCTGCCCAGAAATTCAGAATACTTAGTAAAGGGCTGATAAAAACTCTGGTGCTTAGCAGCCAGGCTAGTAGAGGCTTCTCAGGCATATCCTCACTTCAACCTAGCAAATGAAAATATTAAAGGATTATAAATGCTGATTTTGTAAACCAGGCAGCCACTGATATCAGGCAACATTTTTTTTAACATTTGTACCTAAATGGCCAAGCTTGGATACCATGAAATTGCCCCAAATAGGTAATTTTATTTTGATCAAAGAAGAGAAACAGAGGGGAGAAACCTCCTTTTAGTTTGCAGAACTGGCCTAGCAATAATGTCCATCTGGATTTGAAATAAGATTTTGAAATTGATTGCCAGAATCTTTCCAATGGAAAAATGCTGGGTTTTTTTGACTTCTTGAAAAAAACCATGATAGGATGGGAATTTGAACATTGGACACTACCACCCCATGTAGGCCATCCTAAACAGTGGTACTCAGTGGTGGTGCCAAGGCTGGGCCTGAATGAAACCAATTGTATTTTCTGCCAATGGACAAAGAGATCTTTCAGTCTCCCTTCTTTACCTCTCTTTTTTTCTGTCTTCACTTTAGTTGCAACCAGGATCCAGTTCTTTGCTTACAGAAAGATGTTCTTTTTTCATTAATAGAGAATAAGGATTTCCAGGCCTCAAGCTTTTCCAAACACTTCTTATAATTTCTCTCTCTCTCACACACACACTCCCTGCCTTCTACTTATTTCTCTTCTTTCCTGAGTGTAAAATTTAAAATTATCACATATTGTCAGTTCTGAAAGAAATGTGAAGCATTTTGGACAATTTTCCACATTTTTTTTTCAATATGAAAGTGGGCAATCATTCATGTTGAGTCTTTGCAGCAGAAGCAGAAAAATATACTCTGTCGCTGTGGAGAAACCAACAGAAACCTGTTCCATAATCTCAGTGTAAGCATCTTTCTCTGAAAACTTCAAAGACACATGCTCAGTATTGCAATGTTCTCTCTCTCCCTCTGTCTTTCCATTCTCTGTTCCTTTCTTTTTGATCCTCAGCTCTTCATATCCTGCTTTCATTGCGAGCACGTCTTAAAAGGGACATGCAGAAGAAAAATAGATGTTGCCCCCAAAGGGTCACCCCTAATTAATATCCTCTGAGGCAGTTCCCTAATTAGCATGCAGATCTGATTTCAACTTATCTTATTAATGGGTTCATTCTTCTGAGAATAGCAATTAGGTAAGGCACTGATATACTGTGCCATGGTGAGAATTTGCCACCCTATAGGACCCTTGTCCAGTTATAATCTAGTATGTTTGCAGTAGGGCATAATGCAAGACATCACAAATTCATGATGAAGAACCCCCATAGCCAATTTCAAATATTAGCCATGAATGCTTAATAATGTATCTTTCTCTAGTTTTCTATATAATAAAACAAGTTTGGGAATACCAAGTGATGAAATCAAATGTAATGATGAAGGAATGCCCTTCTGAAATAATCATATACATATGGAAAAGATGTTTCAGAAAACAAAGTTTCTCTAATCATATACATGATGAATTTCTGGGGAAAAAATCCACAGGGAAATAATTCTTAAGTTAACTTTCCCAAATGTATATGGTTGGATATATACATTTTAAATAAATTATGTTGTGAGTACCAAATGTTATACATCACAAATTTATTTTTATTTATTATTTATCTTTAATTTGAATTATATGTAGAAGCATAGGAACATAGTATGTGAGTACAGTGTATTGCTGCTGCTTCTTTGCTTTCTGTCATTTATCTTCGATCTTCTCTGCTACTATTGCAATAGCAGCCATCCCTCAGCTGATAATTTGCAAGCCACACTTCCAGTGTATAACATATAATGTAGATAAAGAGATAGAAGATTAGAAAGACCTTGGCATCCCGTCTTTCTATATGCATTGTGAGATGATCAGACTCTTTACCACCCACATCATGCTAATCATTTCCTTCTTGTCCAGAAATGCATACAGTTAAAGAATGAAGACTATTTCAGAGGTACCATTTTAACCAAGGGGGACATAATATTTCCTCTAAACATGGCCAGGCAATTCTGACATTAGATACTCATTTGTTATTTTAACTGAAGGACACAAAATTGTGAAAAATCTTGATTTATTCCTGATAACTTAATTGTCCTATTGATAGTATGGCAGATCAGTGCACAATAATGTTTTATTTGTGTATTAAATTTATATGCCACCCATCTTGCTGTCCAAAATGAAATTGCTTCCAAATATTCTTATCTATTCTTTAGATTCGATTTGACATTTGTACCAAAGTCTGACTCTCCCTGGGATAGGGAGATGCCATTGTTTGGTGCTGTTAAAAGTATAGTTGCAGGATATAAGCTCTTCTAAACAAAGCTGCTTTTTGCGATTGACTGTGGGTGATGTTCAAGTGGTGCTCCAGATTTTTTTGGGATTGCACCCCAAGTATTATTGGTACTATCCTTGCTTTATTTTTTATTTTATTTTTTGCTACAGTTGTACTATTTGCAGGTCTTTGTATTTTTTCGTTTTCTCCAGTTCTTTCCCCCCCCTATTCTGATGCCTCCAACTACTGCAATGACTACCATCCATACTTTTTTTTGGTCTTTCTTATCAATATTGTTAAGTCTGGAGTGTTATGTGACAGATGCAGGTCTTTTTCAAAGCCCAGAGCATTTAGCTTGTTCATTGTAGCTACTTTGTGGTCCCACCAGTTCTTGCTTGAAGAAAAGTGGTGTTTCTTGCCGACATTCCAATGTACCATTGCTGCTATTTTTCATGCCATTGTTTATAAGTCAGCTTCTTTGCAGAAGCAGCACTTGCTGTCTTCTGATCTCTGGCTTTCTATACATTTATTCTTAAGGCTTGGTCTTGTGCAGCCAGAATTAGCCCCTCTATCTCTTTCTTCAATTTTCCTGCTCTTAGCTACTGCCAGGTCTTGTTATTATCTGCTGTCCCTGATATTTTTTGTTGTTACATCACTGTATGGTTGAAGACATGATTTGTTGTAATTATTTTTCATTATTTTTATTATTTTTACTACCAATTCCTCCTGGTTTCACTCTACAGTCTCAGCTATTTGTGGCAAGGCTTCGAATTCTTTGCCTTAGATACACCTTTGCAGTTCTTCAACTTCAACTTCTGTGAATTGCTTTTTTATGTATTATAAATCAGCGTCGATCTTCTAGCCTTTGTTCTGTTATTTTTGATTCTGGATGTTTCTTTCCAGAACTGGTGAATTCATTTCAGATATCCTCTTCTTGTGGATTTGATTTGTAGTAACAGATCATTATTCTTTTTGTTTTCAGTCTTCATTTATTTGCAATGGGAAAACCACTTTTCTTCCAGTAGTCCTGCACTGCTGAGTCCTGAATCCTGTAGCCCATTTGTCAGCAGATATCCAGGAACTCCAACTCCTAGTATGGTCCTTGCTGACCCAGGTAACAACTGATTTGGTATGGGTTTCTGTAAATTATGTCTTACCATACTGTTTATTGGAGAAGCACTCTTCACCTGGCTCCACTGATGAGATCTGTCCAGTATGATTGAAGCTCTGGCAGATGTCTCCTCCTCCTCAAAGCACACAAGCTTCACAACCACATCAAAGTAGTGCCTCACTGTGGTTTTGCACATTTATTATTTCAAGCAATCAAATTTTTGCTGAAATCATGGAAGAAGCACTTAAACCTGCTTTGTGAATGCTTTAGTTCTTCTAAAATCAGATTCTCTTAACTTTGTCTGCCCTGTTAGTGTCATTTGTAATTTGAGAGTGGGAACATTTACACATTGATGTGAGCATTGAGAAGATAGGTAAAGGTAAAGGTTCCCCCGCACATGCGTGCTAGTCATTTCCAACTCTAGGGGCTGGTGCTCATCTCCATTTCAAAGCCAAAGAGCCAGCGCTTGTCCAAGGACATCTCCGTGGTCATGTGGCCAGAATGACTGGACGCCAAAGGCGCACAGAGCGCTGTTACCTTCCCACCATAGTGGTCTCTATTTTTCTACTTGCATTTTTACATGCTTTCGAACTGCTAGGTTGGCAGAAGCTGGGACCAGTAACAGGCGCTCACTCTGTTCTGCGGCACTCGGGATTCGACCTGCCAAACTGCCGACCTTCTGATCGACAAGCTCAGCTAACCCACTGAGCCACCGCGTCCCTTCTATTGAGAAGTTACATGCCACCATGTTAATACCAGTAAAAGGGACATAGCTTGTATATTATATTACAGTGCAGAGCCAATGAAGTATAAAAGCTAAATTATTGTACTGAGATTGGAAGAATATGGGTTCAAGTACAATCAAATGAAAGGTGACTGCAGTGTAAGCCATCTTGATTCATTAATTAAAAAAGTACAAGATATGTTGCACATAGCACAGCGTGTACATTTTTCTGTAAGATAATCTCCCTATCCCATGTGAACAAAACTGATAAATAAATAAAATACAACCAAGGTTCAGTATAGAGAACAAATATATTTACACATTGCTCAACTCAACAAGCCAGAACAGTACCAGACCTCCAGGGGTGAGATATTAAGGCTTGCAATCCTCCTAGCACAGACACAGTGACATACAAGACAACAGGGAGAAATGCTCACGTTTCGTGAGATTCCAGGTTGCTAAAGCTAGAAAGGAACTAACATTGTGTGGATTGTACAGAGATTTTAAAGACTTGTACTCATCGCACCACTTCCTAATTCCAAGTCTACATCTTAATTAGACATATATTGTCTCCAGGCTCTGGCTGTGGATTCTGAAAGTGATTTTTCAGGACACACAGATTTTGTGATGCATAGCTGGCAAGTGGGGTTTGCATGCATTTCTTATTTCTCTGCTTAACTCAACTCCTCCCTTTGCAAATAAATGGCTTCAGACCCATAAGACCATTCAGCAATCCTATCTTTGCCCTAATTTATTGCTTGTTGCCAGAGAACTTGAATATGGTGCTGTGGCCCTCTTTTGAGAATCATTCCCTATTTCACTGGACCCCAAAGGTGTTTTTGCTTCTGGGTCTTACTGGAATAGGGTCTACGCAGGCTGATCTAGACAATTTAAAGATATTGAGCCTTCAGTTAGAGTGGACATATGTCCTTTTATTTTTTATTTTTTTAATAATGAATAGGATTCTTAAGTTGGCTTATGGCAGGACTAGCAAAATTTGGAATTTTATGTATTATTTTCCTATTAGATTTAATATGCCTTGTGCCACTGCTTATACTTTGATTAGTTTCTGATTTATCATTTATTCTAATTTAAACATTTTAGTTAATTGCATTGCAATTGCTTCATTTCACCCAACATTTTATTAATCATCTTATATGATTCATTTACTATGATTTAAATATTTTATGCTCATTTTATATTATTTTATATCATATTTTATGAATATTTTACATAAAGGTTTATTACTATTTTATACTATATTTAATTATTCTATCATCTGTCTCTACTTGGTCTATTCTTCTGATACATGGACAATTGCTATTTATTTAATCCTGACTTAACTGACCGTTCTCAGTAATATTGCTAAAGCAACTTGAAATAGAGGTAAAACAGGACTGTTTTCTGTTATTAGTCCTGATGTTTTTCTTGTGGAATTCTACCTGTGAACAAGCATGTTTGTATATCAGTAAAACTCAGCAGAAAAAGCAATCAGTCATAGATATGATTATATCAAGACTGTTTTCTACAAAGTATTTTATCAATGTCTATGTGAGCATTCAGAAAGAAGAAAATTCTGTTTGTATTTCGGGAAGAATACAAAAAAAAACACCTGAAAAAAGTAACAAAGTGTGCATATTTAATTCTCCCCTGTGGGACAGAGGAAAAGAATGTGATTCCTCCTTAGTGTATAAGAACTTAACTTGAGTAAAGCCAGTCATGCTTAACATTTCTGAAATCAATAGTGATTAACTGAGTTAAGCTCAATAAGGAAAAGAAGTTTGAATGTTAAAATATGAATATGAATAATCCATCCTCCAGATGTATTACCCTTCAGGGTATGAATTCATGCTCAAGAGCAAATAGAATCTCTTCACCTTTGTTAGTTGGCATTTACCCAGCTTTTATTCATTTTCAAGTCAAACACTTGCAGAACTAAAGGATTACAAGTATGGGAGCATTTACTTTTATATAGTTTCATCTGATACCTTCAATTCTCTTGCATAGAAGATTTAGTAAAACAGATATGTCTCTGTGGGGCAGAGAAAATGGAAACAGTTGTGGTAGAAAATGTGATGCCTTTTAGGTTTGTTTTTTTAAAAAAATTACAACTCCCCTCAACCCAGGATGTATTTTTTCTTTGAAAAAAAATGTTTGTTTGTTTGTTTTTCAATTCATGTGTTACCCGACTTCAAATTGTCTGGATAGATCACAGTATACTTAATAAAAATGCAATTCACAACAAAGCAAGATGGGATCTGGATGCATTTTGCTAACACATTGACAAAAATACATTCACTGCATACATCAAAAGTATGGCTAAGGAATTTTTGTAATTATATTTTGGAGTTTATTGGCTAGTGAAGAGGAGAAGGAATCACAAACCTCTGAAAGTCTTTTGCTATGAGTCTAAGTGGGATTGATGGGAAGGGAGGTTGAACATGGAGGAATTGCATCGGGTGGGGGATGGGATGGAGTGGGGACAAAGATGAAGGCTGATTTTCTGAGAGGGAGGAAGGAATTAATACGGGGAAAGAATATTAATTTTATATGTGCTTTCCATAATATCAGGCAACTCTGGTAGATTTTGTAAGTAATAAGCTTTTAATAACTTTTCAGTTGTAAGATTATCTTAACTGCATAGAGAAATTAGATAGAGACATTCTAAAAATGTAGGTGATAGGAGAACAATGTTAAATTATTTCTTTAAATGTTAGAGGTCTGAAAGATTCTATTAAGAGGAAAAAATTTAATTATGTTAAATAATTTAAATCTCATGTGATTTAACAAAGCATTCACTTATAATTGGTAATTGGTATAATTAGTAATAGTATAAAATTCAGTGGCAAAGCAAACTTTGGAAAAAAAACTTTTTCCATGAGAATCATAAAAATGAAACATCAATAAGATTACATTGGGATGTTATGAAGAGGGTATTAAGAGGGTTGTGTATAAATCACCATGATTAAAAATATCAGCACAAAGACAAATAAGCTTTATTTAAAAATTAATGTTGTATTTGCAAATTATAATAGAATTGTATTAGAGATTATTTATAACAGCTACTAAATAAAAGGAGAATTGGATGATCTGGAGACAGACAAAAATCTACTCTCAAATTATTATTATTTTTTTGATAAGCAAAGATACTATGAACATGATAATAAGAATTCTAGAATCCTGGCAAAAAACTACAGAGAAAAATATATTTCTGTAATATGAAATTAAATTAAATTAATAAAAATATGAAATTAAAAAGTGAGGATGAAATTTGATCAAAATTAAATCAAAATTATTTTTCCGATAATAAAAAGAATTAATATTTAAATAGATTAACATTTCCAGAATTGGCTTCAGATTATATAAAATTCAAGGAATCTCTGTTTTCTGTTTCAGAAATGACTTTAGCCTTTAACGCTATTCAAAATTGAAAATCTCCTGCCCTGTTGGATTATTAGGGGAATTTTATAAAGAATTTAAAGAGATCTTAATTCCTGAATTTTTACTTTTATGCAATATATTCCACAAGGGGAAACTTTATCAAAATCATGGAAACAATCTAAGATAATTTGGATCCATAAATCAGGTAAAATTTCCCAGAATTTGGCAGTTTATAGGCCTATCTTACTTCTCAGAATATAAATTCCATACTATATAGTTTAATATTAATGATTAAAAGTGATTATGGGCATATTTATTCATATGGATCAATCTGGTTTTATTCCAACTCATAATATATCTATTCCTTTCATGAAACTATTAAATGTTATACAAATAAGTAAAATTATTAAATATTAGTAAATTGGGTGTTTTTCTAAAATTAATGAATCTTCATTAGCCATGTGTTCTTTGGATATATTTAAAGCCTTTGACTCCCTCAAAATATATATTTTAAGACAAATATTAATTAAATTTAAATTTGGCACTGGCTTCTATAAGATATTGAATATATATTTATGGATCAATTAAAGCCCAAGTAAGACTTAACAATAATGATTCAGATCCCAGTATGATTCTAAGAGACACTAAGCAGGCTTGTCCTTTATAACTTTTACGATTCAACTTATCTATAGAAATACTTGCAATAGTTCTATGATGTAATAATCAGATCAATGGATAAAAATGAGAGATAAGACCTACCTTTTAAATCTATTTACAGATGTTATCATCTTGGCTCTCTCAAATGCTTCTTATTCAGTTAGTTATATTAAGGAGCTAGAGACATTTTCAAAAGTGTCAAGACTATGAGTTAATTTTCATAAATCACATTTTTTTTTCATGCACTCCCAACAGTTCAAAAATAAATTTAGTAATAGCATTTAAACTTATATACCACCCCACAGTACTGGGCAGCTTACAATGTCAGCAAATTGCTTTAAATAATCTGGGTCCTCATTTTCCCAACCTCAAAAGGATGGAAGGCTGAATCAACCCAATGCCCCATCAGGCTTGAACTCCAGACTGTGGGCAGAGTTACCTGCAATACTGTATTCTATCCACTGCATCACTAGGGGTCCTATTTACACAGATCTGAATAGCATACAAATATTCAAATTATTTAGTGTTACTGCAACTAAAATATTAATAAAATCTTTACAAATAATATAAAAACTTAGAGAAAATTAAATAAAGAAATGCAATATTCTAGTGTAATTGCAGTGGTTACAGTGAAAATTCTTGCCTGGCTTAAATTTTATTTCACAAAAACTAAGAGTGAATAAAAGGATTTTACATAGAGAGGCTTGGACATGCCCAATTTGTTAATATATTATCAGGTAACACAGTTAAGGCATATATTCCATTTACTATGGGAGACTCTCTTTAAACAATGGATTTATACTGAAAATATGTTAGAGCCAAATAAGTTTATAAATCAATGACTTTTTCACTGAAAATATTTTTTCTAGAATAAAAGAGATTGAAAATGATTTTATCAAAACAATGCTTCAAACGTTGATAAAAGACATTTCCCCTTTAACTCTTCTAATAACATATTGATTAGGATGATTACTATGATTTAGCTACAATGAAATATTTCAGGGAATATCTTTATAAACGAAAAGATTTTTTATAGCAATAAAGATTTGGTTGAGCTACAAATAGGTCATAAATTACCATGGCTCTTCTGATATCAACTTAAATCTCTTTGGGGCAATAGAAACATTAGAGATTCAGCAAAATGCCGTTAGATCAATTTCAAGAATTTAATATTTCAAGAATAATTGTTCTCATTATTTAGAATAATCTAAAGGAACAATTTCAAAAAAAATATAGGTTATACATTTTTTTTCTAAAAATTAGAAATAGGGAATCCTTCATATGGTTCAAGGAAAGCTTGGGAAACTGATTTTAGTAATCTCATGCAGGAGACAAATTGGCAGAATTTATGGAACCTGGGCAGTCACTTCAGTTTTAATGAAGAAATGCAGTGGAAAATTATACATCACTGGTTTTTTACTTTTGTTAGGCTGACACATAAATATCAAAATTATTTTTCCAAACATTGGAAAGGTTGTTTAAAAAAGAAGAGTCTTTTTCCCCCTTCATTTTATCACATTTATCATGTGATAAAGTTATACTCTTTCAGCTTAATTTTTTTGAGAGTTAAGTACCATCACTAAACAAAGAATTAAATGGTCCCCAGAGCTGGGCATACTGCATTTATTTACAGGACCAAATCAAAAGTTTAAAAATAAGGAACTTATTATTTATTTAATCTTAGCCACCAAAATAACAATTGCACAACACTGGAAAACTCTGGATAACATAAAAGCTGAGTTATGACTTAAAACATCCTCTTCAATTGCTACATTGGAAAAAAAAATCAAAGTTAGGATTCTTCTGAAATGTTAGAGGCAAGAACCACAATTTTATCAAACCTGGATGGATTTTATGATCTGTCTCAATAGCAACACACTATAATCTGGTATATTTTATAAGTATATGGCAAATCTGAGTGATTTTCAAGGGCAAATTCATGTAGACCATATTGCAATAGTCAAGGCTTCAGGTGACTAGAGTAAAACTCTGAGGGGTTTTCTGATCCAGGAAGTGGCACAACAGGTACATCAGATGGAAAGACCCACTTGATCACAACCTCCACCTGCTCCTCAAATAGGAGCACTGGATTCAAAAGGACCCTGGATTATACATTATCCTTTAATGGTACTCCATCCTATAATATAACAGAAAATTCCTAGGTCCAAAGAGCCATAATATCTGTAATCACTCCATCTTGGTAGGATTGAGTTGCAGTCAGTTCTTTTCCATTCAGACCTGCACAGCCTCTAGGTCAGACATGTCAAACACAAGGCCCAGGGGACGGATCCAGCCCACGAAGTGGTTTCATGTGGCCCGCGAAGCCATCCTGGAAACATCCTGAGGGAATGGCCCCCACTGCCTTGGCCCTGGCCCAGAGACCCTCCTTCTGCCAGAGGCCTTCAGATCTGTCCCACTCCTGCCCAGGGTCCCATAGGCACCCTTGATGCGAATGATGTAGAGCTGGCCACGCCCACCCTGGCCATACCCACCCGGCCCCCTGAGAGCAACCGCAATGCTGATGAGGCCCTCAATGAAATTGAGTTTGACACCCCTGCTCTAGGCACTGGGGAGGGACATGAGCAGCCTCACTTGGCTCACTTGAGGTTGAAAGATGGGATTTATGCAGTTGGTAGATTACCATAGGAGTATATGTAGAAATATCATCCACACCATACCAGGAATGTTAAAATTAATGATTTCACTGGTAGGTGTTGCTTAGGATTCTAATGAATTCTCCGGTGATCTTATTTCTATTTATGTCTAATTGTTTTTAATGGGTTTTGGAGAATATTTTAATTGTTGGTTTTACTGTACACTGCTACATATGCCACTAAATTATGACCCTGCAGATGTTGTTGCTCCATATATGTTATCATTATTATGCTTGTTGGGACATAGAATCACAGTTTAACATCTATATAAACACAAGTCCCATCTCTATTATAGAATCCCACAAGCAGAATGCAATACTTTTTCCATGATGCTGGCCCCAAATATCTAATATTCAGAGACAAACATGAACTCTTTGAGTGCTGGCAATTAGGAGGAGATTTTTCCTGCATATTCTTCAAACATAAAACATTTTAATCATGTGTATATAGTTCTGCTCTTTTACAGCTTTAATTGTAAGATTCTGTCTGGGCTCCTTACATAATACTTTTCAGTTCTGAAATTCAATTCAATTTTTAGCAGTAAGAAAGTTAGTGGTTCTCACATACTCTGCTGTTAAATAGATCTGAACAACATGTTCACAGCATACCTCAAGTGGAGCTAATGCCATGGATTGCACAGACATCTCCTTTTGAAGTTCACAGGGCATAGTTCACCTCTCCAGTACCTTTCAGATTAACAATATGTATATTTATAAAATTCATAGTTTATTGATATCAAATCAAAAAACCTTTTTTTGGAGATATTCAACTTTATAAAACTGAAAAAAGAGACAAAGTGAAAGATTAACTCTACTACATTAGAAAAGCATAACAATAAAGCTTCCAAAATGGCAAAGATGAATATATTAATGTAATGTCTCAGGAACCATTCTTCCAAAGTGCCTAGAATATATTACAAATATTTCAGATCTTAGATCCTGAGGTCGGCCAACCCCAAATGATTGGTGACTCTTGCTTCCATGCATTCGATAAAGAGGATCTAAACCACAAAATTTTAAGCATTAATAGCTCAGATATTTTCCAGATGTCTCGAGCCCTTTTATTTATTTTCCTGCAAAACATTAGGATGCTTATGAACAAACATAATTAATTAAAACCAAATCAATATTGCTGGCAGTATTTGGGAATTTAAAGAAAAAAAACCCATCTCAGAAGCAATCGTAAATCATTTTCATATCGCTGCTAAGAAGACAACATAGACGTGTTCATTTATTTATCAGGAACTGCTCTCTGTTCAAAGTATTTTTTTACTTTGAATAAAGTAGGCAGAGAAAGCAATCGGGATGTGGCTTGTGGAATTCCTCCAGTATTTTTTATCAGCAACTGAATGGAACACCAGGAATGAATTATATCTGATGTGTCTGTCCCTCTCTGCTTATCCTTCAGCAGGATAAGCAAAGGCAAAAGTAAAAGCAAACATCTCATAGAAAAAGGAACCTAAATGGTGTGAGGGCTGATATGACTGAAGTAGTAAATTTGCAGGGGCAAGTATTAGTAAAATAAATTTCCAAATTTTCCTTTCTAACTTAGATGACAGACTGGTCGGCTCAGGTATTTTAACTGTCATGATTTATGGCTTCCCAAAGAGGAATGGGGCAGTGGTGATTCTTCTGGATTTTCTGGGAAATTTTCTACCATTAATCAAGATACTACCACAGTTCCTGAGACATTTAATACGTTGGTGCTTGGTGATGTTTTCTCTCCTACTTCTCACCCTTTTTTCTATATTGTTCTAAAGGTACTAAAAAAATTCTTTAGAATTTCTTTTGATGCTAGTTCTTGAACTTACTTGAGTCTTGTAAAATGACAGAGGGTGCTGCTTTATTGCTTTTTCTTTTTAGGTATCTCTCCATTACTTTTCAACCACTCTTCCCCCCACCATCCCCTATGGAAGAATTCATTTTTTTTTCGATTAAGCAAAGATTTAATTGAAATGGGACTACTAGAGAGATGACTGAACAGTTATAGACTGCCTTTTTACCACCCCTTAACAAAGTAGGTGCCCCTGCACTCAACCTGTTAAAACCTCATTGCATTTTTATTCCCAATTTAAAAATTCAGAAGCATTTCCTGCACCAAACTGAATTGCCAAAAATGCAGAAGTAGTGCCATTTTTTTAAATGTGGATTGAGGATCTTGTGTTCTAGTGGCTCACATGCCTGAGAGTTAAAATTAGAAATTAAGTTCTATGTTTGCACATTGCACAGTTCCAAATGTTTTTTAACTTCCCATCCAGTGCTGCAAAGCACTAATATAGTAATAGAAATCTAAATGGCTCTGCATGAGCTTATAGTTAATAACAACTGATAAAATAAGTTGATTAACTAAGAAGGGGATTAACTCAATCCTTTCTCATTATTGTCCTTCAAGTCATATTTCTTAGTCTCTTATCAATCTAATTTGACATTCCAGACATATTTTTCCAATGTTGCAAGGAAATAAGTTCAAAAGGAAGCTTTTGAAGGAGAAATGGTATAGGGAACAAAATCCTTTCTGACATTCTATATCCCTCTATTGCCTGATATATGGTTCATTGTCTTCAATTCTGCTGTTTTAGTTGTCATGAATTACGCATTTGATATTGTCATTTTGCTCTCATGCATCTTCTGGTCACTCTTTGGAAATTAGGTAAATTTTTTTGTAGCATTGTGAAGAACAACTGCTCTTTTTGTTCTGTCATAGCTTCATCTCATTCTTCTTGACATAAAAAGAAATCATTCTGCATTTTCTTCAGTAATGAAAGAAAACAGCACTCATGTAGAAAAGACTAACACAAAGTTCTTACGGGTATAGGAAGTAGCCATGGCTTAAATCTGGCACATAGACATTGGGGATTAACAACCACTGTACTATTATTGTACTCTGGACATTATATAGAATATATAGACTTCTGTGGAGTCGTTGGTGTTGCACACTTCCTTCCCATGTTTTTCAATTTTAAACCTAATTTAATGTTATCATTTATTAGTTTAAAGTTCTTATTGGTTTTATTGATGTTCTCTGAACTTGGTGCTTAGAGCAATAAGTCTTGAGCTTGGTGTTCATGGAGTACCAAAGACTTCACAGTTCAACCTTGAGCTACATAATATTCTCTTCTATTGGGATATTACTTTTGCATAGTTTTGGGGAAAAGCTTTCCTGCTGAAGACAGAGAGATCAAATTCATACAATAAAATGGGAGGTATCACACAGTTTCTGAGATTATTGTAAAAGTGTTATGATCCTTAACAGCTTTCTAACTATTTTGGTATGCATCCCAGTCTTTTCTCACCATGCACTGAACAGTCCTTTAAAAGCTGCAATCATGCCATATGTTCATTATTCTACATGCTAATTCTATTAGAGAAAAAGCATAATTTACACTGATGTTGATGCTTAAAATGTAGCCTTGCGAACAGACTTGTATTCCCTGAGATCATAAAAACAAAATTAATGGAAAATGCTTCTTTTAAAAAAGAATATTATATTGACAATTATATGATAGGATATCATTGGCTGTGTGAAACTGAATCCTGAATTGGATTTAGTTGCAAAGATTTAGAAGTTGTAAAAATCAAAGCAGGGTTCTTCAGAATTGACCTGAATTGACCTGAATGTTTCTGAAGCTTTTTATAGGATGTAGTTAGACCTTTATGAAAACTCATCATAGTACCTGTAATGTGGTTTAAGGACAAGTGTTCACATGTACAAGATGTCACTAATGAGGGTACAGGCCCCAAACTCAGCACAGCTAGTGTTTCAGTTACAGAGAAATCAATGTATACATAAATAATTTGTCATGGTTTCTTCAGCACAGAGATAACTGCTGTATACATGGATGCTTGTTCTTATATGGTATAATAGACACAAAATTATTGATGTTGAGCGTTCTAGAATTTGGGGGATTTACAGACAGTGCATGAGTCTGTAAAAACTGGCATATTTCTCCTCAGGTTAATCACATGTGGGAGAGGAAAGACATAAGTTTATGATTTTATGAATATTTTAATGTTATTTGATAATGTTATGGTTTAGCTTAGATATATTTTTGTGAGATCCAGTTCCTGAAATTGGGCTCATTGGATCAGTTGGGTTCAAGAGAAAAAAAATGGCAGCTACAGTATGTTCCTCTCTGTTTTCATCTTGCCATTAGAGTAAGTGGGGGAGGTGTTGATTTCGAATGGGTTAGTTAGAGAAACGAAACCTCTACAGTTCTACAAAAGCTTGCTGAGAATCAGCAGTCTGGAAACCTTTCAAGGACATTCTAGCAGGTGCAAGAAAGATAGCAGACAGGTCCCATAACAAGAGAATTTGTTTACATGAGCTGCATGGACATCTGGGGGGTTTGGCTGGGAAAGTCATTGTTATATGCTATGGTCTGATACCTTGAGATTTTAGAGTTAGTTTTTCCTCACCTTCACCAGGCCATGTATTCAGTAAGCTTTTCAGAAATGAAAATAATCCTGGACTTTTATTTGGATACTTGAGCTGGAGGTTGACAATGGGATTGTTGCTACTGTACAAGCCTCCATGCTCTGTAACAACCTCCCTGAGTGAGCTGCTGGTGGCCCTCTCAGGGTTTACAGTGAAGATCCACAGCTTATGGTCCTTGAGAATTTCAATCTGCCATCCCTGGGTTTGACCTTGAAGCATCTCAAGAGTTCATGGCCACTATGGCAGTCATGGGCCTCTCCCAAATCATCTCTAGTCTGATTCAGGACAGATATAACTAACACCACCTTCCCTAAACCACCCCCCCATGTGCATCTTACACCCTTCCTTCCCATTTTGTCTGTTTTTAAACTAATTTAATGCTATTATTTATTGTCTTAAAGCTTTGATTGTTTTAACAATTGTAAGCTACCTAGATTTGCTTTCAGGTGAAATGGACAGCATATAAGTTGAATAAATCTTTTTTATAAAATCTTTTAAAAAAAAACACATCTTTTTTTCCAAAAAAAAGTTGTTGAGATTTTGGAAAAAGTGCAGAGAAGAGCAACTAGGATGATCAAAAGGCTGCAGATTAAAACATATGAAGAACTGGGTACGGCTAGTCTAGAGAAAAGAAGGACTAGGGGTGACATGATAGCAGTATTCCAGAATTTGAGGGGCTGCCACAAACAAGAGGGGGTCAACTTATTTTCCAAAATATCAGAAAGCAAGACAAGAGACAATGGATGGAAACTAATCAAGGAGAGAAGCAACGTGGAATTAAGGACAAACTTCCTGACATTGAGGATAATTAACCAATGGAACAGCTTGCCTTCAGAAGTTGTGGGTGCTTCATCATTGGAGGTTTTTAAGAAGAGACTGGACAGCCACTTGTCTCAAATTGTATAGGGTCTCCTGCTTGAGCAGAGGTTTGGACTAGAAGTCCTCCAAGGTTCCTCCCAGCTCTGTTCTGACTGAGTGACAAATAAATGTATAATATTTTAACACTGCCTTCCCATAATATACTGCTCAAAAAAATAAAGGGAACACTGAAACAACACAATGTACTGTATTTAATAGTAGGATGTCTTATCTTGTGTTCCCTTTATTTTTTTGAGCAGTATATATCATAGAGAAGCAGGCAAATTCTAATTCAAAGTGATTTTAACTGCAGGCATCTTTATTAAAGTCTCTTTGCCTTACCAAACTATACTGCTTTCAAACCAGTTATGCAAAGCTGTAAAAGAATAAATGGTGACATTGAACAACAATTTGAGATTCTGCCATTTTCTTTTTCCCTTTCTCCTCTCATTCAGAGCATTGGTGGCTAAACTCTTCCTGAAGAGTTTGATTAAAACAAAGTGCTAAAGGTGCTTTTTTCAAAAGGCAACTGGACTTTGTTTTTCTTTGAAGATATTTCACTTCTCATCCAAGAAGCTTCTTCAGTTCTGATTGAAGTTCTGACATCCAGCTTCTTGGATGAGAAGTAAAATGTCTTCAAGGAAAAACCAAGAAAATCCAGTTGCCTTTTGAAAAAGCATCTTTGGGACAACCATGACCTGGATGACTGAGAATCTCCATAGATGATTAAAACCAAGCAGCAAGCAGACATAGTGTTGAGAGAAATAAGACAGAAAAGGAGAAAAGAAAGCAGTTACAGGAGTTTGTTTTTATCAGTAGAGGAAGGACAGTTACCCACTTAACATCACTGTACATTTGTATTAAAGATAATGATCCATTTTACTAATCTTTTAAACTCTTTAATTCTTTTTGTTTTTGTTTCCTTTATTAATTTTGTTAGCTTTTGGGAGTGTTTGCCAGAACAGAAAGAAATCAAATAAGAATAAACTTAAGCAATTGATATCCATGCTGCAGGAATAGGAAAAAAATGCTTTTCTTTCTTTCTTTCTTTCTTTCTTTCTTTCTTTCTTTCTTTCTTTCTTTCTTTCTTTCTTTCTTTCTTTCTTTCCTTCCTTCCTTCCTTCCTTCCTTCCTTCCTTCCTTCCTTCCTTCCTTCCTTCCTTCCTTCCTTCCTTTCTTTCTTTCTTTCTTTCTTTCTTTCTTTCTTTCTTTCTTTCTTTCTTTCTTTCTTTCTTTCTCAAAGTCTCCTAACTTTCCCAATTCCCAGCATCTCAGAACCAAACTGTAGACAATCTGAGAGACCATGACACTGGACAGCTGCCTGTAAAGAGATAATGAATGTAAAACTCTTTTGTTCAAGAAGAAAAAGAAAATGTGTAAAGTATAAATTGAAGGGTTTGTGGGATTAAGCAGTTAACTACATCACACTGCTTCAAAGAGAATTTTTATTTTGTGTCTTTTAAATCTGGTTCTGTTCTCCCCCCCTTTTTTTGCAATCAAATGAAATTCTGTAGTAGCCATAGGGAAGCAACAGAGTAGAAAGGGAGTCATAAAGCAGCCTTTAATTTTCCAAATGCATACGACATCCAAGGGCTAAAAGCAGAAGTTGGGAGGAAATAAAAATTGGCAATGAGGCAAATTTGTACAAATGATGAACAATCGCTGTAGAAGGTTATCCAAAAGTGTGTCTAATGAATTATCATTTGGAGACTACAGAGACAGCAAAACCATTCACATGCTACCCAGTTTTTCACAAGGTGGTTTTGTTCTCTTATGGGAATTTTTTAAGTCTTGGTTAGGGGGTAAAGGACATCACATCAAGCAGAATGGCTACACTTGTGGCTATCTTGACTTAAATACCTTTCAAATGTTAGGTTTTAGCCAAAAGATCATTTTCTATATTGAGAGCTATAAAAATTAATTTGATACTAACATATTTTAACTGTATTAAAACTCTCAGAATTATATTGGTTAAGGTTTTGCTTTTGCTATGAATTATTTTATTACTATCCAAAAATAGGAATCCACATGAAAGCTGTTATAAAGTTTATTTATTTATGTTATCAAATTTAGAAACCACCCATGTCCCTCAGAGAGGGTCTCTGGGCAGTATATAAATAAAATATTACAAACCAAAACAATACAGAAATTTAAAATAGAGACAAGGCTAGTTAAAATTCAACATTAAATGTTAATTAAAAGTTGGGGGAGGGTCTTCCAGGTGCTAACCATTCCCATGGTATGTCCTCTTTTGTGAGCCCCAAGTGAAATGGCAGAATCAGGTCTTTAAATATTTTCAAAAGGCCAGGAGTATAGAGACTCATCTTGCCTCAGGAGCAAGAATGTTCCAAAGGAGAAGAGAGAAAGGTGTCTTCCTGGACCCCAGTCAGAATTCTTTAACTGACAGTGTTTCAGTGGTGGGATTCAGCCAGTTTGCACCAGTTCAGCAGAACTGGTAGCTAATTTTTCGTTACCCAGGCCCAGAATGGACATCTGGAAGTGGCATCCACATAGAGAACCGGTTGTTCATATATTTGAATCCCACCACTGCAGGGTCTGCAACATAGCTTTCCTGTCAGACTGGGAGGGATGGCCTGATGTGATGGAGCAAATACAATTCTATAGGTATCTTGGGTTGTAGATAAAAGTGATAGTTGAAGTTGGGTTATAAGTGAAGGAATAAACTCAGAACTTTTGGGAGAAAATGTATGTGCTTTTGATGATCTTGAAATACTTTATTTCAATGCTGTAATAACCAAAGTAAACATTTTTAAATCAGTAAAACCCCTATGGACTGTTAGCCATTTCTGACCTGAGAAACACTGGGACCTGCCTTAACACTTACACAACAGATAGTTGTGACAAAACTACTTGCCTATCAGATCTGCCATCACACTGCTTCATCCCTGCTTCATTTTGATGGCAGCCTGCCATAAAGTATGGGGAGAAGGGATACAGGAAGGGGGGAATGACAGGAACCAGAAGTGGCAACCAGAGGCTATGGTCGAATGATCCAAGGACCCAAGCATGGGAATGAAATGCAAACACCCACCAAAGAGGTGCCAAACTTTAGAACTGTTGCAAAAACAACTAATTTGAACCTTATTGGACACTAACAAGATTAACCAGGGGGGAGAGCCTGGGAGAAGGGAACATTGTTGGCTTTAGGTGGGAATGCTCAAATCTGGCTTTGCTTATGCTGTAACCAGTTGGCTTTAGTAAAAGTATACCTTCACTGCAAGGGAGTTGAGGGTCTTTCCTAAATGCCCACGTTGGGACAGAGCTGACATTGCCAAAAATAATCTGTGGAACAAGTTTCACATCTGTGATTATGAGTAGATAAAGATCTACCAATCTAAAAATGAGTTAAGTATTATTGGAAAGATTATCAATCTCTCCCATTGATAGCTCAAACAATTAAATGCTGAGAAAAGATATGAAGGAATCCTCATGTTGGAACAAATTTCACTTGACCGATGGAAAGACAGAAATGATCCCTTCATTGAAGGAAATGGATTCAGCTGGTTAAACAGATTCACCTTGAATCTAAACAGCCATTTTTGTGAAATGTTAAATTTTGAGTTCCTGTACCTATGCAGACACCTAAAGAGAAGGAAGCAAGGACTCACTGGAGAAGAGCCTAATGCTGGGAAAGAGAAGAAGGGGACGACAGAGAATGAGGTGGCTGGATGGAGTCACTGAAGCAGTAGGTGTGAGCCTAAATGGACTCCAGAAGATGGTAGAGGACAGGGCCTGGAGGAATGTTGTCCATGGGGTCGCAATGGGTCAGACACGACTTTGCAACTAACAACAACACCTATGCAGCAGGTTGGATTTGATAGGCTAAATCAGGCATGTCAAACTGCCAGCCCGTGGGCCAGATGTGTCATGCCAAAACCGCGGCCACCCCATTGCCGGCAGTGGGGGAAAAGTCCCCATATGTTGTGCGTATGTGTTCTGTTCCAGCCTACGACCGGCCCTATTTGACTGTCAGGGGCAACCCATTTTTATAATCAACAGGCTGGAAAAAGCCCAAACAAATTTATTTCCAAAGAGTTCAAACAAAAGTGAAATGAAAAGTTCAAACAAGACTTAAACCAAAAGGTTAAACAAGAGTTAAACAAGAATAACAAACAAGGACTCTAGCAGAAGATCTTCAAATGGTTGCCTTGAGCAACCAGCACCTCCCACACCTTCCCCTTTTATCAGCAGTCTCAAGGCGTGGCTTCTCATTGCCTTCTCCCAAGTTGCCTCATAGCCTTCCTTTGTTCTGCTCTGCTAGATTGCCTCCTGCTCCTAGCATCCCTGAAAAGAGCCAGCTGTGGATTGTCTTCTTCCAATCTGTCGTGCTCACATGGTTGAGTCTGAACAAGATGGGAGAGGGCAGGCTGAGAATCCTGCAGTACATCAGAACCTCCCTCTGACACCAAAGGCTCTTCAAACTCTAACTCCTCCTCCTCTTCAGAATCATCTGACCCAGCTGCCGGAACCACAGGCTGATGCTGAATCACAACAGTATGGGCTAAATGGTACTTTCCAATTCTAAGATTTTATGATTTTTATGTTATAATTTATGATCCTTTAATAAGTTTGTTTTTGATCAAGGAATAGGAGCAACCAGAGAGGCTACAAAAGTATAGAGAAGGATGCAACATTTTCTGATGTTCACAATAAAGTACTCTACACAATAAAAATATACTCATGAATTTTTAAAGCACACTGAGGATAAGGTGATTAAACAGGTTTTTTTTCCACAAGGATGAGAAGACCTGAGAAATTAGAAGAGAGATTTCATTACAGTATTAATTACCCAAAATCCAATATCATGCCAAAGGACAATAAATTAGGTTAGAGATACAAAACATTTGTTTTATTCGCACACCAGAGAGTGCTCCAAAGCTTTATTATCTTCTTTGATCCCTGTCTGATTTTTCCAGAGATAGCTACTTCATCCTGACTAATTGTATACCTGGTCAATTATGTTATCCAAGTGGTTCTAAGGAGATATATGAATGGATTACTCACAGATAGTTGGATTATATTAGAGCTCATTTTACAGAGGACATAAGAGTCTTGCAATAATTTCTTTACATTTATTTATTCAGATGAACTTTTCAAGGAATAACAGGTGAAAGAGCAATCTTACATAGATTTACAAAGAGGCAGGCTCCACTGAATTATTTTCTCCACATATATAAAGCCACAGATTATATTTGGTAACAGAGCATATCTGTGCATGATTTAATTTCGACCAAAGTTTTCATCGTCAGAAGGGATGTCCAGAATTGAGTGTCCCTAACTAAAACAATGAATTCCACATACTGAATTCTTTTTTTATTGAAAAGTTTTACAATACATTTTTTAAAAAAAGACAAAACCCCTCCCAACCCCCTCCCCTCTCCCCAACCCTCCCCAACACCTCCCTCCCCTCCCCCTCCCCCCTCCCCGACTTCCCAGAGCTCAATACAGGGTATAAATATACAAACAATCATAGTCTACCTTATGCAAACAACAATAAAATATTAAATCTATCGCACTTTAACTCTTATAAAATAACTACAAGCAATTTAAATATCACATCAATACTTATTCAAATGCTAGATGAAACTTTTTAGTCCCATATTTATTCTGGATCTAATCAATACATCTTCTCTACTCCACAATATATCTCTGTTGCAACTGGTCTTTCAAGTACGCTGAAAACTTTGCCATTTCCGCCAGATTGGACACATACTGAATTCTTAAGGCACATCCTAGGAGCAGAGACAAGTTGATCATAAGCCTTCCAGGGTTCCCAACTGCATATCACAGCTGAGTCAAGTCATTGGTTGGCATCATTTCACTGCCTTTCTGGAAATTTAGCAATCCTGTGGGCTATTGAACAGACTTCAACTCAACCCTGACAAGACTGAGTGGCTGTGCATTCCGTCTCCCCGGGACACTTGGGATGTTCCATCTCTTTCTATGGGGGGTGAGCTTTTACCCCCTGTGGATAGGGCTCGCAACTTGGGAGTCCTCCTAGATTCACGACTCACTTTGGAGGATCACATAGTGGCCGTGACTAGGGGGGCTTTTGCCCAGGTTCGCCTGGTGCGCCAGTTGCGGCCCTATCTGGACCGGGAGGCCTTATGTACGGTTACTCATGCGCTCGTGACCTCTCGCCTAGACTACTGTAATGCTCTCTACATGGGACTTCCCTTGAAGACTACTCGGAGGCTCCAACTGGTACAGAATGCGGCCGCGAGAGTTGTCTTGGGAGTTTCCCGGTACTCCCATGTTACACCTTTGCTCCGTGAGCTACATTGGTTACCGGTTGTCTTCCGGGTAAGGTTCAAGGTTTTGGTTATGATCTTTAAGTCCCTACATGGCATGGGTCCGCGATACCTCGAGGACCACCTGCTGCCGGCGTTGACTCCCCTCCGCCCTGTGCGCGCCCACAGAGAGGGCCTCCTCAGGGTGCCTCCTGTCAGGGAGTGTCGACTGGTGGCCCCCAGGGGGAGGGCCTTCTCTGTGGGTGCCCCGGCTTTGTGGAACCAACTGCCGGTGGAGCTCCGGACGACATCAGACCTCCGATCCTTCCGTCGCGGGTTGAAGACCCATTTATTTGAACTAGCGGGTCTAGCCTGATGGGGGTACATGGGTTTTTATTGGCTTGTTTTATTTTTGTTTTAACTTGGGCACTGATTTAATTGTTTTTTAATGTTTGTAATGTTTATATTGTTATTTATATTTATGCCCTGTAAACCGCCCTGAGTCCCTTTGGGAGAAGGGCGGTATATAAATCTCAATAAATTAAAATTAAATTAAATTATTCTTTTGGACTGCAGTCCTGGAATTTCTGATAGTTTGCACCATAGTAATTGTTCCTCCTTTTCCTTTGTCTAATCTTTAAAGTAGTTTTCAACTTGAAATGGTTTCACACTGCTATATCTTCCCAACTTTTCAAAATAATGATATAAAAATTAACAAAGTCTCCAACAAATTGGAAACTTTTCCCAGAGCAGTGAGGATGAATGATTTTAATAAACCGTGCTTGCCTATATAAGCCTATAAAGTCTTTAGAAATAATAAGATATAAATAGTAACAGTACTGAATATCATGTTTCTGATGGATCAAGAAGTCACAATAATACAGAGAAAACCAGAATAGAGCTCCTGTTACATAATTACTGCTGTCATTATAACTTGTTGTATATATCCTCTTCCTTCATTATATCTGATTCTCAGTAGACTAATTATCTTCCTCTATTTCCAGGGGGAACACCACAAAGAAATGTAATATCTTTCTGTCCTGCATTAATTTTCAAATTTCTTGGAGTACTTTATTATGCTTTAAAATGTACTAAAGAATGCTATGCTATTTACAAGTCATGGTAGAGTATACTGTTCTTTCTCTCCCAGAGCTAAATTTATTGTAGAATGTGATTACATTTTGGAAAGTGATAAAAGGCAGTTTCCATATGATTAATAATTATGAGATATATGTTATTAGCATCTACTGTATAGTTTCTTTCAGTGTTATAGTAACTATACCAGATTACACAGCTCAGCTATCTATGGGGGAAGAGCAAAGGATAAAATGTGTGTTATAATACCATATTGCAATATGTACTTGCACCACATATTGGGACATATGTATCTAAGGGCAAAGTGAGATGGATAGGGAGGATCTGACATAAGTCCCAGAAACATTCTTAGAACATAAAGCTGAACACAGTAAAGAAATGTGCTTGCAGTGGGGAGAGAACATCCTGGAGCCAGAGGTGGCTAGGACCACAAGTATCCATAGGTTTAAGACAAGAGGTGACAAACAATGAAATAAACATTGCTCTGTCTCACTGCAAACTCTGCCCCTTTAATATTCATTATGATCTTACACTGACATATTTAAGGGTCAAAGCTTCTGTTGTGAAGCTCTTTAGTCATCCTGATGAAACTACTGGATTCAGTGGACACTTTTGGTTATGGACAACCAGTTTAATAAATGGCTGTATTGTGACTGATCATGCACACCATGCAGTTAATTTATGAATGCAGAAAGCAATGCATGGTCCTCATTTTATAAATGCAGTCATACTATATTCTTGAAATCCCAAATGTGCCTGCTAGTCACTTCTTCATTCTGGTCTTCCTTAGCCTAATGCTAGGTTGCCTATGGTTATGGGAGTTGTAATTTAATACAAATGAAGAGCACCAGGCTAGATTAAAGCTAGGGTAAAACAAGTAATAGTTAGGAAATAAACCTTATCCCAGTAACACTTATTACAACACTGTCATATTCCCAAAATTGCAGATGCTTAAATGAGATGCATTTATTTGCCTAAGACCTTTCAGAGAGTTCATAGCAGAAAAAGAATTTTGACTAAAAAATTTCCAATTTGCAGGCAGTGTTTTTATTTTGCATTATTATTATTATTATTATTATTATTATTATTATTATTATTATTATTATTATTATTATTATTATTATTATTATTATTATTATTATTATTATTATTATTATAATATGCAGGAATTGTGATTCAGTAACATCTAAAGAACCCCTGATTCTCCAAACCAACTTTAAAGGTTTGTGAGATTATGTTTCTCATCTGGAATCTGTCAGTGACATCATCAGTACTCAGCTTTCTAAGGATGAACTTGTTCTTAATTAGCAGACCAGAAAAGTGTTTGATGGTTTTGATCAATAAAAATAAGACTGCTTTAAAAAAACACAGTAGTCAGGTGTCTTCACTTTGTAGTGAGCTGCTGTTTCTGCTTTCTATAGACAGCACTTTGACAAAATCCTTTGGTTGATCTACTGCCAGTGTGATCTTCAACAGGCAAGTAAATTATTCAAGTTTTTTTCCCTGAGTCTTGAAACTGCTGATCTCTTTATTAATCTCCTGTCTGCTACTGACTCAGTTCAGATATTATCCAGGAAGCTATGGTTTCCCACTATGAAAATGAGACATAGTGAGTCTCAAGGGGAAGATCAAAGAAGATTCAAGGAGTTATCATTTGTTTCTACAGGAGACGCTGCATTGGGACTATGTTTTGAATGTAATCTTCTCTTCCTAATGAAAGCTTGGGGGGAAAAAACCCCAAAGCCCCATTGTTCTCCAGTTTCATAAATCAAATTCTGATATACTGGAAAAATTTAGGGAAATATGTGAGCCTGAAATTCTTGAAGATTCTCTCAAGTCATTATGAAATAATAATTTCTCATTCAGGACATTGTATCCTGCTCTCAGCCCAAAGCTAGGCCTGCATAAAGGACTGTAATAAGTGTGCACCAGTTTTAATATGTATTAAATCCAGTCATGCTCGAAATTGTTGGCACCCCAGAAACTTTTCCAGAAAATCAAGTATTTCTCACAGAAAAGTATTGCAGGAACACATGTTTTGCTATACACAGGTTAATTCCCTTTGTGTGTATTGGAACACAACAAAAAAAGGGAGGAAAAAAAGCAAATTGGACATAATGTCAAACAAAACTCCAAAAATGGGCCGGACAAAATTATTGGCATTAACTTAATATTTGGTTGCACACCCTTTGGAAAAAATAACTGAAATCAGTTGCTTCCTATAACCATCAATAAGCTTCTTACACCTCTCACCTGGAATTTTGGACCACTCTTCCTTTGCAAACTGCTCCAGGTCTCTCTTATTGGAAGGGCGCCTTTTCCCAACAGCAATTTTAAGATCTCTCCACAGGTGTTCAATGGGATTCAGATCTGGACTCATTGCTGGCCACTTCAGAACTCTCCAGCGCTTTCTTGCCATCCATTTCTGGGTGCTTTTTGACGTATGTTTGGGGTCATTGTCCTGCTGGAAGACCCAAGATCTCGGACGCAAACCCAGTTTTCTGACACTGGGCTCTACAGTGCAACCCAAAATCCTTTGGTAATCCTCAGATTTCATGATGCCTTGCACACATTCAAGGCACCCAGTGCCAGAGGCAGCAAAACAACCCCAAAACATCATTGAACCTCCACCACATTTCACTGTAGGTACTGTGTTCTTTTCTTTGTAGGCCTCATTTCATTTTCGGTAAACAGTAGAATGATGTGCTTTACCAAAAAGCTCTATCTTGGTCTCATCTGTCCACAAGACGTTTTCCCAGAAGGATTTTGGCTTACTCAAGTACATTTTAGCAAACTGTAATCTTGCTTTTTTATGTCTCTGTGTCAGCAGTGGGGTCCTCCTGGGTCTCCTGCCATAGCGTTTCATTTCATTTAAATGTCGATGGATAGTTTGTGCTGACACTGATGCTCCCTGAGCCTGCAGGACAGCTTGCATTCCTTTGGAACTTGTTTGGGGCTGCTTATCCACCATCCGGACTATCCTGCGTTGCAACCTTTCATCAATTTTTCTCTTCTGTCCACGACCAGGGAGATTCGCTACAGTGCCATGGGTTGCAAACTTCTTGATAATGTTTCACACTGTGGACAAAGGCAAATCTAGATCTCTGGAGATGGACTTGTAACCTTGAGATTGTTGATATTTGTCCACAATTTTGGTTCTCAAGTCCTCAGACAGTTCTCTTCTCCTCTTTCTGTTGTCCATGCTTAGTGTGGCACACACAGACACACAATGCAAAGACTAAGTGAACGTCTCTCCTTTTTATCTGCTTTCAGGTGTGATTTTTATATTGCCCACACCTGTTACTTGCCCAAGGTGAGTTTAAAGGAGCATCACATGCTTGAAACAATTTTGTTTACCCACAATTTTGAAAGGGTGCCAATAATTTTGTCCGGCCCATTTTAGGAGTTTTGTTTGACATTATGTCCAATTTGCTTTTTTTCCTCCCTTTTTTGTTGTGTTCCAATACACACAAAGGGAATAAACCAGTGTATAGCAAAACATGTGTTCCTGCAATACTTTTCTGTGAGAAATACTTGATTTTCTAGAAAAATTTCTGGGGGTGCCAACAATTTTGAGCATGACTGTATATACAGATTAAATATATTTAATCTTAGTTGTATATTATGCTTTAGTAATTTTCCAAAGAATTACTGGACACGTGCAAAGTAGAAGTGCTTTATTTTTATGGTCTTTTATTTGTTGATGTTGATAATGAGAAAGGAAATCCTTATTGTCCCATGAAAGCAGTGAAAATACATATTTATATAGTGATACACTGAAAAAGAAAGAAGCATGCATTTAGCTGCCGTTATTCAATTGCCCAAGTAGCAGGCCAGCTGTCTTACTCTGCACTTGAATTTCACAGCTTTTCTGATTTGTGCCACATTTTAAATGTGAGAACATTTTAGTGTAGGATATTGAACAACAGGCATGGCATTTGTTGTATCCTAGTATATATAGTACAAACTAAATATTTGGAAGATAAATCATTCAAATATTCTGTGATGTTATTATCTGTTGAATCTTGAGTACTGATTCTATATGATAATGGAAAATATATCAAATTTTGTATCAAGGAATAGCAAAATTAGTAGCAGAGTTTTTTTTAACTAATATAAGAGATCTTCAAAATATATTTTTACATTATTTATTTGATTTGTTTGGATTAGATGAATCCATAACCAAGAATGAAGAAAGAGAGCAGTTAGATCAAGGGTCTTCAAATTTGACAACTTTAAGACTTGTGGACTTCAACTCCCAGAATTCCTCAGCCAGCAATCTTAAAGTTGCCAAATTTGAAGACCCCTGATTTAGATGATAAGATGTGTGCGATTTAAAGACTTTCTATGGTACAAATATCAAGAAACCCAGCTGTTGAGCATGAGCAAAGGTGTGGGAGGCTGGGAAGAGAAATTCAGCAATTGTTTTTGAAAGTCTCTCATGTTATAAGAGAAAGAGAGAGAGAAAAAGAATATATACACTTTGCATTCTTTCCTTAATGAAAATTAAATATTCCTCATTTCTCAAGAAGTACTTTTAGTCTATTTTAAGAAGACAAGATTATACTATTTTTATAGGGGAAAAGCTTTAAATAGCAACTGGCGAGAAAGCAGCAGAAGGGACTGTGTAAATGCCATCAGATTTAACAGACTTTTTTCTTTTTAGGAGGCCTTCCAGGGAAAAGTGCGGCAGTGTTAATGAGGTGAGATGAGCCCCCTGTTGATAACATAAAGTTATAAACAAGGTCTGTGAGCCCTTCTGATGTAGGCGTATACACTGTATAATGTATCTGGTATAGGATAATGTTATTTCAAGTCAATGTATTGCTATCTTGTGTTTGTGAGGCTTCTCTATGCCATTATTGGAGATACCTTTGGGCTCATATTTGCTTTCCTAGTACCCATATGATTAGGAAAGAGTCAATATTCTTGACATGCTAATATTGTGTGCTTGGAAAGCAATGGAAGATTCCACAATGGATATACAGAAACTCAGGGGAATGCTAGCTGTTAGATCTTCGGTTCTTTAGGCATTAAGTGAGATGAGGTGTTGAAACAGCAAGCAAGTTTATTTAACTCAGAACAGAAGCAAGCTAATAGCTGCTGTGCAGCTATTTATATGGTTGGCCTCTAGGCGGCAACCAATAGGTTTAAAATAGAAGTTTCCCACCCCAAATCTCATTATCAGCCTGGACACAGCAAGTCTGGCTCAGTACAGCAACTGTTTTATAACACAGACAAAAGTAGTAAACAAGTGTTCAGACATTAAGCAAGTGATTTTACACATAAAAATGGCCATTACACCCCTTCTCCCTGGATAGCGCAAACTTTCAATTGTTTGACATAATCTTACAGATAATTAGTCAGCCTTCTTGACCATTCAGAACATCTAGGGGTTACAGGGATCTCCCGATCTACCTGCTTGCCTGCCAGGCTGGGTAGACCAGGGCTCTGAGGTTCAGTGGAGTCAGAGTGACTCGAGTCCCTTTGGCTGGCCAGTCAAAGTCAGCCCAAACCAAAGTCCAATTGTGCAGTGAAGTTTGCAGGACTGCTTCTCAGTTTGTCTGTCCAGGTCCTGGAATACAGTCTGTGTGTCAGGAGGGGACTTTTCTATGGCCATTTTTCTGTTACCATGCTCAAGAGTTCTCTCACAGCATGCAAACTGCTCTGTTGGATCGCTGACATGTGGTTTCCATGTGTTGCCCTCTTGGGACTCCTGAGCCAGTGACTGATCTTCTAGCCGCTGATGCAGCTGATCAATGTGCCAGCGAATTACTCGCCCATCTTCCAGGACCATCTCATAGGAAAGTGGTCCTGACACCTTAAACAACCTTTGCTGCCACCCACAAAGCTGCTTGCCCATAATTCCAGGTCCAAAGCTGGTCACCCACTTGAAAACTTCTGGGCATCTTTGGCCGTGCATTGTCTGAAGTGACTCTGTCGGGGTGCAGCCTGTCCAGTTTGGTGATCAAATGCCTGCTCCAATGAAGCTTGGCTCGGCTCTTGCCCATGGTGGTGCAGGGTGTTGTGCGCTGGCAGAGTAGAAAATCAGCCAGACTGTGGTGCCAATCCCCTGTGACAATTATTTTCAGGGATTCCTTGTTTGTGCAGACCATGCGTTCCACTTGCCCATTCGATGACAGGTGAAAAGGAGCCGACGTGGCATGCCTTATGAGATTTGCCCTGAGAAAGGCCTGGAATTCTGAAGCGGTGAACTGAGCCCCTGTTAAATGGGATGTTTAACTGGTTTCTTCTCCCACACGTTCGTGAGGAGAAACGCGGCAGCCTGCTGACAGCTGTCAAACAGGCTGCCGCTTTCCTTCCGCGCAGGCGCAGTGAACGGCTGACTTTGACAGCTGTCAAGCAACCACGCAGGCACAGCTCACTGACAGCTGTCAAAGTTGCCAGGACTGCGCATGCACAGTAGCAACTGAACTATCAGCAGTTGCCAGCTGGTCGGAGGCGCAGCTCGTTGACAGCTCACGGCTGTCAACAGCTAGCTGCACCTGATTGGCTGCTGCCACGCGGCGGGAGAACGCCACTCGACAATTGGTTGTTGCGTACACAAGTTCTTGTATAAATAGCAGGGAATCCCGGTGGTGCCTTGCCCGGGTGCCATCCCTAATAAACCGTTTGAACCCATGCCTGCTGTCTCCTGGTCTTCCCTCACACTAATCCAGCCCCATTGTCTGAGACTAGGATGTCTGGAAGCCCATGTGTTGCAAATATTCTGCGTAGCACCTGTGTGGAACCGTTGAAGGACAACTCTAAGCTGTTCAGCCAGAACTTCTGTAGACTCCCTGGCAATGAGTAGGGGCAGACCCCTGGAATGCCATTGAGCATGTGCTCCATGACTTCATGGAAAATCCCTGGGGCTACACTCACCCAAAACTGTAGGCACTTGACCTTGAAGGACCCCTGATGGGTGACAATGGTTTGGGCGGCTGCTGTGGCTTCATCCACCAGCAGCTGTTGGTAGACCTGTGCCAAATCTAATTTGGCAAACATGTAGCCACCTTGCAATGACACCAAAATATGGCTGACAACTGGCACTGGGTACACGTGCTGTTGAAGTGCCCGGTTAATGGTGCCCACTTATAGTGCTAACTTATAGTCAGCACATATGCATACTTCTCCATTGGCCTCATGGCGTTACTATGGGGTCTCCCACTCCCCACTGTCTACGGGCTGCAAAACCCCCTGACTGACCAGCTTGTCCAGCTCTGTGTCAATTTTGGGTTTTAAATCAAAAGGCACTTGACGAGGCTTGAACTTACCAGGGGATCAAGCTTGAAGGCTATAGGAGGACCCTTGTACTCCCCTAGGCTTGAATGAAAACATCTGTGAACTCTTGGCAGACTGAAGACAAGTTTGCGGCCTGTGTTTGGTGAATGCATCAAACCAATCAAGCCCTATGAGGCTTGTGCTTTGGCCTTCCACCACAACAACATCTAGTGGGCCTGTAAACCCATTGAAATTCACCGAAAGTGTGGCTTTGCCCTTGACTGCCACTTGGGAGTTTTGGAAGTCTGTGAGCAAAATGTTAGATGGTTGAAGTTTGACCCATCTGTTGCTGTGGTTGCATATGTGCCAGAAGGTTCCTATGGAGATAATGGACATGGCTGAGCCAGTGTCCAGTTCCATTTTGCATGGAACTCCCTGAAGCTTGACCTGAAGTCAAAGTTTCTTTTTAAGTGGGTGGTGGGCACCAATGCGGAACACGTTCCTCCGGCTGGAGCAGAACCCTACTCAGTGTTGCCCCGGGGCCCTGGTACCTCTCCTGAATGTGTCTTCCTGCTGATGGTCCCTCTGGTGACCTCGACAGATGGCAGCAATGTGGCCTGGTTTGCCACACGCCTGGCACGTTGCTGATTGGAAATGGCATTCTGTGCATTGATGGCGGCCTCCACAGCCCATACATCTAAGGAACAGAACTGCCTTGTCAGCTGGCTGCAGTCCCTTCTCCTGGTGCCTCTGTAGCTTGTCGACCTCATGATCAGAGTCGGTGTCTTCCATCCATTCGGCGTCCTCATGGTGGATGGCTTCGGTGCTTGAAGTGCTTTTGGAGGGTCGCAGAGTTTTAACAGCCCCTCCAGTGGCCTTGTGCACCATGACCTCTTTCAAGGCTTCTTGTAGCGAGAGAGTCTCCTTGGCAAACAGTTTTTGTTGGAGCTCTCGGTTCCTGAGTCCACAGACTAAGCGGTCTCTTAGTCTCTCCACCAAATCCATGAAATTGCAGAGTCGGGATGTGTTGTGATTCAGGGTCAGCCTGTGGATTCGGCAGTTGGGTCGGACGACTCAGAGGAGGAGGAGGAGGGGGGCATTTAAGAGCTTGCTGAGGGGATTGGACAGCTTGATGAGAGCCCCCAGCCAGGCCCCTCTCATCTGGTCATGATGCAGACCCAGCTGTGTGAGCCTGACAGCGTGGATGAAGATGACCCACAGCTGGCCCTGTTCAAGGACGCCCGACGTAGGAGGCAGTCAATCAGGAGTAAACAGAGGAAGGCAATGGGGCACCTCGGAAGGAGGCAGAGAGAGGCCACGCCCTGAACTGTATTTAAGGGGAATGTGTGGGAGGGCTGGTTTGCTGAAGGCAACCGCTTGGATAGTTCCTGTTTCATAGCTCCTGTTTCCTGGTTGGTGTCTTGTCTTGCTCTGTTTTATGTTAATAAATTTGGCAGGCTTTATTCCAGCCTCTTGCCGTTTGTAAAGGGGTTGTCCCTGCTTTTGCTGCAGGGCCGGTAGCAGGCTAGTACAGAACAGTTTGCCTTCAGCCACCCACCCCTTACTATTATTATGGAGCAGCTACGTGCTGAGAATGCCCAGCTCACCCAGCAACTCACTTTGCTGGCAGCTCAGGTGGCTCAACTGCAAACTCAGGTCCATGCTGCACCCCCACCATCACCCCTACCCAGGAGAAAATGCCAAGTTGCGATGCCAGATAAATTTACTGGCAATCCAGAACTGTTTCCTGCTTTCCTGGGACAATGCCAGCTCTTTATCAGCGTGAGAGCAGCTGATTTCCCCACTGATCGGGATAAGGTGGGGTTTGTGTTAAGCCTTCTTTCGGGTGATGCAGCTCGTTGGGGCACGCCTCTGCTGGCTCAACCTAGCCCATTGTTGGACAACTTTGTGGGGTTTTGTGATCATATGCGTCTGATGTATGAGGACCCTATTAAGACGCAGACTGCTACTCGACGCCTGAAAGCTCTGAGGCAGGGTCAACGCCCCCTACAGGGCTATATCAGTGATTTTCGGCTGCTTAGCCAGGATTCTGCCTGGAATGAGGCTGCACTTGTGGATGCCTTCCAGGATGGATTGTCGGAGGAGATGTTGGATGAGCTGGCCCATGTGGATAATCCCTCAGACTTGAATGGGCTGATCCATCTCTGCCTGCGGATCGATGCTCGGTTGCAGCAGCGAAGGAGTCGCCGTGCCACCCCACAAACCCCTGCAGCCCCTGTTGTGCGTGAGCCCCCAGTTCAAAGGGAGGAGCCAATGGAGCTGGGTGCCGCCAGGTCTCATCTATCGGTGACTGAAATGAACAGACGACGATCGGGGTGGTTGTGTTTTTACTGTGGAGACCCTGGACATTTGGCTGCTTTTTGCCCAAAGAAGCAACAGCGGGCATCAGTGACCGAGTCTGCCCTGAGAAAGTCCCCTAATTTTTCTGTCGGGAAACGGCCCGAGCCTGATCTAGACAGTGTGATAGATCTGGCGTCCCACAACAACACTGAGCGACGTCTTTCCGATGCTGCCTGTAGACCTCCACGGCATCTGATATTGGAGGTACATCTGATCCTTCCTGGCAAGCCAGAGGGGATTTCAGTCCATGCCTTAATTGACTCTGGGGCCACCACAAATTTTATGGACTCAGCATTTGTGGCCAAATGGGCTGTTCCCCAGTGCCCGGTGGATCCGCCCATGTTAGTGGAGACTATCGATGGTCGAGTGCTCCTGTCTGGGCCAATTACGGCCACCACGCAACCATTATGTATGGCCATCAGTTCCCATGTGGAGGCCATCCAGTTTTATATCACCTCAGATCTGCATTTCCCCATGGTCGTGGGACTGGCGTGGCTCCGCGCGCATGACCCACAGATCTATTGGTCACAGAACTTGGTCACCTTTCCAAGCTTGCAGTGCATGGACCACTCCCACCATATCTGTGCCGGCCAGGTGGAGGGTTCCCCAGGGGTTTCCTTGCCTCCCGAACTGTCCGACTTTGCTGATGTGTTCCACGAGACAGAGGCGGATCAATTACCCCCGCACAGGCCCTATGACTGCCCCATTGATTTAGTCCCTGATGTGCCACTCCCAGTGGGGCGTTCGTACTCCATGTCGGACCTCGAGTTGGCTGCATTGCGGGACTTTCTGGAGAAGAATTTGGCTCGCGGTTTCATCCGGCCCTCGTCCTCGCCAGTGTCTGCACCCGTGCTCTTCATCAAAAAGAAGTCGGGCGAATTGCGGCTTTGCTGCAATTATAGGAAATTCAAAGCCATCACGGTGCGCAATCGTTACCCGCTGCCCCTCATCCCCGAACTCTTGGACCGACTCCGGGAGGCTAAGATCTTCACGAAACTGGACCTGCGTGAAGCTTACAACCTCGTCAGGGTTCGGCCGGGTGATGAGTGGAAGACAGCGTTTGGTACTCACTATGGATATTTTGAGTACACGGTGATGCCGTTTGGCCTGACCAACGCCCCCGCCGTGTTTCAACATTTCATGAACGACATTTTCTGGGATTTGTTGGATCAGTTTGTTGTGATCTACTTGGATGACATCCTGATCTACTCCCCATCGCGTGAAGTGCACCATCAGCATCTCCATCAGGTCCTGCAGCGACTCAGAGAACATCCGCTGTTTGCCAAGTTGGAGAAGTGCCAGTTCTACCGGGTGACCATCGATTTCTTGGGTCACCGCATTTCTCCTGAGGGCATCGCCATGGAGCCGAGTAAGGTTGAGTCTTTGCAGAGTTGGCAACCCCCGCATCGTGTGAAGGATGTTCAGCAACTTCTTGGGTTCGCTAACTATTACCGAACTTTCATCCCTGGGTTTGCTGCCTTGACAGCCCCCCTCACCTGGCTCCTGCAGAAGACTCAGTTCCAGTGGAACGCTCCAGAACAACGGGCTTTCCAGACTTTGAAGGAAGCCTTCATGAAGGAGCCCATCTTGAAGCATCCTGACCCGCAACGGCCATTTGTCATGGAGGCGGACGCCTCCGACATTGCCGTTGGGGCAGTGTTACTCCAGGCAACAACGCCCAGTGGTACCCTCTTCCCTTGCGCGTACCATTCATGAAAACTGAACCCTTCGGAGCGCAATTATACAATCTGGGAGAATAGAGCTGCTGGCCATCAAAGTGGCGTTCGAGGCCTGGAGGTATCATCTGGAGGGAGTGCGGCATCAAATTGAGGTCCGGACGGACCATAAGAATTTGGAAAGCCTGCAGACCGCTCGGAATTTTAACCAATGCCAGATCCGGTTGTCTCTTTTCTTTGTGAGGTTCGACTTCTGAGTTCGGTACATACCTAGCGGGCACAATCAAAGAGCGGATGCTCTGTCCAGGAAGCCCGAATATTCCCGAGTGGAAGACAAGCTTCTGCCCAGGACAGTGATCCCCGTCGAGTCTTTTGCTGCGGTGCGGGAGCCGGTTGATATACGGGCTTGGATCCGGGAGGCACAGCCGCAGGAGGTGTGGGTGGCTCAGCTGAAGGAGGAGGTGGGGCCAGATTCTCCTTGGACGGTCACAGATGGACTCTTGTATTATCGTGATCGGCTCTACGTTCCGGGAGGGCCACACAGGGGACTCATCCTCAGCCAGTGTCACGATAACCCGGCGGTGGGGCATTTTGGCCTGTTCAAGACCCTGAACCTGGTCTCCCATACCTTCTGGTGGCCCCGAGTCCGACACGATGTCCAGTCCTATGTCACTTCCTGCATTCCATGCAGGCAGGCCAAGTCAGTGACAGGGGCCCCGCCTGGATTACTGCAGCCCTTGCCGACACCCAAAAGACCCTGGGGGGCTGTGTCCATGGACTTTCTGATGGATTTACCCCCATCCTCTGGTTTTATGACAGTGTATGTGGTGGTGGACATGCTGACCAAGATGGCGCACTTTATCCCCTGTCGCGGCATACCGTCAGCCCGCGCCACTAGTCGTATGTTCATTCAGCAGGTGTTTCGGCTGCACGGCCTCCCTGATAGAGTCGTCTCTGATAGGGGGGCCCAGTTTACAGCCCACTTCTGGCAGGAGTTGATGCATGCGTTGGATATCAAGATTTGCCTCTCGTCCGCGCATCATCCTCAAACTGACGGGGGAACCGAGAAGGCCATCGGGATCCTGGAACAATATCTGCGCTGCTACGTTAATCTGCAGCAAAACAATTGGGTGGACTATCTGGCCATAGCTGAGTTTGCATTTAACAATTCGCAGCACACCTCCACACAGATGACACCGTTCTTGGCTAATGTGAGATATCACCCCCTGTTTTTCCCCCTTTCTCCCGTGGACTCACCGGAGCTGGCAGCGAATAACTTCATGGCAGAGTTACAGGCGATCCATCGATTGGTGCGACGTCAGTTAGAGAAGGCCAAGGCCAATTACAAAAGGTTTGCTGATCGGTCAAGACGGGATACGCCTCCACTATCGGTGGGAGATCAGGTCTGGTTGTCCACCAGGAACCTACCGTCAACACGGCCGGTGAGAAAGTTAGATCACCGATATTTAGGACCGTTCCCAGTCGAGGCTGTCATCAATCCGGTCGCCTATCGCTTAACTCTGCCACGTTCCCTGCGTGTGCACCCAGTCTTTCATCGGTCTCTGTTGGTCCCCGAGCAACCGGCCTGTCTACTCTGCCGAGCGGAACCTCCCCCATCAGGACCTCGTGATGGAGGCAGCACCCCCGAGTACAAGGTCGCCAGCATCAGGGATTCCTGTTGGCTGAAAGGTCGTTTCCAGTACCTGATTGAATGGAAAGGTTATGGACCAGAGGACTTCACCTGGGAAGACGCGACCGCCGTTCATGCCCCTGCGTTGGTGACCGCTTTTCATGAACAATTTCCATCCCGACCGCATCCAGATCGGCAGACCCAGGGGAAGGGCCCTGCAGTGCGGGATAGTGTTGTGATTCAGGGTCAGCCTGTGGGTTCGGCAGTTGGGTCGGACGACTCAGAGGAGGAGGAGGAGGGGGGCATTGAAGAGCTTGCTGAGGGGATTGGACAGCTTGATGAGAGCCCCCAGCCAGGCCCCTCTCATCTGGTCACGACGCAGACCCAGCTGTGTGAGCCTGACAGCATTGATGAAGATGACCCACAGCTGGCCCTGTTCAAGGACGCCCGACGCAGGAGGCAGTCAATAAGGAGTAAACAAAGGAAGGCAATGGGGCACCTCGGAAGGAGGCAGAGAGAGGCCACGCCCTGAACTGTATTTAAGGGGAATGTGTGGGAGGGCTGGTTTGCTGAAGGCAACCGCTTGGATAGTTCCTGTTTCATAGCTCCTGTTTCCTGGTTGGTGTCTTGTCTTGCTCTGTTTTATGTTAATAAATTTGGCAGGCTTTATTCTAGCCTCTTGCCGTTTGTAAAGGGGTTGTCCCTGCTTTTGCTGCAGGGCCGGTAGAAGGCTGGTACAGAACAGGATGCTTGATGAAGAGTGGTGATGAATTTTGTGGCTGTCTTGCCAGGCTGTTGCTCCCACTGCTCAAAAGCATGCCTCCACACTATGACTTATAATTTAGGCTCAAAGTGGTCTCAAAGCTTCTTCTTCAAGTCTGTCTAGGTTATGGACTCAAGTGGTGTCGGTGCAACCAGGTTCTCGGCAATGTCAAAGGTGGCTGGGCCTCATACCCAGAGAAGGGTCGTGGCCTTCAGCCCATCTTTGCCAACCTGGTTGGTAAGGAAATAATTCTCGACGTGTGAACTGTAGGATGCCCATCTCTCCAGTGTGTGATGTCAAACTCTTTGAATTTCCCCACTTTTGCCATGGTGAGTTGCTTTCATGTTGCTCATGTTGCCTTGTGCTGCTGGCTTCTGTGTAGGCCCTAGGATGGGTCCTTAGGGCGGGGTGGTCTCCAGCATGGCTTGCTTGGCAGACCAAGGGGGGGAATGTAGTTCCTGCCAGGCTCTGTGCTGGCCTCACCCCCCCTAGTGACTTTAGACTCTTCTGATGAAGCAGCACATCCCATCCTCATTGCTAGTGTTAGATCTTTGGTTCTTTAGGCATTAAGCGAGACGAGGTGTTAAAACAGCAAACAAGTTTATTTAACTCAGAACAGAAGCAATCTAACAGCTGCTGCACAGCTATTTATATGGTTGGCCTCTAAGTGGTGACCAATAGGTTTAAAGTAGCAGTTTCCTGCCCCAAACCTCATTATCTGCCTGAATACAGCAAGTCTGGCTCAGTACATAACACAGACAAAAGTAGGTCAGGCATTAAACAAGTGATCAGACATTAAGCAAGTTATTTTACACAGAAAACTGGCCAATACATTACACTAGCATTCTAATTCTTTCTTTTTATATAAAGAAAGTGTTATTTGGACATGGACCTGAGAAAGGGGTATGTTCTTATTAAATCACTAGTAAGTAAAGTAGCATTACTTTGTTGACCCTTTACTGTGCTAAACTATTGCAGAAAAGGCAAATGCTGATTGGCTGGTGATTTTAAATGCTCTCTAGAAGTTAGACCCACAAACAAGATTATGCAGGCGTGCTTAATTACATAATCTCCAGACTGAAGGAGTCTTTGGATACACTTCAATTCAGAAAGGTTGAGAGAAAAGAAAGGATAAATATCTGAAATAGCTATGTATGTTCTTTGTGGTATAAGTATTTTCCAGCTTGGGTCTGAAATAGATTCATACATTAAGATGTCCTATATACAAAGAGCAGTTCTAAGTTTGTTGCGAACTCATTCAAGAGGAATAAAACACAGGAAGAATAGACCAATAAAACACCTTTTTAAGCAACACATCAATTACTGACAAATTAATTTATGCTTCTATTCTCACAATTCTTTTACCTTTGAATTCCCCACAAATTTCCTCAAAAGATTTTTGAATTGATTTAGCAGTCTTTAGGCTGCTATTATTTGTGAGAGAAAGTAGCTGTTCATTGTTATCATAGCAGAACTTTTTAAGCAATAAAGCTACTGATATTCTTGTTAAGAATAGGAAATACCAGTAGAAAAGACCTCAAACTGTAAAAGAATAAAGACTGAATTTATGTGGCACATCAATATTAGAAAACACTAATATGACTAAATAACTGTCCACATAAAATATATTTTTGTGAAGTATAGCTCTGTTCCTGATAGATATTTATGAGTGCAGAGCCACAGAGTAATGGTCATTCTGGATTAATTAAGATGGCATGCATGGGATTTTCTTCTAGAATAGACACCAAGCTATTTTAATCATGGGTGGGAGGCAAGGAGGGGCAAAGCTAATCAAATATTATTATGAATGTTGTGTACTGGGTTTGTTGTGCAGGAATGAAGACGAGGTGAGTGAGTTCAGCAAAGATCATGGTTTATTGCTTGCAGGATCTGAACTAAGGAACAGGGATGCAGATGGCCTCTAGGCGGCAGCCAATAGGTTTGAAGCAACCCATTGCCGCCCTAGAGGCAACCAATAGCAGCGCTGGAGACGAGTTGTCTGAGGAGCTGGGAGCCGTTAGCCAGCTTCACTGCTCAAACAGCCTTCCAGCAATTACCACGTGGTGTTTCCTTAACAAAGCAAGCCCAATACATTACACCCCTCCCCCCTAGAACGAACAAACATTATAGCAACAACAGAAAGTAATTACAGCAATACAATTGTGACTAGGGGGGCTTTCGCCCAGGTTCGCCTGGTGCGCCAGTTGCGGCCCTATCTAAGCTGGGATGATTTATGCACGGTCACTCACACGCTCGTGACCTCTCGTCTAGACTACTGCAACGCTCTCTACATGGGGCTTCCCTTGAGGACCACCCGGAGGCTCCAACTGGTACAGAATGCAGCCGCGAGAGTTGTGTTGGGAGTCTCCCGATACTCCCATGTTACACCTCTGCTCCGTGAGCTGCATTGGTTGCCAGTTGTCTTCTGGGTGAGATTCAAGGTGCTAGTAATGGTGTTCAAAGCCCTCCATGGCATGGGGCCAGAGTACCTCAGGGAACATCTGCTGCCGGCATCAAGCTCCCTGCGCCCTGTGCGTTCCCACAGAGAGGGCCTCCTCAGGGTGCCACCGGTCAGAGAATGCCGACTGGTGGCCCCCAGGGGGAGATCCTTCTCTGTGGGCGCCCCGGAGTTATGGAACCAGTTACCGGTTGAGCTCCGGACGGCACCCGATCTGCGCTCCTTTCGCCGCGATCTGAAAACATACTTGTTCGAGCAAGCCGGCCTGGCCTGAGGGGGGATTGGTGGGGTTTTTTATTATTTTATTGGGGTTTTTTACTATGTATCAATTGTATTTTAATCGGGCATGCATTTAATTATCTTTTAGTTTTTGTAAATTTCTGTGTTTTATTCTTGCCCTGTACACCGCCCTGAGTCCTCCGGGAGAAGGGCGGTATAGAAATATTAATAAATTAAATTAAATTAAATTAAATTTTACAAAAGGTATAACAATGATGTGAGAAAACAGGTTTCCTCTTAGCTAATACAGGTGTTTCCTAGCTAGCAGCTCAGTAAGGTACTTACACTATTATAGCTTCATTATTCAGGACAATCTTGTAGTTAAGCAGGCAATACAATAAGGTACATTCAACATTATAGCTTTATTATTAAAGGACAAAATCTTGCAGATAAGCAGGAGGTTTGCAAGCCCTTGTAGAACGCCTAGGGGACCCAGGCACTTTCTGGCCTACCAGCTTGCCCGCCAGGCTGGGTAGACCAGTGTCTCTCCAAGCGATTCAGGATGGCTCGGTGATCTCTGGCTGGCCTTTTCAGGTTGGCCCACCCCAGAGTCAGTTTGTTCAGCAGAGTTAGCACAGCGGCTATAGAACTCAGGTTGGCTTTCTCCATCAGGGGACCCATGTTGCACTTCCGGGCTTTCCTCCCCTACAGCCAGCTCCCCGTTGCTTTGGCTGTTTGAGCCTTCAGAGTCTATGAATGCATTGGCCTGGCTGCTGGTTTGCAGCCCTTGGTAAGGACTTATGATGAAGTCCTTGCTTTGTGGCCATTCTGGAAAACGCTTCCTAAGCTGATCGATATAGCGATGGACAATTCACCCACCCTCTAGGCCCACTTCGTATGAGAGAGGGCCTGACGTTTTAGTGATTTTTCCTGGCACCCACAAGTTTCCATGCCCGTAGTTTCTGGCCCACACCCCATCGCCCACTTGCAGCCCCCTGAGGGGTTTGGGGTGAGAGGCTTCTGCTGCTACCCAGTCTGGGTGCAACCTGTCCAGTTTTGTGATCATTCGCCTCCCCCAGCACAGCTCTCCTGGGCTTTTCCCAGTAGCCGTGCATGGCCAGTCTGTGGTGCCAGTCCCCAGTCACTATACGCCTCAGCGACTCTTTTGTGGTGCACACCATGCATTCGGCTTGACTATTAGTAGATGGGTGAAACGGAGCCAACTTGCATGCCTAATGAGGTTTGCTCTTAGGAATGCCTGAAATTCTGCCACAGTAAATTGGGACCCGTTATCGGACACTACAACGTCCAGCAGCCCATGCATGGCAAAGAGTTTCCTAAGCACCTGGATGGTCTTAGCAATAGTCATGTTTGCAATTGGTATAACTTCTAGCCATTTAGAGTGGCTGTTGACCACTATAAGAAAGAGCTGTCCCTGAAAGGGCCCAGTAAAGTCTATGTGAATCCTAGTCCAGGGAGTGTGAGTCTCCTCCCACCTGTGAACTGGAGCGTGCGGCATTTCAGGCCTTGATTGCTGGAATGTATAACACCCATGTACCTGGGCCTCAATGGCTTTATCTAATCCTGGCCACCATAAATAGCTTCTAGCCAACGCTTTCATGTGAACAATACCCGGATGGACTTCAAGCAGTGATTGCAAAACTCTGTCTCTTAGTGAGGTAGGAACTATGACCCTGTTCCCCCAAAAAATACAACCCTTGTGAGCTGATAGTTCATGTCTTCTTGTAAAATAGCTCTGAAACTCAGGGCCTGGGCTTTTATCTAGCCAACCTGTGTGTATCCAAGAAAGCACTCTACAGTACTTAGTGTCTGGTCTGCTGCCGTTTCTGCGGCTGGAGCCGGATCTGGTTCAATTTGTGGCAGTGGAAGCCTGCTCAGGCCATCTGCATGGCCCATATCTTTGCCGGGTTGTGAATCAGCTTAAACATATAAGCTGATAAAAAAATGGACCATCTCAGCATTCTAGGGGATAATATGTGGGGAGTCTGTCTGTCTGTAGTGAATAACCGCAAAAGCAGTTTATGGTCTGTGAAGACCGTGAAGTCCCTGCCGTATAAGTAGTCGTGGAATTTTTTAACTCCAGCTACAATGACCAATGCCTCTTTGTCAATTTGAGTGTAATTACGCTCAGCAGAGGACAGTGTCCTTGAATAACAAGCAATTGGAACTTGAGTTCCATTTTTCTCTAAGTGACTTAAGACTGCACCCACCCCATATGGGGATGTGTCACACGCTAAGCAAACTGGTTTAGACTCCTTGAAATGAGTGATGGTGGAACTGACCGACAGAAGTGCCTTCAATTCCTGAAAACTTTTTTTATGAATGCTATTCCACTTCCATGGAGTATTTTTATTTAAGAGTCTGGTTGATTCCGGTTACTTGGATGCTTAGCACATCAAACCAATCGAGCCCAATTAGGCTTGTTCTCTGCCCCCCTACTACGACAACATCCAGGTGCCCTGAAAACCCCTTAAATTTAATGGCTACAGTGGCTTCACCCTTGACTGTGACTCTGGCATTCTGGAAATCAGTTAGTACGATGTCAGAAGGCCTCAGCTTGGCCCATCTCTTACTGCGACTACAAATGAAATTAAATGTTTCAAGGGAAAGGGCTTAATTGGGTGGCGGGCCCCAGCTGGAGCAAAACCCCATGCTGTATGGCCCCGGGGCCCCAGTACCTCTCCTGGTCAGATCTTCCGACTGGTGATTCACAGGCCGGTCCCTCTGGCGACCTCTGCAGATGGATGCAATGTGGCTGGTCTTCCCGCAGGCCACATGGCTGTCCAGAACCTACATTCCAAGCATTGGTGGCAGCTGCCACAACCTGGACATCTAAGAAAGGGATCTGCCTTGTAAATAGTCTCTTGTTGCTTTTTGCTGTGATGTTGTTGGTTGGGTTGTCTGTGTAACTTGTCAAATTCTGTGTCTTCTTTGGGGCCTTCTGTGTGTTCGGCGTCCTCGTGGTGGACGACTTCTTTACGTTGGACAGTTTTGGCAGGCCTAATAGCTCGTACGGCTCTGCCAGCGGCTTCATCCACCATGACTTCCTTCTGTGCATCTGAAAATGATAGGACCTCTCTGGCGAAAAGCTTCTCCTGTAGCTCTTGGTTGCAGAGGCCACAGACAAGCCAGTCTCGTAGTCTCTCCTCGACATCAGGGAACTGGCACAGGCATGCGGCCTGCCCCAATGCTGCGATGTACTCGGATGCAGTTTCTCCCGGTTGCTGTATTCTTTGCTTGAAGGCATAGCGCCAAGCGATCACCGACACCTTTGGCTGGAAATGTTCTCCAAGCTTCTTTTTCAAATCTAAGAAGGATACAGACTCCAATGGCATTGGCACAAACAGGTTCTTGGCTAAATCAAATGTTGCTGAGCCGCACACACAGAGTAGCGTGGTGGCCTTCAGTCCGTCCTCGGTGACCTGGTTTGCTCGAAGGTAGTTCTCAACCTGGGACAGGTACAAGGGCCACTCTTCTGGCTGCTTGATGTTGAATTCTCTCAGCTTTCCTACCTTGGGCATTCTGCTTGTCTTTGCGGCTGGTTCTCAGCGTCTTTGAATCTTACTCCTCCGTTGCCCAGGGACAGGTCCTCTGAGCGAATGGTCACTAGCATGGCTGAGCTAGCCTACCGTAGGGGGGGAATTGCTTTCCCTCCAGGAGTGCGCTGCCTCTCCCCTAGTGACTTTCAGCTTCGAAGGAGAAGCAGGATCCCACCTTCATTGCCAGTGTTGTGTACTGGGTTCATTGCGCAGAAGTGAAGATGAGGCGAGTGAGTTCAGCAAAGATCATGGTTTATTGCTTGCAGGATCTGAACTAAGGAACAGGGCTGAAGATGCAGCAATTTATACCCTGGCCTCTAAGCGGCAGCCAATAGGTTTGAAGCAACCCATTGCCACCCTAGAGGCAACCAATAGTGGTGCTGGAGATGGATTGTCTGAGGAGCTGGGAGCCATTAGCCAGCTTCCCTGCTCAAACAGCCTTCCAGCAATTACCACATGATGTTCCCTTAACAAAGCAAGCCCAATACATTACAATGAACATTATTAAAAGTCATACAACAGGACCTATTATCCACTGAGCAGTCAAGGATGAAATTTCTTGTGGGAAGAATCTGGTGGAGGTATTTGTGGATTGAAGATTATAATGGCTGAATTAGATTTAATGTATGACTTTTGTCTTTATTTTAGTAAGAAAATCAAGCAAAATGCTGCTGAAAGGGAACTTCACAAAATGATAATGGAGGATTGCAGATAGACACAGGCTCTGAATTAATAATCACTAATCTATGGTGATAGCTTTGTGTTTGTGTGCTCAAAAAACCTTTTGGGAACTGAATTCAAAACATTGCTCAGTCCCAATATAGTGCTGCCTTCCTGTGGATTCCTCTTTGAATTAAAGCCACCAATTGCAGTGAAAGAAATCTGCTGAATTCCATTCTTTAGGGCTGGAAGAACAATGGCTGGTTGGGGAGAAACTGTTGACTCTGTTAATACCGGTATTTTATACAGTGTCATGACAGGGTACGGAAGATAATGTGGTACACTATAATTGTGTCTCTCTGTGTGAATCATGCTGTCATTGGCACCAATTATGTTCTGCTATGATACTGTTCAGATGCCAGTAACCATAGCTGAAGGAAATGCTTTGAAATGCTTTGGAATGTAGGACCTCACTTCTTGTCCTATCCTCAGGAGCTTTGGAGAATAACTTTGTCTTCTCTGTGGAAGCACCTCATGTACTGAAAGACAGCTATTATATCACCCCTAATTCTTCTCTTTGTTGGGCTAGACAACCTAGTTCCCTTACATGATTTATCCTGCATGATTATCCTTCAGACCCCTATCATATCTGGTCCTGACAATTTAGACTCTTCTAGAGTGGATAGGTGGGGTGTTTTTTACTTTTTTTTGGCCTGTTTTGACCTTCATCCATGTTCTGGCTTGTCTGAGATATTTTCTCAAGTTGCTGGGCTTTTATCATTGACTAAAGAGGTAGACATTACATTTCTAATAAAATTAGGCATTTCTGATTCCTTATATGATCCAAAAACACACCGTTCATTGTTAGTCATTTGTGACTGACCACACTGTAACTATAGCTGGAAATTATGTTTGACCAATTTACCAACATGCTCTTTTCTACATGCTCTCATAAGCTTTTAAATTTTGTAACATGACTAGAAGACTATACCAAATGGAAATAAGCAGAATACATTTAAAAATGGGGCCATCACAGACATCAATCTGTAATCCCTACATCATTAATTTGTTGTTGAATATGGACACCCAAGGTGAATATGCATTAATCCTTGGCATTTTTAAGTCTCTGGTATCAGATTTTACATATTTAAAGCAAAATATTTAAAAGCAACATTTAAAATATTTAAAGCAAAAATTGTGGTAAAAAGTAGAAAAAGTAAAAAGTAGAAAACATCTCATAGATAAATAAACATTTGATTCTTTTTTCAACATTCATAATAAACTGTAGAGAGAAGACACATCAAAGATAGAAAACTTTTGGCATATCATACTATTTCCTAGGAGCAAATGTTAATCTAATAAGCAAAGGAAATAAGTTTATGTAAAATGGCATATATGAGATAAAGATACAGTTAGCATAAATATGCATCAAATTGACACAACCAGAAATAAATCATAACAGAACTAGAAAATGTATCAAAAGGTAACAGAACAATAAGTAAAAAGCCATTGGCAAAAAATGAAATAACTGAACATGTCCTTTATTTCTTGTCAGATCAGACTTCAGGGGATTTAAAATGCAAAGTAGCATTCAAAAATTGTAATATTTAGAGAAAAAAAAAGATTAGATTTGAAAGTATTGTTCTATCCCTTCCGCACCATCTGCCACTATATGTTTTGTTTGCTTAGTGATCTGTTTAGAGCAGACATGTCAAACTCGCGACATCACATGACATCGTGCGACGTATCAGAGCTTTTTCCCCATTGCCGGCAATGGGGTGGGCATGGTTTTGTTGCGACGCATCCGGCCCGCGGGCTGGCAGTTTGACACCCCTGGTTTAGAGCAATGTTTCTCAACCTTGGCCCCTTTAAGAGGTGTGGACCTCAATTCCCAGAAGTCTCCAGTTCTGGTAGTTGAAGTCCACACCTCTTAAAGGGGTCAAGGTTGAGAAACATTGGTTTAGAGAAAGCCCCTTTAATGTGTAAAATTTTATTTCCTACTTTTTCTATAAAGCAGATTTATATTTTACATAAAAGACTTTTTTTAGAGAAGCCATGTCCTATAAGGAGGGAGATTGGCAGTTCAAGAATGTGAAAAATGAATAAAAAATAAATGAATGGATTAAATGGGGCTGATGGTGGAATTGTAACTCAATGGGGAGGAACCAAGATGCTTAATCTTGTGGCAGACAATTAAGCTGGTAGATGAATTTGAACCTATTTTCAACCAATGATTTGAATAAAAAATAAACTCAGCAAACAAGCTGGTTTTGCCCCAAATACTAAAATATCCCCTCCTCCCCTCAAGCCCTCCAAACCAAGCTTATTACTTATGTACAGGCAGGCCAATGAAATACGTTATGGGAATCCAAGCATCCCATTTCCAGAGACAGTTTGGCACAGTGGTTAAGGCCATGAGCTAGAAACCAGGAGAACATGACTTCTAGCCCTGCCTTAGTCTTTTTTACAGCTTTAAGAAGCACTACCATTAAGAAGTGGTAATGGCAAACCACTTCCAAAATATTGTTAAGAAAGTTGCAGAGACTTATTCAGACATCATAAGGAGTCAACCCTTACTTAAAGGCAGTGCTTTTTTTTGTAAAAGAAAAAGGTGCTGGAACTCACACATGTCATACAACCCGCCTTGCCTACTCTACAAGGTTCCATCCAAAAAAGGTGCCGGAACTCCGTTCTGAGCGTTCTATGAGAAAAAAAGCCCTGCTTAAAGGTGCATGCACACACACACACACACACACACTCACACATACACAAAAGTATCCCATTTCCAAATGTGACTGGGTAGGTGTTCCTAAGAAGCCCTCAAAGAAGCATCTTAAAATCTTTCTCTTGTTGCCCTCCAAAAGTTGAATTTGCATAACATACTTCCAATTGTCTATCATGATTCTTGAATGCTTGTAGAAATACAACTAGAGCTCATTGGAAGTACTACATATTCATACACTAAGGCAGGGGTATAGCTGACTCAGGAATTCTGGGAGTTGAAGTCCATGAGTCATAAAAGAGCCGAGGTTGCCTACCCCTGCACTAAGGCAACCATCAGTGAAATGGGATTCTTCACTTAGGCTCCACTGAAAATGTATCCCAGATTCTAAATGACCATTCAGATCTACAAAGATTAAGTTTTCAAACAGCTCTTATTCTGAGCACACAGAGTACTTCAATGAATCTAGAAGCTAAAGTTGTTTTTGCTCTATAACACGGGTGTCAAACTTGCCACATCATGTGATGCATTGCAATGTATCGTGACTTTTTTCACATTGCCGGAGCTGGAATGGGCGTGGCCTTCACATGATGCAACCATCCCACAGGCTGGCAGTTTGACACCCCTGATCTATAGGGATTGAATCTCTCATTTTACCAAAGGAGAACTTGAGGACGGAATTTAAGTTGCCTTCTTTTCTCCATCAGTCAAGTAGTTCAATTTGTTTCTTAAATTTTGATACAAGGAGCAGGCAGAGATTGTATAATTCATGTACGTTCTTTGTGTACTATTCAAAACTATTCTTTATTTTTACCTGTTCTGGTTAGTTGGGTAACATTTCTTCAATATAATGTTCAATTCTGTTACTTTGAAAAAGGTGAATTTTGATAGATTCCTATTTTAAAGCAAAATACTTCCCTATCATCATTGGATACATTCAACAGTCAAAGTCCCAGGACTAATTATTGAAAATGAGAAGCCTGATTATAATAAGAGGCAAATTTAATGTAGCAGACATACCTGATTGTATATATAGGAATTGCTGCCCCATCATCTACAATACCTAACAGTATTCAAATGTTTTTTTTAAAAGATAGATCGAACCAGCTATCCAGGACAAAGTTTAGCATTCCTATAGAAGGATCCACTGTTACTGCAAATGATGGAAGATGTGGTCTAAAACAAAACACTAAACCTCTTTGTTAATTTAAGGCTAGTTGGTGAGTTGCGTGAAATGTTGAATTTAAAAACTGAAATGTGTATATAATCCCAAATCAAGTAAAGAGATTGCTGAAAGTCCAGTCTAAATCATTTGTTTTCAGATTGCTGAACTGGGTTCGATCTAAATAAAAGCTTGTAATCACTACCACTTTGGCTGAGCACCAAAGAATTGAGGCCTTTGACCTATGGTGCTGGAGAAGACTCCTACAAATCCCTTGGACTGCAAGGCGATCAAACCGGTCAGTCCTAGAGGAGATCAACCCTGACTGCTCTTTAGAAGGCCAGATCCTGAAGCTGAAACTCAAATACTTTGGCCACCTAATGAGAAGGAAGGACTCACTGGAGAAGAGCCTAACGCTGGGAAAGGTTGAGGGCAAGAGAAGAAGGGGACGACAGAGAATGAGGTGGCTGGATGGAGTCACTGAAGCAGTAGGCGTGAGATTAAATGGACTCCAGAAGATGATAGAGGACAGGAAGGCCTGGAGGAACATTGTTCATGGGGTTGCGATGGGTCGGACACTACTTTGCAACTAACAACAATCACTACCATATATCTTGCTCTTGGAAAAGTGACATACTTAAGGGAATTATGGAGATGTACAGTAAGTCTAGCTTTTTCCCCCAGGTGGATCTGGAAATAATGTGTTCAAAACATCATGCTGATAAATGGAAATGTCATGTCTTGGCTCCTCTGGAGAAAGCCACATGTTTCTGAGGTCAAGAGCATTGCCAATCTCGTCTGTTATGAGCTTGGAAGATTTTCCTGATGATGTCTCACAACCATCCAAGTGGTAGTCTCAAAGATAAACTCAAACTGCCTTGATCATGATATGATTTCCATATCATATTTATTCATAATATGTTGGTTTTGATTTTCTCAGCCCTGCGGGGTTAACCTGGCTTATGAAATTCTAATGCATATCATACATATTCTTTTCCTGAAGCTACTGCATCCATGGCTGCCAGCATCAGTTTCTTTCATGTGCTTTGCACATCTTAAAGAAGACAGAAACAGATAGACACACATGCATATGCACAATCTTTTCTCCTTGGCTCATAAAACTACTTTCTCTTTTCATACTGGAAGTTTTGATGTATCGAAGAAATCTTCAAAATATGCTGGGTCCTTATAGCTAGTCCTTTTAAAAATTTTCTTCACAAGCATACAGAATTGAGCTGTAGGAGAGGACCAGAAGTTCTAATGGTAGAATGTATCAAGATATGAATTTGTTTCAGTTGCAAGGGTGTTTTATTAAGGGAGCGTGCTGCTGAAGGGGATATCTTTATCTTCTAGCCATTGACTGCATTCCTGTTTAGAATTTGCTATTATCTGATGAGATTGGAAGCAATGGATTTTCCCCCTTTACTTATCTCTGTGGGGTTTCTGTTGTATCATTTCTATTTTAAAAGGATCTGCGGATTTTGGGGGGATTTTTGTACCATATACACCATTAGCTTAAAAATATTGCACTTTTTTAAAAAAAACACCATGTAAATTTTATGAACAGGGTACAGCAAAGTATTTCTCAAACCACCTTCTCTTAACTCAGACATGTCAAACACAGGGCCCGGGGGCTGGATCCGGCCCGCAAAGTGGTTTCATGTGGCCCGTGAAGCCATCCTGGAAACAATGAGGGAACGGCCCCCATTACCTTGGCCCTGCCCCAGAGACCCTACTTCTGCCAGAGACCCTCAGATCTGTCCCACTCCTGCCCAGGCCCCCATAGGCACCCTTGATGTGAACGATGTAGAGCTAGCCATGCCCACCCAGTAGGCCATACGCACTCTAGCCACGCCCACCCAGTAGGCCACGCCCACCCTGGCCATACCCACCCGGCCCCCTGAGGGTAACCACAATGCTGATGCGGCCCTCAGTGAAATTGAGTTTGACACCCCTGTCTTAACTGATCTAGTTTTGTTCTGCAAGGAAAAGCATCTTAAAACTCCTGTCATATGTATTCCAGCCCCCATTTCTTCATCTTGATTAAAAACTGTAACCATTGGGTTGAAGCAGCTCTAATGGAACATTAGAAAGTCATTAACACCTTACATATTGCAAGGGCTTGTATACTGTATGTTTAAAATAATACTTCCTACAAATGTCTAGAACAGGGGTCTTCAAACCTGGCCCTTTTATGACTTTTGGACTTCAACTTCCAGAATTCTTCAGCCAGGCATGCCTGCCTGCCTGAGGAATTCTGGGAGTTGAAGTCCACAAGTCATAAAATGGCCAAGTTTGAAGACCCGTGGTCTAGAACTGTACAAAAAGTCTTCAGATGCCCAAAAATTGCCAATCCCAATCTAATTAACTATTATCTCCACAGAGAACAGTGCTCCCTATGGTTTCAGGAAAAACTCTTTACCAGTCCTAGATGGAGACACTGAAAATTGAACCTGGGATCTGCTATAAGCAAAACAAGTACTCAAATATTGGACAATGACTGCTTCCCAGTCCTAAATACTTGAGGAACTGACTTTTATTCCCCATTTCTAAGTACATTAATACATGTGAAATGATATTCAGTTAATTGCTTGCTTGCTTACTTGCAGAGTTCATAGGCTGCTCCAATCTGCTGTCTCTGAGTAACATGTAACTCTGTAATAAGTAATTGGGATTAAGATGATGTAACCAGTTAAAAAAACAACTACTGTAGAAATTATTCCTGTGGAACCAGGAATCATGACTAAAAACATTAACAGTCATTATAACATGTAAGAGAAACAGGCAAATGAAAACTATCTCAGAACTGCTACAGATGGCCTGCTTCCTCCCTGAATAGATATCAATCAATGTTTGTTTTCTTTTTGCAATACACAGTTGTAATTTTATTTAAGAATGCTAACATGGCTCATAAACTATTCTGACAATTGGGAATTAAGAAAATGTAATAAGGGACACATCAACAAATACAGAAAGTTAGGGCATCTAGCATGACCTTAACTAAAATAGAAGGGAATATCTACCAGGAGAAGACATATTTTTCAATTTGGTGAGGTATTTAGTTTAAGGTGCATGACTGAGATCATGAAACAGCTGTCTTCATTCATACATATCTTTAAAACTGACTTTATTATTATTATTATTAATAATAATAATTTTTGTTGTTGTTAGTTGCGAAGTTGTGTCCAACCTATCGCGACCCCATGGACAACGTTCCTCCAGGCCTTCCTGTTCTCTACCATCTTCTGGAGTCCATTTAATCTCACACCTACTGCTTCAGTGACTCCATCCAGCCACCTCATTCTCTGTCGTCCCCTTCTTCTCTTGCCCTCAATCTTTCCCAGCATTAGGCTCTTCTCCAGTGAGTCCTTCCTTCTCATTAGGTGGCCAAAGTATTTGAGTTTCAACTTCAGGATCTGGCCTTCTAAAGAGCACTCAGGGTTGATTACCTCTAGGACTGACCGGTTTGATCGCCTTGCAGTCCAAGGGACTCGCAGGAGTCTTCTCCAGCACCATAGTTCAAAGGCCTCAATTCTTTGGCACTCAGCCTTTCTTATGGTCCAACTTTCACAGCCATACGTTGCAACTGGGAAGTCCATAGCCTTGACTATACGCACTTTTGTTGGCAGGGTGATGTTTCTGCTTTTTAGTGTGCTGTCTAGATTTGCCATGGCTTTCCTCCCTAGGAGCAAGCGTCTTTTAATTTCTTGGCTACAGTCCCAATCTGCAGTGATCTTGGAGCCCAGGAAAATAAAATCTGTCACTACCTCCATTTCTTCCCCATCTATTTTCCAGGAACTGAGAGGGCCAGATGCCATGATCTTGGTTTTCTTAATGTTAAGTTTCAAGCCAACTTTTGCACTCTCCTTCTTCACCCGCAACAAGAGACTCTTTAGTTCCTCTTCACTTTCTGCCATTAGAGTGGCATCATCTGCATATCTTAGGTTGTTGATATTTCTCCCAGCAATCTTAATTCCAACTTTTGATTCCTCTAACCCTGCCTTTCTCATGATGTAGTCTGTATATAAGTTAAATAGGCAGGGCGGCAGTATACAGCCTTGCTGGTCTCCTTTCCCAATTTTGAACCAATCAGTGTTATGGCCCAGTTGCTTCATTCTTTCTGGCGCTACTAGTACTAGCCCTCTGCTCTTCCCCAGTAGCATATTGGATTCCTTCCGACCTGAGGGGCTCATCTTCCAGCGTCATATCTTTTTGCCTTTTGGTACTGTCCATGGGGTTTCCATGGCAAAAATATTGGAGTGGGTTGCCATTTCCTTCTCCAGTGGATCACATTTTGTCAGAACTCTCTGCTATGACCTGTCCCTCATGGGTAGCCCTGCATGGCATAGCTCATAGCTTCATTGAATTATGCAAGCCCCTTTGCCACAACAAGGCAGTAATCCATGAAGGGGAATAATATTAATGATAATGATGATGATGATGATGATGATGATGATGATGATAATAATAATAATAATAATAATAATAATAATAATGATGATGATGATGATGATGATGATGATGATGATGATGTTGGAAGGGACTAAGCTGCAAGACAAAAGACAAATTCCTGCTGCAAGTAACTTTCAGTCTAAAGTTTTCTAGTCAGAACTGAGGAATATAAAAGGGAGAAATGTAAGAATAATTGTTACTTTGAATGGCATGTAATTGCTTAAACTGAATTAAGATGTGTGAAAACATTCTCAAAAGGTTTCACGGGAAGAATATGAAATATGACTAAGAGACAATGTTAATCCTGCACTCTCTAATTGCAGAGGTGTTACAGTCTTCCTCATATAGACTAGCAGCATTATTCACAACAATTAGTATAGTTGCTAAATTCTAAATCAGTGTTTTTCAACCTTGACAACTGTAAGATGTGTGCACTTCGGACTCCCATAATTCCCCAATTCAGCAAGCTGGGGAATACATCTTAAAGTTGCTAAGGGTGGTAAACACTGCTATAAATCAATGCTTCCAATGCTTGAATCATCCACCAGGAATTACTGTGGTAACACTGTATAATTTTTAAACCTAGAAAGCTTTTAGCAAGTTATATTAATCTTGATGCTATTTTAATGGGTGAGCAGATATGATGAGGACTTGGATAGGATACCACCAGGAAAGTTCAAAACTGTCAGCTGAACCAAAAAGCAGGGGTGCCCATAGAATACAATAAAAAAAATTAAAGATAGCAGTCATGCTGAAAAAATTGAAGCTTTGGCTGTTTTTTAATGTGTGACAGGTGAAAACACAGGATTTTTGGCTTTTTGACTTTAATTTTGTTAGCCACTCACAATTCCATTGGTTGGATGGGTAGTTGTATGAATGCGTTAACTAAATGGAAATATGCTTAAACGTACTATTTAGTTGTGGAAGATTCTGTATCTAAGTATTATCTACTGATGGTTTAAAAACATTATTTGCTCTGAAGTCTTAGTTCTTACTGCAGCTCTTGAAGTAATCAATAATTATGTCAGTTTTGTCCTGTTAGATAAGGTAATTTAGCAAATGAAAACTGCGTATGTCTTGACAGCAACATAAATAATTTTAAAAAGCCCTCCTGGATCAAGCTGAGGGTTCATTTAGCTCTGCATTCTGTTTTTAATAGGGTCTAGCCAGATATTATTTAGAACGCTATAAACTCAGGATATAGCAGTATCTCTTACTTTATACCAGATGTCTAAAGGAGTCAATTGCCTCTGATTCTGGAATATCCATTTCACTATCAAGGCTAATAGCTACTGAGCATTATCCTCTATTTGTTTAGAAGACATATAACCAATAAAATCAGCATCACATTAGAAATAGGATAGATAGATAGATAGATAGATAGATAGATAGATAGATAGATAGATAGATAGATAGGCAGGTATTAGTAACTGTTAGAAATATATTGATGGCTTTGTGACATCCTGACAGTTCTTCCAGGTATAAATAATATATAACCATTCCTCCACTTATCATACTATTCTTTTCTTTTAGGAGGTACATGGAAAAATGAATAATGAGTATATTAAAGAAATATGAATCAGGGCACATATGTAAGAACATATGCTATGGGGTAGTTGGAAGATATTTTTATCCAGGTGAAGAGAACACATACACACTTACATAGCAGTGACCACCAGGGGGCGTTGAACTGTAACTGTTTTGGTGGGAACCCAGTTTTGGTGGGAAACAGAGGTTCAAACCGATTGGCTGGCTGTTCACCTGGCCAGGTATAAAGGGAGGGCAGGTAACCCCTATTCCCCCAGTACAGTCACTTCCACCGAATAAAGATCTGCCATGCTGTACTCATCGCCTCCACGTCCTTCCTGATCTCCAGAACCCACTACACAACATACTGTGTTATAGCTAGCAATCCTCCCATGAATTAGGGAATATTTTAAATATATGACCAATGGTGTAGTGGTATACCACTTATATGTATGATTAAAATATCCTCTGAAGCCATGTTGGCTAATGCCAATGTTCTAATAGAGAGGTATCACCACCCCAAAATTTGGATGTGTTTGAAACAAGTGTCTAGTTATGTGTTGGTAGCCTGCTGGACACTACATCATCTAAGTATGGGATAAGCAGTTCTACCATAGGAACAAGAGGACTCTTCAGTACAGAATATTGACCATTAAGGAAAGCTTTGATGTTTGGAGAACTGGCAGCAAGAAGACTATACATATTATTTTCTCTTTTTATTTTGTAGTTATCAGCAAGGAAGCAAAATTGTGAGCACCAATCTCATAAAACAGGAAGAGAACACCAGCTTAGGTGGTTCTTGGAAAATAAGTAATGACAGTATTAAGATGTTAACTCAAGGCAGGCAGTAGGGTCCAGGTATAAAGAGTTTATGAGAGAAGAGGTTGGAGTTCTATCTTATAGACTCAATCATTCAGTTACAAGTACAAATTAGTATAATTAGTATTACAGTACAGATTAGTATTACAGTACAGATGAAAATATTTGATTGCTATCTACCTTTTTATTCTTAATTTTATGTTAGTCTTATCAAATATTTTCAGCATAAATCTTTTAAGTTCATCTGTTGACAGATGTGCATTTGGAAACTTGGATGACATGCAGTTTGAAGTCAAAACAATGAATTTGGAGAAAAAGGATAATAAATATTAATTTGATAGTATTATAGATTATTTATATGGATATTTAATGTATGTCCACTAATAACCAGTATGGAAGCAAAGAGTACTGAAAGAACAAAAGCATTTTTCTAGCATTAAAAGAATTTGTGACATGTGATATAGAGCATGAGAGCACTAAAAAACCAAGATTTTGTTTGGTATTGCCTGTATTAGGATCATTGGAAAGCTGTAAATAATTTAAACGACAAGCTTGTGAGGAATTTGAAGTATAAAACAATGAAATGATCAGATCAAACTGATAGGTTTCAAATAATATAGCTTAGCTGAAAAAGCAGCCTGAAGATTATTGGCACAGTTGAAATGGCACAAATTAGATTCCCAGTTTTCACAGACAATTTGTACATTTCAAATATTTTTTGTCTCAAATTAGTACATAAATGTTCATGTTCTTTCTTCAACAGTGAATCTCAGTTCCATTTATCTGGAGAAAGAGCTTGCTTTTCAGCTGTTCCTATGTTATGCCAAAACTGCTTTCCAAAATCAGATGTACAGTAATATAAGATACTACAATTTTGAGGTCCCACATCACTTGTCCTTCAACCAGTACTTCCTCCATTCAATCCATTTACTCTTGTTCTTATGCAGTTGGATCTCTCTTTAGGAAACTTAAAACTGGCTGAATTCATTTACTGTAAAGGCCCAGCCTCCTCCTTCTCCTTTATTATATAAAATAATTATTATGTTTCTGATACATAACAGTTCTTTAGTGTATGAGAACAAACAGCCATTGGAACGGCTTGTTGTCAGAAGTTGTGGGTCCTTCATCATTGGAAGTTCTTAAGAAGAGACTGGATAGTCATTTGTCTGAAATAGTGTAGGGCAAGGGTCTTGCTGAGGAATTCTAGGAGTTGAAGTCCATGAGTCATAAAAGGGCCGAGTTTGAAGACCCCTGGTGTAGGGTCTCCTGCTTGAGCAGGGGATTGGACTAGAAGACCTCTAAGGTCCCTTCCAGCTCTATTCTGATACTTTTGATGCTCTGCAATAGGTTGCTCCACCATTTCTGCCCATTCCTTCTCTTTCTGCAATGCTAAAATTAAAAACTTTGTTTCTCCATTCATTGTTAAATCAGAGCCAGCCAGCTATCTCCTATCACACTTCCTCTTTTAGTTGCCACTTTCAATTCTGTTTCTTTTCTCCTGTTTTTTTCCTAGATAAGATGGATAGAATTGAACGCTTCTTGTCTAAGTTTTCTGTAAGACACCTGTTCCACTGTTAATGTAGTACATCCGTTTTATAATAAAAATCAAACACCTCAGTCCTTTAGCTCTTTCCATCTTGGTACTGATCATCCAAAACCATTATTTGACTACCTTTTCTCTTGAATTGTAAGTAAAAATGTCAAGTACTATATGTGGATAACAGGACTATACAAAATGATGCCACTTTACTTCACGAGTTCATGACTCTAGCTCTTGGAGCCATCCATTTGGAGGTGATGACTTGATGCAGAAAAGTCAGGAATTTTGTATCAATCTTTTCCACTGAAATAATTATGGCAGGCTGTTTCATGTGGGAATGTCTTCTGCACATGTGGATGGAGAAGCAGAAGCAGAAGAACATCAAATGCTCATGAAGCAGTTGATCCATTTGCTTGAGGCACCTCAGAAACAGGGTCCAAATATGGGATGCTAGTTTGGTTGTGGAACTCCATCGAAGGGAACTTCACCAAAGCTTTGACTGAAACAAATAAGGTTTCACACAGGCCTAATAAACATGATTTATAAGCTAACTTACCTAGCAACCATGAAGATGTACATTATATATTTTTATACATTTTTCCAATTAGGATTACTGTTTTTCAAATTAGTCATGATTTAGAGCGGGCAATGATATGACTCATAAATTTCCTACAGTGTTCTCTCAGATCCTCTGTTGTATCACTTGGTATTTATCTAACTGCCTGGTCTGTCAAGTAACAATAATTTCTTTTGCTGCCTTGCATGCATTGCTCCTCTTTAAATCACTGTGCTGGTTTCCAGATTACTGGTCCTAACAGTTTCATTGCTCCCACCTTCAAAGCTTTACCTAATATCTCTGTGTTCTTATTGATATAATCCTCCCAGCACATGTTTATCCTTCCAACTCCATCAATCTCAATTTTGAATATGTCTTTCCATGAAAAAAACCCTCTGCTTTTTATTCTTTTTTGTATTCTATCCTTGGAACTGCCTGCTTTCAGGATAAGATAAGATAGATAAGATAAGATAAGATAAGATAAGATAAATCTTTATTGTCATTATTTACTGTGGGCACAATGGTGCACATCAAAAATGAAATTTAGTTGCCCACTCTCAAAGTAAGACACATACATGACACCGCCCAAAAGATACTACATACAACATATGTATAGACCCACACCCCTACATATACATAACAATAAAATATTAAATACTGTCCAACTTGAATATATAATGGAAGGAGGAAGCCTGAGAGTTCACAAGGTCAATGGTGTATGGAATGAAACTATGGTTGAATCTGGATGTTTTGCTACGGATACCACGAAGCCTCCTCCCAGAAGGTAACAGGGAAAACAGGTTGTGAAGAGGATGAGTAGTGTCCCAGATAATCTTATGGACCCTGTTCAAACAACGCTTCTGTGCTATGTCCTGGATGGGAGAGAGGGAACTGCCAACGATCTTTTCGGCCATCCTCACCTCTCTCTGCACCACCTTCCTCTCTGAAGCAGTGATGCTTCCAAACCAGACTGTGATGCTGTATGACAGGATGCTCTCAATTTCCCCCCTATAGAAAGTGCTCAGAACAGGGGAAGGAAGATGAGCTTTTCTCATGCGACGCAAAAAGTGCAGCCGCTGCTGTGCCCGCTTCACCAGTTTCTCACTGTTGAGTGACCAAGCCAGCCTACTTGTTAGCTGCACACCTAGGAATTTGATGCTGGTAACCATCTCTACAGGTGAATCATTAATGCACAGAGAAGTGTGCCTGTGCCTGCCTTTTCTGAAACCAACAATGATTTCTTTGGTTTTACCGGTATTTAAAACTAGGCTGTTTTCTTTACACCAATTCACCAACCCCTCAACCTCCTTGCGATAAACTTCCATATTGTTATCATGAATAAGGCCCACTACTGTTGTATCATCTGCGAACTTTACAATATGGTTGGTGGCAAACCTAGCACAACAGTCATGGGTCAACAGGGTGAACAGCAGTGGATGCAGCCCTGAGGAGAACCTGTGCTCAGGGAAATGGTATTAGAGGTATTAGCTTGGTAAGAAAAACCAGAATCCAGTTGCACAAAGGGGTGTTTAAGCCTAAAAGACCCAGTTTGTCTACTAGATGCTGGGGAATGATTGTGTTAAATGCTGAACTGAAGTCAACAAACAACAAATACACATGAGTAACTACATAAAACAAACTTACTTTGTTTTCTACAGATCCTCCATTACATTAAACTTTTCCCATTCAATCTTTGACATAGATCCCCTAATTTCCATGCCCAACAATAGCTCAGGTAATTATGAAGCCTGTATTTTATAAGCTGCTTCTGCTCCTGTCTCTGCATGCACAAACATGCAAAAATACTTCACTTTTCTTCTTGGTGGCTCAACATATTTGTGTATGACACGTATGTGGGGAGATATGGAACCTGTTCTGAAATAGCCATGAAAATATGGATAAAATGCATTGCTGCAATAATCAAAGAGTGCTGCTTCATGGACACTCATGCATGCTGCAAAGTTAATGTTTTGGAGGTCTTCCATAGTCAATTGAGCATCAAGCCTTGGTGGAGCAGTGGGCTAATGCCTCCTTAAGTAACACCAGCTGCCTGCAATTAGTGCAGGTTCGCATCCCACCAGGCTCAAGGTTGACTCAGGCTTCCATCCTTCCGAGGTAGGTAAATGAGGACCCAGATTGTTGGGGGCAATAAGCTGACTTTGTAATAATGCCACTGGGGTGTGTGTGAAAGCCCTAATAAGCAGGCATATACATAGAATGAAGGCTACTGCTAAGCTTGTAAGCCGCCCTGAGTCTTCGGAGAAGGGCGGGATATAAATGGAATTTTAAAAAAAATCAATTCAAAGCTTTCAGCTACTGTGCAGCTGTCAAATTTAAGTTAAGACTTAAATATAATACATGCAAACTTTATGTTCTTCAGATGACACTCTTCACTACAACTGGATTTTTTTTAATGAATCCCATACAAACATATCCGACACTGAAATCTTCAAATACACAGAAGTCAATTCAGCATTTCTGGATTGTATAAGATATTTAGGGACTACTTCTTCTAATGCTCAACATCTTGTGACTATCTTCTCAGCATGGCATTTTAAATTCATTCTATCTATCTATCTATCTATCTATCTATCTATCTATCTATCTATCTATCTATCTATCTATCTATCTATCTATCTATCTATCTATCTAATAGTGAAACTGATGGGACAGTCCACATGTCTTCATACTACTATATTAGGCTGCCACTACATTAGAGGGTGGACTTCTTGGTGTTCTTTTTGTAATGAGGTTACAGTTTTCAACATTATTTCAGTAATTGTAAGAGCTAGAAATACAAGATTTTAAAAATTTATTCATAATATTTATATGATGTACCAAACATGAATATGTTCCTCAATAATGAAAAATAGACACAATCCAACTGAAAAATATATTTGAGAACTTTGATGTAGGCTATAACAAATAGTTGTGGGTTTTAGTTATTTCAGTAGCATTTACCTGTCAATCAAAACTGCATGCCTTTATGCGGATCTCTTCATAAGGTGTCTGAGTGAATCAAGTAATGTTTGTTTATAATAAGAAAATGCAAAATGAAATTGCATAATAAGGAGAAATTACATTAAAACACAAGAGAAGTTAATTTAGAAGTATTGCCTAAATAGTTCAGCAAAATGTCACATTCAGAAACACTAGGTGTTCTTTTTGTGACTTAATAGGTTTTGGAGAGACCTGGTGGGAGAAGACATGACAAGAATACTCTTTCAGAAAAACATGCAGGGGGAAAAAATAACACCTTAGGGCAAAAGACATTAAGAAGCTAATGCAAAAAAGATCTGAGATATTTTACATTTATAGTCTAATATCTTACATGAGGACCCAGATTGTTGGGGCCAATATGCTGATTCTGTAAATCACTTAGAGGGCTATAAAGCACTGTGAAGCTGTATATAGGTCTAAGTGCTATTGCTATTGCTATAAGAATACTGAGAATCATTTAATCAGTAATCTAATTGGTGATGTATATGAGAACCAAAGAGAGTTTATTGAAAGTACCACTGAAAGCCATAAACACATTGATGAGAGAAAGATGGAAAGGCTGATCACTGAACATTAGTTAAAAGAACTAATTAGTTCTTAGCTAAATGGCTAGGATATCTTTTGTATCTTTTAAGCTGCAAACTTTGGTCATTGCAAGTTTAGCACAAAAGTTTAATGCAAAGTATGCATACATCTCCCATACATATTTTTGTAGACTTATCTTGAGCACATTTTATATTTTCATAGAAAACTATGCATTTTTGTTAGTGCTTTTTGTTTATACACATATTATTTATATTATTGATGCATGTGCATGTGCATCTGTATATGTATGTGATACATGCTAATTTAAGGATCACATTGCAACATTTGAATTTGTGAATGGCTATGAATTTCAATCTAACATTTATATTTTGCATATTTGAAATTAGGATAATTATGCAAAAATTCTGATGGAGGCTTTTTTATCCTTCCCTAGCTGTGAGTATTCTGTGACTGATACAGTAGTTATTCGACTTCCAATCATTTTTATGATCTTTTGAAGTTACAACAACACTGGAAAAAGTAACTTATGACTAGTCCTCTCATTATGACTGTTGCAGAATCTCCACATCACATGCTCAATATTCAGGCACTTGCCAACTGTTTTTATGATGGTTACTTTATCCTAGGTCATGTGTTCGCCATTTGCAACCTCCCCAGCTGGCTTTCAAGAAGAAAAATCAATGGGGGAAGCCAGATTCTCTTAACAATTGGAATGATTCACTTAAGAATAATGACAAAAAGGGACTTCCGGTGGCGGCGCGGCGCCGGAGACAGCCCTTTCGGGCTGCCCGCGGCTCAGCTGTGTTGTTTCCACCCGAAACAGCGCCGATCAGCTGTTCGGGTGGATTTGAAGCCCCCTCCTCGGGAGAAGAGGAGGGGGTGAGGCCCCAGGTAGGGGTTGAGTTCTCCGGGGCCGCCTGAGCTTAAAGCTTGGGCGGCTGAAGGATCGAACTCCCCCGTAGCCTGGGTCGCTCCCAGCTGGTCAGCGTCTCTGCTCCGTGATTTTTGGAGCGGAGCCAGGCATCTGCGACCACCCCTGCCAGAAGGAAAGACTATGGAATAAAAGGAGCAGGCAGAGCGGTACAGGAGGAAAAGGTGAAGAGGACTTTTATTGCTGCTTTCTAGCTTAATGGACTTTATAAATTTAAAAGTGAAAGTGCGTAGTAAGTGAAAGTAAAGATGGCGGCTAAACCTTCCCCAAAAACTCTTCGGAGTGCTGGAACTTCTCCGGTGCAACAGTCATCATTGCACGCGTTGCTTCCTCCTGGTGTATTGACACCGAAGGATTTACAAGATGCTCTTGAAAAACATGCCCAGGTAATTCTGGAATCAATGGGTGATAAATTTGCAAAGATGGAGGAGAAATTGGAGAAATTGGAGGAGAGAATAGAAGAGAGGATGGAAGAGAAGTTCAGAGTGATGAAGGTAGACATTTTGTCTTCAGTGTATAGAGTGGCTGAATGTGTGGAAGATTTGGATGAAAAAGTGGAAGATTTGACTCAAAAGAATGCTATATTAGAAGCAAAAGTACTGGAGAATGAAGATTTAAGAGACAAAATGGATAGAGAACTGAGTCTTGCTCAATATTACCAGATGCAGTATGCTGTTAGAATCAGAGGTTTAAAAGAGAATATTAAGGAAGACCTAAAGCAGCTGATTTCTGAGGCTCTGGAAGTAGTATTGAGTCAGCCAGCATCTGAAATAAAGGGAGGCATGGATAAAGTGTTTCGTGTGAATTCATGGATTGCTAGACAGAGAAAGCTACCTAGAGATGTGGTGGTTTATTTTGCAAAGAGGGAAATTAGAGATGAAGTTATTCAAGCTGCCTATGATACTAAAGTTGTGATTGCTGATCAAGAAGTTTTGGTTCTAAAAAAATTCCTCCAAAGATTTTAAGGAGAAGGAAGGATTTTATATTTTTAGTGCAAGAGCTCAAGCAACGAGATATAAGGTTCAGATGGGAGATTCCAGTTGGGTTGACGGTGATGCATGAAGGTAAAAGGTACCGTCTGGCCACTGTGATGCAGGCGCGTGATTTTTATAATAACGTTCTAAAAGCAACCCCACTATCACTTTTGGAAGCTGCAAAGGGATCTGGAGAAGGAGAACATCAAGAGGCTGAAGATGGACAGACAGAGGAGAATGGTGCTGGAGGAGACCAAGCTACAACTTCTTTGGATGATCCTAGAGAGCAGAGGGTGACGCGTGCTGCTTTAAAACGATAAAAAAAAATAAAAGAACAAGATCAGCAGAAGTCTATGGAATTTCCAAAATGTACTTACAGCCAAGCAGTGGGAGGAGCACGGCCTAAAAAAGATAGTCCTATTAAAGCAGTGCTCCAAGAGCTTTGGGATGATATGCATGGCAATTAAATTTTTAACTTGGAACGTTAATGGACTAAATTCACCACAGAAGAGGAAGAAAGTTTTTCAATATTTAAAACAATTCAAGATAGATGTTATATGTTTGCAAGAAACGCATATTAGGGTTGTGGACCAAAGTATTTATCGATCTCAAGGTTGGGCACGCAATTTGTTGCTTCTGTAATGAATAAGAAAAATGGAGTGGTTGTTTATGTTAAAAGTGCTTTAACAGCGGACTTAATTGAGCAGATAAGCATGGAAGATACGTTATGATAGAGTTGCTGCTAGAAGGTAAAAAGACGCTTTTAGTTGGATTATATGCTCTTAATCAACAACAAGCTGACTTTTTTAGTTTATTTCATACAAAGCTTACCCAGTTGGATTATAAATCTTTTATTTTTATGGGGGATTGGAATGGTGTTTTGGATGTACAGATGGACAAGGCTGGAGCTTTTAAGCGCGTCCCAAGTCATGCTAGACTGCCTAAATCCTTTTTTGAAATGAAGGAGGACTTGGAACTGCGAGATATTTGGCGTGAGAGACATTCGCATGAAAAGGATTATACTTTTTTTTCTGACAGACATTAATCTTTTTCCAGGATCGATTTTATTTTGTTGACTAATGACTTTTTTTCAAGGATTAAGAAGGTGAAGATATGTGCAAGAACTATTTCTGATCATAGCCCAGTTTGGCTAGAGATTAATAAGGAGAATAGAGATAGGCGCTCGTGGCGCGTAAATGAGAATTTGTTTAGAAACTAGAGAAATGTGGAAGAATGTAAACAGCGGATGAAGGATTTTTTTTTTTGAAATTAATATGAATAAGGGCACCTCTATGGACATGGTTTGGGATGCTAGCAAGGCCTATATGAGAGGGGTGTTGATATATATGAACAATAAACATAGATGTGCTGTGGAAGCTAGGAGGAAAGAATTGGAGAATGAAATAAAGGAAAAAGAAAAGGCTTTGATTTTGAATCCAAAGGATGTGAAGTCTAAGGAGGCTATTAAACTCTTAAGAGGAATGGATTGAGTATATCCAGAACAAATATGGGACTAAGAAGTTTCATGTAGCATTTGAATAAGTCTTCCTTTCTTTTTTTTCTGTTTTTTATATATTCTATATTAATAGTGTTTGTAGTTATCCTATATGAGCTAGAGAGTGATAGATTTTAGAGTTTATGGTTGTTAGCATATGGTTGTTTATGATTCTTTTTTTGTTTTTTATACCTTGTACTTAGCTCTGGGAAGTCGGGGGGGGAGGGGAGGAGGGAGGGGTAGGGAGGGAGGGATAGGGGAGGGGTAGGGGGATTGTTAAAGATAAAATGTATGATAAAACTTTTCAATAAAAAAAAGAATAATGACAAAAAGGGTCATAAAATTGTGTGCAACTCACAACCACCTTATCTGCAAGAGAAATGCTGGTGCCAATTGTGGTTATAAGTTGAGGACTACCTGTAGAATCCAAATGTAAATGCAGCATTCTTAAGAGAGCACGTCTTAACTGGAATAACAGGATTTTTGCTCACATAATACTTCCTTCATTGAAGCTTGCTGTTTAACTACTTAACATGGGGTTGGGTAATGGTGTAGTACACAATTTATAGAATCCAATCAAGATTGAATATGGGACAGCTGTGTCAAACGGCTCTTAAAAAGGTCATACAGTTAGGGCCTCACCATAGTTTCTTAGTAATGGAAAATGAAAGTTTCCCCTTATTTTATGATTATCAGACTCTATCTTAAGAAAATAGAAGGACATCAAATTCTAAGATGGATTCAGGCTGAAGAGCTCTTTGATAGTTTCCTTCATGTACCTGAAGTGGGTAGCAATCAATAGAATAATAGGCTTAAAGTAACAAGAGAGCAGATTCTAGTATATCGGGCATTCCACCCTTCCCTAATAACAGAGATGTGAAAGACTTCCCTTTGATTAGATATGTTCAAGCAGAAGCTTGATAGCCATTACTTGGGACTGTTTTAACTTGGAGTCCTGCATTGAACAGTAAAGTGGGTGTAGCAAATATTTTTTTTCTTTATGATTTTAAGAAAGTGTGAGGGACAAACTATTCTGATTTATAATCCACATTCTGACTTTATGTTCTACCCAGGGTAGGGTATAACATGACTGATGGCATCAGGGTGTCAACTAGAACAGGTTGGGCATAATATTTTAATGCTTTTTAATTTTTTTTGGCAGGTTATATGAAAGATCCATTTTGCTCCATAAATCTTCCATAAAATAGCTCTCTTTAGGGGATTTTTTCAAGACTTAAGTACCTGTTTTGCCTCTTAAATATCCCAACATGCATTAAATGGCTTCAAAAATGTTGCCTAGTCTGGAGAGGTTTTAGGTGCAAATAAGATGCAGGGAGTTACATTCAGCATGGGGGTTTAGATTTGCTTCTTACTGAGCCATATGGTTTCCACTGGTAAATAAGAAGAAAGGCTTGGAGGAAGTTCAAAAGAGTATATACTCCTGATATATGCTTAAGAAGATTAGGTTCTTCTCTCCATCTCTAGTAATCTAGTAATCATTTCTCATATTTTGTTGCTTGCAAGACCTTGTATATTTCTTGTAAGCTATTACCAATTAATTCCAGTGCTAAGCAGAAGGGCAAAAGTGAAGGCAATAATGCTGGGATTTTCACCAGCAATAAAAATTTAGCATCTATTGCTGGTATTCAAGTGAAGTACATAAAGGACATGAAGAATATATTAGAAATGCAAACATAGAGCCTGAGGCCCAAGAGATAGCAAGTTAACATAAAAAGGTAAGGTGGATTAGGAGGAGACAAAATAGATATTTAGCTGAAGGGAGAGAGTATAAAGAGAGCTGTGAACAGGGAGGAAGACTGAACTTAAGGGACAAAGGAATTCCTGAACATTCATATCAGACCAGGGAATGTGAGAGGAAAGTGAGTGATGGGGAGGAAAGGATCAGGTCATGTTTCTATGGAGTGAAAAGAAACATTAAAAAAGCAGAATCAAAACAACAAGGAAAAACATAGACCGTATCTCTGTGTTATAGGGATGTATAATTGGGGGCATATATTGGGAGCCCCCAAAGTTGGATATAAGATGGTGGCTATATAAATGTGTATAATATTTAGATTAAATAAATGTTTTAAACCAACACACAAACAAGCATCAGATTGTAGGAGATGTTCAGTTTCTATTTTTGTTATGGTTTTTTGGGGGTCTTAAAGAAAAGATGGATGCAATTTTTGAGTTATTCCATCCTCTACCCCCAATCCTACATTACTATGAATTTAGGTTTTTTGTTTAATTTCTCACCCATGAAATACAGATAGTCCTTGACTTACAGCAGTTCATTTAGTGACAGCTCAAGTTATAACAGCACTGAAAAAAATGACTTATGACCATTTTTCACACTGATGACCGTTTGCAACATTCCTATGGTCATCATGTGATCAAAATTCAGATGCTTGACAACTGACTCATATTCAGTGGTGAGATTCAGCCGGTTCGCACCGGTTCAGTAGAACTGGTAGCTAAATTTTGCTGAGTTTGGAGAACCAGATGAATGCACACTGCTTCCAAAAGTCCAGTCTAGGCCTCAGAGGCCTGGAGGAGGAGGCCTCCCAGGCCTAGAACGGCCTACCGGAAGTGCATGGATGCCATTTCCAGAAGTCCGTTCTAGGCCTCGGAGGCCCAGGCGTGCATCCAATAAGGGAACCAGTTATTCACGTATTTGAATCCCACCACTGCTCATATTTATGACAATTGCAGTGTCCCAGTGCCTTTTGTGACCTTCTGACAAGCAAAGTCAATAGGGAAAGCCAGATACACTTAACAAACTTGTTATTAACTTAACAACTACAGTGATTCACTTAACAATTGTGGCAAGAAAGGTTGTAAAATGGGACAAAATTCACTTAACAAATGTCTTACTTAGCAGTAGAATTTTGGAGGTCAATTGTGGTCATAAATTGAGGACTACCGGTTATAGGCTGAACTAGTAGAGTGATCTTAAGGTGGAGATTCAGGGATTTTCAAAGAATGGTTTATGCTTTTGGCATAATTTTGGTAAAGATTTACTGTACTTCAAAGGTTTGTGAAACAGAATATCAGTTGAAATAAGCAAAGACTCTACCGAGTTGCACTAAATTCCTGGTGATTCATATGCAGGTCTATAGAGGGTGTTTTTTTTTGGGGGGGGGTAACAGTGCACAAGCAGCTTTCACTTATCTTCTGAATTCTGTCTTCAACTTTCCCATTTAGCCTGCAACCCTAGTATTTCTTGATGGCTCCTCATCCAAGCACTAACCAAGTCCATGCTTGCTTATTAGCCTTTTTTTCAGGCAAGGTTGGCTTGCTAAGAGCTGGAATATCCATTATCACTTTTCTTCCTGATGATGACTGTAGCAAAAGAAAGTCCAACCCAATATATGCATAATAGCACTTTAGATTTCATTTTCTATATATATGGAACAAAGTTTTTTCCCCCCCACACAGCAGGTTTTCTTAACCGGAAAAAATAAATGTCTAAAAATTGTCATTTCTTTTTTTTTAAAAAAGAAATAAAGTGAATTTTTATGTTTAACCCATTAATAAGATTAGCATTTTTAGGTGCTTCTATGTTGCTTCAGTGAATTAAATATAAACAGCATACAAAACATTTCTCTCTCCCTCTCTCTCTCTCTCTCTCTCTCTCCCTCTCTCTCTCTCTCTCTCTCTCTCTCTCTCTCTTATGCACACACACAAAATAAGCTCAGATATAATCATCTTTTTTCTCCATTTGCAGCCTGTGGAGAAAACAGTCAACAGTAAGCCAGCTTCAGAAAGCCTTGGAAATGGGTTGGATTGGATTGAACTAAGCATTTGATGGACTTACCCAGCTTGATTAATACAGAAGGTGATCTAATTTGCTGTTAACATATCTGAAAGAGAAGGACTTTTTTGAAATCTGGAGACTTGCTAGACTCGCAGAGGTGTCAAATTGGCGGCCCGCAGGCCAGATGTGTCATGTGCAGGCTACCCTCACCCCAGCTCTGCAAAGGCAAAAACATCACAATATGTCACAAGTTGTCACATGACGTGATCGAGTTTGACACCCTTGTGGTACAGGAAGCTGAAGTGGGCATTAATTAACAGACTTTCTTAGAAAAGTTTGTGAAGTTTGTGGAATAGAGCCATCATATATAATGAGAAGACAGCTTTCAACAGACACGGTGTTCCACTTTGCAGGAAAATTTACTGAACAAGTGCTATGGAGATATCTTCAGTGGATATCTGTTGCAAGATGAAAAAATAAAAAGCTAGTGAGTATGCATGCCTCCCCAAACCTCCCCAAACCTCGGCAGGTCTCCGTTCCTCCTGCCGACCTTTGGGGAGGTTTGGGCGCCTCCCCAAACCTCCCCAAACCTCGGCAGGTCTCCGTTCCTCCTGCCGACCTTTGGGGAGGTTTGGGCGCCTCCCCAAACCTCCCCAGGTCTCCGTTCCTGTTTGGGGAGGTTTGGGCGCCTCCCCAAACCTCCCCAAACCTCGGCAGGTCTCCGTTCCTGTTTGGGGAGGTTTGGGCGCCTCCCCAAACCTCCCCAAACCTCGGCAGGTCTCCGTTCCTCCGCGCAGACCTGCCGACCTTTGGGGAGGTTTGGGCGCCTCCCCAAACGTCCCCAAACCTCGGCAGGTCTCCGTTCCTGTTTGGGGAGGTTTGGGCGCCTCCCCAAACCTCCCCAAACCTCGGCAGGTCTCCGTTCCTCCGCGCAGACCTGCCGACCTTTGGGGAGGTTTGGGCGCCTCCCCAAACGTCCCCAAACCTCGGCAGGTCTCCGTTCCTGTTTGGGGAGGTTTGGGCGCCTCCCCAAACGTCCCCAAACCTCGGCAGGTCTCCGTTCCTCCGCGCAGACCTGCCGACCTTTGGGGAGGTTTGGGCGCCTCCCCAAACGTCCCCAAACCTCGGCAGGTCTCCGTTCCTGTTTGGGGAGGTTTGGGCGCCTCCCCAAACCTCCCCAAACCTCGGCAGGTCTCCGTTCCTGTTTGGGGAGGTTTGGGCGCCTCCCCAAACCTCCCCAAACCTCGGCAGGTCTCCGTTCCTCCGCGCAGACCTGCCGACCTTTGGGGAGGTTTGGGCGCCTCCCCAAACGTCCCCAAACCTCGGCAGGTCTCCGTTCCTCCGCGCAGACCTGCCGACCTTTGGGGAGGTTTGGGCGCCTCCCCAAACCTCGGCAGGTCTCCGTTCTTCCTGCCGACCTTTGGGGAGGTTTGGGCGCCTCCCCAAACCTCCCCAAACCTCGGCAGGTCTGCGCGGAGGAACGGAGACCTGCCGAGGTTTGGGGAGGTTTGGGGAGGTTTGGGGAGGCGCCCAAACCTCCCCAAACAGGAACGGAGACCTGCCGAGGTTTGGGGAGGCGCCCAAACCTCCCCAAAGGTCGGCAGGTCTGCGCGGAGGAACGGAGACCTGCCAAGGTTTGGGGAGGCGCCCAAACCTCCCCAAAGGTCGGCAGGAGGAACGGAGACCTGCCGAGGTTTGGGGAGGTTTGGGGAGGCGCCCAAACCTCCCCAAAGGTCGGCAGGAGGAACGGAGACCTGCCGAGGTTTGGGGAGGCGCCCAAACCTCCCCAAAGGTCGGCAGGAGGAACGGAGACCTGCCGAGGTTTGGGGAGGTTTGGGGAGGCGCCCAAACCTCCCCAAAGGTCGGCAGGAGGAACGGAGACCTGCCGAGGTTTGGGGAGGTTTGGGGAGGCGCCCAAACCTCCCCAAAGGTCGGCAGGTCTGCGCGGAGGAACGGAGACCTGCCGAGGTTTGGGGAGGCGCCCAAACCTCCCCAAAGGTCGGCAGGAGGAACGGAGACCTGCCGAGGTTTGGGGAGGTTTGGGGAGGCGCCCAAACCTCCCCAAAGGTCGGCAGGAGGAACGGAGACCTGCCGAGGTTTGGGGAGGCGCCCAAACCTCCCCAAAGGTCGGCAGGAGGAACGGAGACCTGCCGAGGTTTGGGGAGGTTTGGGGAGGCGCCCAAACCTCCCCAAAGGTCGGCAGGAGGAACGGAGACCTGCCGAGGTTTGGGGAGGTTTGGGGAGGCGCCCAAACCTCCCCAAAGGTCGGCAGGAGGAACGGAGACCTGCCGAGGTTTGGGGAGGTTTGGGGAGGCGCCCAAACCTCCCCAAAGGTCGGCAGGTCTGCGCGGAGGAACGGAGACCTGCAGAGGTTTGGGGAGGTTTGGGGAGGCGCCCAAACCTCCCCAAAGGTCGGCAGGAGGAACGGAGACCTGCCGAGGTTTGGGGAGGTTTGGGGAGGCGCCCAAACCTCCCCAAAGGTCGGCAGGAGGAACGGAGACCTGCCGAGGTTTGGGGAGGCGCCCAAACCTCCCCAAAGGTCGGCAGGAGGAACGGAGACCTGCCGAGGTTTGGGGAGGTTTGGGGAGGCGCCCAAACCTCCCCAAAGGTCGGCAGGAGGAACGGAGACCTGCCGAGGTTTGGGGAGGTTTGGGGAGGCGCCCAAACCTCCCCAAAGGTCGGCAGGAGGAACGGAGACCTGCCGAGGTTTGGGGAGGTTTGGGGAGGCGCCCAAACCTCCCCAAAGGTCGGCAGGTCTGCGCGGAGGAACGGAGACCTGCAGAGGTTTGGGGAGGTTTGGGGAGGCGCCCAAACCTCCCCAAAGGTCGGCAGGAGGAACGGAGACCTGCCGAGGTTTGGGGAGGTTTGGGGAGGCGCCCAAACCTCCCCAAAGGTCGGCAGGAGGAACGGAGACCTGCCGAGGTTTGGGGAGGCGCCCAAACCTCCCCAAAGGTCGGCAGGAGGAACGGAGACCTGCCGAGGTTTGGGGAGGTTTGGGGAGGCGCCCAAACCTCCCCAAAGGTCGGCAGGAGGAACGGAGACCTGCCGAGGTTTGGGGAGGTTTGGGGAGGCGCCCAAACCTCCCCAAAGGTCGGCAGGAGGAACGGAGACCTGCCGAGGTTTGGGGAGGTTTGGGGAGGCGCCCAAACCTCCCCAAAGGTCGGCAGGTCTGCGCGGAGGAACGGAGACCTGCAGAGGTTTGGGGAGGTTTGGGGAGGCGCCCAAACCTCCCCAAAGGTCGGCAGGAGGAACGGAGACCTGCCGACGAGCCGCGGCCACACAGGGTATTCCTGTGTATTCAGGCTTGCAAAATGGCGGATCGAGCCTCTGCTGGCGGCAGAGGCTTGCAGAACGGCGGATCGGCTTATACTCGAGTCAATAACTTTTTCCAGTTTTTGGGGGTGAAATTGGGGGTCTCGGCTTATACTCGAGTCGGCTTATACTCAAGTATATACGGTACTTAGGAATATTTTGTTGCTGATATTATTTTGGACAGAATTCAGAAAAAATTGTTTAATATTAATTAAGTATTGTATTTCTGTACTCAGGAACCTACCTTGTGGGGAAAGGCTACCCACTAATGAGAAATCTTACTAATGGAATACTCTATGTATGAATCAGCAGTTTTGAAAAAAAACCCTAGAGAGACCATTGGCAATGTTTCAAATTTTAGCAGGCTTCAATTTTGATCAACCTTAGCCAGGTTGATTAATGGATAACAAGAAATAAGTTTAATAGTTAAATAATATCTAAAGGACTAAGATTCATTATTTATTTATTTATTATTTATTAGTTAAATAATATCTAAAGGACTAAGGTTTATTACCATTTTTATAAACATGGAGAGTTTTTCCCCCAAAAGTTTTCTTAGAGCTAGGCTACACTTAACACTCTCTAAAGAAGTAGTTCTGAAAACGGCACTATTGTATTGAATTTTCTTCTCATTCTCTGCAATAATAATAATATGCAAATTTCCAATATTCTCAACTATATATCCCATTATCCACCACTATTAGCTATATTAGTTGAAGCTTCTGGCAGCTGTTGGTTAGCAACATTTGAAGGGCCATAAGTTTTCTATCCCTGGTTCAGGACTTCCCACAAAAATATCATCACCTTTTAATTTGATCCAGAATTTCAGAGAAATTCCTGTAATGAAAATGCAACACTATATGTGTGCTTTTACTAGATATTTGCAAGAGAGAAGTCCAATTTATTGTAAAGCTAAGTTCATACTAATTCAAATAATTGAGACCTGTAGATGATTTTTCCTATCCAAATTCTTCAGAAGAAGGGTGAAGAGAAAGAGATAGTTGTCAAAGCAAAAACATCCAATGTTTCCAGCATTGACAATACTAGCCATTAAGTGAATTCATAATAGGTATGACATAAATTGGAACTTTAGTCACTGTTTTGGATATGAAGTGACAAAGGACCAAAGCAGGGCAAACTAGCTTAATCAGAAACAAAAGACAATAAAGCCAATAAAATTTCTTGATGTTAATGAGGCAAGGAGGTCAAGTATGCCCAAGGACATTGGACACCTAATTAAAGGAGGATACCAAAGTAAGTTAGCTAGTAATGGGTCAGATTTCTATTTCTAAATAACCTTGCTTTAGGTGTCACCCTGGTTGGTTGTTCAAGAAACTGATTTCTACATCTTTTCTGAAGGTACAACAATTCAGTCAAACACAAAGCAGCATGCCGGCAGTAATGGAAGCATAATCATTCAAATGCAGTTTTGTTCTGAAGCATAAAGTCAGTACAGTATCAAGTCTAAGTCCTTCACACTAAACCCCCTCATACTCTCTTCATAACATCCTGCAACATGAATTCTCTGTAGTGATTCAGCATATCTTTTTTGGAAGATTTCTCAACTTGTAGACATACAGTAGTTTTCCAGAGATTTCAGAAGGAAAAATATGGCATTACCAAAGTAGCTTGGTACTCAGTCTTCTGGCCTGCTCTGATAAG
>NC_139514.1:26715273-26922773 GCF_947247035.1 Vipera ursinii
GAAATGTAGAACTCCACAAAAGAAAAAAAAGGGGAAAAAAAGAAAAGGGATTTTTTTTAATCAGGAATAATATTGAAGTTATAATTTTAAAAAATTCTAATCTAAAATTGTTGAAGCTTGAAAAAAGGACATGAATGCAATAGTATCAAATATCTGTAGCTCAAGTGTAGGATGAGGGTGAAGGTTCATTCTCCGAGGTGGGTTGGTTTCCGAATGTTTCATTACCAGGCTAAGGAACATCTTCAGCAGAGTTTAGGGGATGTCAATGTCAGTGTTCTTCTGTTTACAAGGGCTTCAGGTGTGGGTGTGTCAAGTGAGGGTCTTGTGATGGGTCAGGTGTGAGTCATCAGTGAGAGCCTTGGGATAGGTCTTGTGATGGGGAGGTTCCATCAGGTCAAGGTCATTGGGAGGTGAACTGCTGGTGGGAGGGGAAGGCTTTCATGGGTTGGTTGTGGGTCGGTGCTGTGTCTGGTTGGCTGTGCAGTTGATTTGGATTCTGAGGGGTTCATAGGCTGGTTGTAAGTCAATGTATCTTTTGATGAAATTGCTTGTGAAATGCCACGCTTTGATGAACTCACGAGCGTGGCGGGTGGTGGCATGGGCAATGATTTAGTGTTGCTCCAATTGAACTGGTGTTGTTTGGTATGGGTGTGGGTAATGATTAAGGATTTGGGATCGTGGCATTTGACTGCCAACCGGTGTTCATGGATCCTGTTTTTTAATAGATGTGATGTTGCAACCAGTTCTACATGGGACAAACATCACATCAATTAAAAACCAGGATCCATGAATACTGGCTGGCAAATGCCACAATCCCAAATCCTTAATCTCTACCCACATCAATACCAAACACCACCAGTTCAATGGGAGCAACATTAAAATCATTGGCTACGCTACCACCTGCCGCGCTCTCACATGAGTTCATCAAAGCCTGGCCCTCCACAAGCAATTCCATCAACAGATACATTGACTTATAATCAACCTACAAGCCCCTCAGAATCCAAATCAACCACACAGCCAGCCAGAGACAGCACCGACCCACAACTAACCCATGAAATCCTTCCCCTCCCCCTCCCACCAGCAATTCACCTCCCAATGACCCTGAACTGATGTAACCTCTCTATGACAAGACCCATCACAAGCTTCTCACAGATGACTCATACCTGACCCATCACAAGCCTCTCACTTGACACACCTAAACCTGAAGCCCTTATAAACGGAACACTGACACTGACATCCCCTAAGCTCTGTTGAAGATGTTATCTAGCCTGGTAATGAAATGTTTGGAAGCCAACCCACAGGCTCAGAGAATGAACCTTCACCCTCAAGAACATGTAAATATGGTGTGGGGATGAGCTAAGTTTTATGAATTTTTGATTTGACTATACAGTATAAAGGATTGATTTTCTTCCAAGTAAGGGAATGCTTCTCCTTTCCAATTAGTGCCACTTTTATAACCCTCTGCTGCAAGCTTTGCTATATGGGCTGTACCTCATTAGTAAAATGTCAATTTTGCAAGGCTTTAGAATCAGTCCCCAGAATTTTCTGGTGAAAATCATATCATGGAAAATAACTGGGTCTGCAGAAAATAACTGGCTGCAGTAACTAAGTATGTGGGGAAATTGCAAAAATCAGATTTGAAGACTACCTGTACCTCACATTTATGAACAAAGCAGATCACTAATACAGTGGGACAAAAAAGTATTTAGTCAGCCACCAATTGTGCAAGTTCTCCCACTTAAAAAGATGAGAGAGGCCTGTAATTTTCATCATAGGTATACCTCAACAATGAGAGACAAAATGGGGGGAAAGAATCCAGGAAATCACATTGTAGGATTTCTAATGAATTAATTCGTACATTCCTTGTTAAAATAAGTATTTGGTCACCTACAAACAAGCAAGATTTCTGGCTCTCACAGACCTGTAACTTCTTCTTTAAGACGCTCCTCTGTCCTTCACTCATTACCTGTATGAATGGCACCTGGTTGAACTTGTTATCAGTATAAAAGACACCAGTCCACAACCTCAAACAGTCACACTCCAAACTCCACTATGGCCAAGACCAAAGAGCTGTCGAACGACACCAGAAACAAAATTGTAGACCTGCACCATGTTGGGAAGACTGAATTTGCAAAAGGCAAGCAGCTTGGTGTGAAGAAATCAACTGTGGGAGCAATTATTAGAAAATGGAAGACTTACAAGACCACTGATAATCTCCCTCGTTCTGGGGCTCCACGCAAGATCTCACCCCGTGGGGTCAAAATGATCACAAGAACGGTGAGCAAAAATCCCAGAACCACATGGGGGCACCTAGTGAATGACCTGCAGAGAGCTGGGAACAAAGTTACAAAGGCTACCATCAGTAACACACTACGCCACCAGGGACTCAAATCCTGCAGTGCCAGACGTGTCCCCCTGCTTAAGCCAGTACATGTCCGGGCCCGTCTGAAGTTTGCTAGAGAGCATTTGAATGATCCAGGACAGGACTTGTATAATGTCATATGGTCAGATGAAACCAAAGTAGAACTTTTTGGTAAAAACTCAACTCGTCGTATTTGGAGGAGAAAGAATGCTGAGTTCCATCCAAAGAACACCATACCTACTGTGAAGCATGGGGGTGGAAACATCATGCTTTGGGGCTGTTTTTCTGCAAAGGGACCAGGACGACTGATCCGTGTAAAGGAAAGAATGAATGGGGCCATGTATCGTGAGATTTTGAGTGAAAACCTCCTTCCATCAGCAAGGGCATTGAAGATGAAACGTGGCTGGGTCTTTCAGCATGACAATGATCCCAAACACACTACCCAGGCAACGAAGGAGTGGCTTCATAAGAAGCATTTCAAGGTCCTGGAGTGGCCTAGCCAGTCTCCAGATCTCAACCCCATAGAAAACCTTTAGAGGGAGTTGAAAGTCCGTGTTGCCCAGCGACAGCCCCCAAACATCACTGCTCTAGAGAAGATCTGCATGGAGGAATGGGCCAAAATACCAGCAACTGTGTGTGCAAACCTTGCAAAGACTTACAGAAAACGTTTGACCTCTTGTCATTGCCAACAAAGGGTATATAACAAAGTATTGAGATGAACTTTTGTTATTGACCAAATATTTATTTTCCACCATAATTTGCAAATAAATTCATTAGAAATCCTACAATGTGATTTCCTGGATTCTTTCCCCCCATTTTGTCTCTCATAGTTGAGGTATACCTATGATGAAAATTACAGGCCTCTCTCATCTTTTTAAGTGAGAGAACTTGCACAATTGGTGGCTGACTAAATACTTTTTTGTCCCACTGTATGTCTTTGGCAAAATAATATTTTTAAAAATCCTGGTCTGGCATTATTCAGATATTCTGTGATCATGGAACTGAGAGAGGAAAAAACATTCCAGATATGTCATTTGGCTTTTTAGAGATCTTAAAAGTTAAAACAGTTCAGGGCAAATCAGTCCAGGCCAGAACTAGACTGAAATTTCAGCTCCTAATTCTTTTCTCAGATGTCTGGCTATCTGTCTACAAATTATCATTAGTTTTGTATATTCATTGTGATACTAAATTCATTTCATATTTAGAGATCTTTTTAAAAATAATAAATAAATCCAAACCTTTCATTCAGGAAGATTCTATGCATTCTTCTCTAATTAGTTAAATCAACAGCAATTTTGGCCTCTAAATTACGTTTAATGGGCTTTGCGCTGTTAAATATAATTGTTCTGTATGTGATGAAATCCCAGTAATGAAGGAGGTTAATTATGGAGCAATTCCTCCCTTTTACCCAACTGCCTACCACTAGCTGATATAGATCTTTAAGAGATGACACTGAAAACCACTGCAGGGTACAGCAGCATTGAGGCATTTGTTTTAAGCAGATAATAGAAATTGCCTGTTAGTTTGTCTCAGGGAAGATGATTCTGCTGTGAGAAAGATTTCTTTCCCATGGAGCTATCTAAACATCACTGCTAGGGCCTCTGCATCTCTACAGAAAGAGGTTCTCCTTTCCCTCCTCAGCTCCTTCTCAAACTGTTAAATTGTCTCAGGGGTTTCATCAGATAGACACACTGGATTTGCTTACAACAACTTGAAATAATTTCAAGGGTTTTAAGCCACAGGGGGAGTCCAATTCCAAGCACAGAAAACTCAATGGTAAGGTTGGTTTCCTACAGACAGAGTATCAGATGAAAAGGTCATCCTCATCAGGGGTTCCATAAGCTCCCCAGGATAGGGTTGTGGCATTCATAAATATGTTATCATAATTTTGTCTCATCATTTTTGGCTATCTGAATCTTAGCCAGTGTGACAATGTTTTAGTTAAAACTATGAGATCCAGAGGTCACCCAACAAACACTTGAATATATGACTGACTATAGATGAAAATTAAGATACTTTAAGAGTGATGTGAACAAAGGGGAGCAATCATTTGATGTAGCTAATTCTGAAATGACTTGCATGACTCCCAAACAAGCATTGATGTGGGAAGCAAAGTATGAGTTGTGCTTTCCTAATATCAATTTAGAATCCATCACTATGGTCTCCATGGGGAGCTGAAATATACTGACTTACCCAAAGGACTACTGCAGACTCATATTTGATTGCTCATAAAATAATCTTCACAGAGTGTCTGAGTGGATTAGAAAGATAAATTCAGGAATAGGGAATTTTTTGACTTCTTTGATGAGAGGAATGATACAGCAATTATGTATATTTTATTGGCTTCTGCTTCTAAATATGCCTTTGGTACTGAAATTGCAAGCAATCTGGCATTCCATTTGCAGACCAGATGGATATCCCATCAGGAACATTTTTTTTGGAAGCATCTATGCCCACATTCTTATTTTCACTGTAATTGGTTTTGGCCAATATTTCTTCCTATCAATATTGCCTCCCCATTCGTTAGTATTGTTTGACATAAGGGTCAGGGCAAACTTTCAGTAATATGATCTTGTAAAATATATACATTTTCTTCTAGCTTCCTTTTTACTGGCCTATGAATTTCTTGATTCCATGTAGAAATTTGTCATTGTATAAGGGTCATGGTTTTTGAAACTGCTTTGAAATTTTCCTTTAGGCAGAATGTAGATGATATTTGAGATTTTGCCTTGCTCAGAATCAAAATGCAACTCTGTCCTTACCAATACCTGCTAACATTCCCTAGAGGCCAGAATCTGGGACAGATCTTTAGCTCATTAAGTCACTTAATAACTCTATCCTGTGTAAAATCAAAATCAATTCATGTTGTATATTCTATGAAAGAATCTGCTATGGGAGTGTTATGTACTGGGCTCTTGTGATACACCACGTGGGTTGCTGGAGCAGCTAACGGTTCTCCAGCAACCCAGACTACCAGTCTCCTGTGCTGCAATTGGCTATCCCCTGGTGGCAATGGTTGATTCAAACCTATTGGCTGCCACCTAGGGGCTAGACTATATATTGCGGCTGGTTGCAGCTTTTGCCTCAGTACAGTTCCAGCAAGAATAAAAGTATGAGATATCCTGTACTCAGCTTCGAGTCTTCATTCCTGCACCACAGAACCCACTATTTAACAGTGGCGATGAGGATGGGATCCTGCTTCACAAACTAAGAGCTGAAGTCCATGAGGGAAAGACAGCACATGCCGGAGGGAAGAGGCATTTCTCCCCCCTTCTCAAGGCTGGCTAGCAAGCTACACTAGTGGCCTCGTGCTCGGTGGATGCATTCCCTGAGTCTAGAAGCAGGATCTGAAGATCGCAGGAACAAGAAAGAAGAATGCCGAAGGTCAGCAAATTAAGATAATTCAACGTGAAACACCCCGAGGAATGGCCATCTTATCTCTCCAGGCTTATAGTTCTGGGTGACTTCAACCTGCCCTCACTGGGAGGGCCATCTGAGTTAGCTTGGGAATTCATGGCTTCCATGACGGCCATGGGCCTGACCCAAGTAATTCAGGGCCTGACTCATGTGGGGGGTCACACTCTCGACCTGGTGTTCCTGTCTGGACAGTGGTTGGATGATCTGGGAGGGGGTTCACCAACCTTTGTCCCCCTGTCATGGTCAGATCATCTCCTGCGGCTGGTCTTCCGTTACACCACCCCCCACCTCTGGGCTGTGGAACTGACCAGGTGGTTCCGCCCCAGGCACCTAATGGACCCAGAACGGTTCCAGATGGTGCTTGGTTCTATACCCATCGCCCTCACCCACAGCCCAGTCGATGCCTTGGTGGATGCCTGGGAAAGGGCGGCCGCCAGGGCACTTGACTGTGTTGTACCCTTGCGACCTCTGACCCAGCGCACATCCTGCTGGGCTCCATGGTTTTCTGCGGAGCTCCGGGAGATGAAGCTCAGATATAATTTTAACGGATTTTCAAAATACTCACGTTAAAGTTAAGGGAGAAGCCACCTTGTTGGTAAAGTTTAAAGGGTTTTGGGGGCACCTGGATGTAATAGTAGTTGGGGGACAGAGAACGAGTCTCATTGGACTCGATTGGTTTGATGCCCTAGGTATTCAGATTACTGGCATAAACCGGACACAGGCTACAGACCTCATGTCAGTGTGTGAGGAATACGCGGATGTTTTTGACTCAACCCTACGTACATACACAGGCCCACCTATATCATTTAAGTTAGATCCCAGCGTAGTCCCAATCAGGGTTAAGCCTCGCAGGGTCCCTTTTGCCTTAAAACATAAAATTGATTCCGAAATCGATAAGTTTGTAGAACAGGGCGTGTTACAGCCTGTTGATGGCTGGGGGGAGGGAGTGGGAAACTCCTATAGTCACTCCACTTAAAGCCAATGGGCAATTTGCATTTGTGCTGGCTATAAATGCACGTTAAATAAGGCTCTCAAGCAACACGCTTACCCAGTCCCAGTGGTCAACCATATTTTAGCCTCCTTGCAAGGAGGCACTATTTTTTGCTAAACTTCATTTAGCACAGGCCTATTAGCAATTGCCAGTTGATGAGGCCACAGCTGCAGCTCAAACGATCGTGACTCACAGAGGGGCATTCAGGGTTAAATGCTTACAGTTTGGAGTCAGTGTTGCACCAGGTATTTTCCAGGGGATCATGGAGCGTACTCTCAAGGGTATTCAGGATGTCTGCCCTTATTTTTATTTATTTATTTATTATTATATTTGTATACCGCCCTTCTCCCGAAGGACTCAGGGTGGTGAACAGGGCACATATAAAATGCAAAATACAAAATTTAAAAGAGAATTAAATAGGAGCCCGAGCTAAAACAATAAATAATGGTATAAAAAACCTGCAATAAAAAACCCCAACACATCCCCCATCAGGCCAGGCCGGCTTGTTCAAATAAATAGGTCTTCAGATCGCGTCGGAAGGAGCGAAGGTCAGGCGCCATCCGGAGCTCAACCGGCAACTGATTCCATAAGTCCGGGGCATCCACAGAGAAGGCCCTCCCCCTGGGGGCCACCATTTTGATGATGTTCTTATTGCAGGGGAATCCCCAGAAGTGTTGGCGAGAAGGCTCAGGGCTGTTTTGCAGAGGCTTCACGAAGCAGGCCTCAAATAAAAAAAGAACAAGTGTAGTATTGGGGTTTCTTCAACAGAATTCCTGGGTTTCCGCATTGATGCTAACGGTATTCACCCTGCTGATTCTAAAGTGAAGGCCGTTAAAATGGCTCCTAGGCCCAAATCAAAAGGAGAGCTACAAGCATTCTTAGACTCCTAAACTTCTACCACACATTTCTACCACATAAGGCAGCAATAGCAGAGCCCCTCCACAGGCTTCTAGACAAGAAAGCTCCATGGAAATGGACTAACTTACACAAAAAAAGTTTTCAGGACTTAAAAGCAGTACTGTCAGAAAACTCCACTGTAACTCATTACAAGGAGTCTAAACCTGTATGTCTTGCATGTGATGCATCTCCCTATGGGGTGGGGGTAGTTTTAAGCCACATAGAGAAAAATGGGAAACAGGTCCCTATTGCATTTTACTCAAGGACTTTGTTCTCTGCAAAGTGCAACTATGGTCAGATTGACAAAGAGGCCCTGGCCATCATTGCTGGAATAAAAAAAAATCATGATTATTTATATGGCAGGGATTTCACAGTCTACACTGACCACAAACCTCTGTTGGGACTGTTCACAACAGACAAACAAACCCCCCCCCCATACTATCTCCAAGAATGTTGAGATGGTCTATTTTTTATTTTTTTATTTATTTATTTATTTATTTATTTATTTATTTATTTATTTATTTATTTATTTATTTATTTAATTTCTATACCGCCCTTCTCCCGAAGGACTCAGGGCGGTGTACAGGGCAATAAAAATACAATAAAAATACAATATACAAAAGTTAAAAATAAGATTAAATAGAATTAAATAGAACTAGCCCATTAGTTCACAAACTGGGCAAGGAAATGGGCCATGCTGATGGCCTCAGCAGACTACCACTGCCACTAATGGATCCAGATCCATCTCCTGCTGCTAGAATATTGTCCATACAGGACATACCTGAGTTTCCCCTCCATGCAGGGGACATTGCTGCTGAAACTGCTACAGATAAAATACTTAGTAGAGTGTTGTCATGGGTATACACGGGGTGGTTGGATAAAAGTCCAGGCTCAGAATTTCAGAGCTATTTTGTCAGGAGGCATGAGTTATCTTCCCATAAAGGGTGCATTTTATGGGGAAACAGAGTCATAATTCCCACTTCCCTAAGAGACAGGGTTTTACAATCATTACATGAAGGCCATCCAGGCATTGTCAGAATGAAAGCTTTAGCTAGAAGCTACATCTGGTGGCCTGGCCTTGATAAGGCCATTGAGGCTGAAGTCCATGGTTGTTATATATGCCAGCAATCTAGGCCTGAAATGCCACAGGCTCCAGTTCACAGGTGGGAGGAAATGCACACTCCCTGGTCTAGGGTCCTCATAGACTATGCTGGGCCTTTTCAAGGACAGCTCTTCCTTATAGTAGTGGATAGCCACTCCAAATGGCTGGAAGTAATTCCAGTTCCTAACATGACCACTGCTAGGACCATCCAGGTGCTGAGAAAACTCTTTGCCACACATGGGTTGCCTGATGTCTTAGTTTCAGACAGTGGGGCCCAATTCACTGCTGCTGAATTTCAGGCTTTCCTCAGAGCTAATCTCATCAGACATGCAACGTCTGTGCCTTTTCATCCATCTTCTAATGGTCAAGCTGAACACATGGTGAGGACTGTGAAGGAGGCACTCAAGCGCATTGTCACAGGTGACTGGCATCACAGATTTGCAGATTTTTTACTCTGCCAGCATTCTATGCCCTGCACTGCCACAGGTAAAAGTCCTGCAGAACTATGTTGGGGGAGGCGTTTGATTACTAAACTGGACAGGTTGCATCCAGACAGAGTGGCAGCAGAAGCCTCTTGACCAAAACCCCTGAGGAGACTGCACATGGGCAATTGGGTTTGGGCCAGAAACTATGGTCAGGGGAACCTGTGGGCTCCTGGTCAAATCACCAAGGCATCCGGACCCCTATCTTCTGAAGTGGGGTTGGAGGGAGGGCGAGTTTTCAGAAGACACATTGATCAGCTCAGGAAAAGGTTGCCAGAATGGCCATTAAGTGAGGACTGCATCATAAGTCCCTCCCAAGGTCCTCAAACTTGTGGCCAAGCCAGTCCTCACATGGACTACCAGGACTTTTCCTTCTTAACTGAGATGGAACCAGAGGGAGAACCGGGGAGCTCGGGTGTGCAACATGGACCCCCTGATGAAGCAAGCCAACCGAACTTCAGCAACCGCTGTGCCTACTCTGCTGAACAGTCTGACTCTGGGGTGAGCCAACCTGGTGAGGCCAGCCAGAGTGCATTGAATCCCCTTGACTCAGGAGCACAAAGGGACACAAATCTACCCAGCCCACTGGGTAAGATGGTAGACCACAAAGTGATGGGAACTCTGAAACGTTCCTCTAGGGCACACAAGCCTCCTTCATACCTTGCAGATTATGTTGTAAAATAAATAGCTATATATTGTTGTAAAACCTCTTGCCACTAGACTACAGAAACTAGTGCTATGTGTAACTGCCTATTACTGCAAATAGAAGCCTGATCATTGAGATGTTGTTTAATCTCATTGTAATCTACATTGTTTTTATTATTTTTATTATCATCACTTTACTTCGTGTATGTTTAAATAACGAGTCTTGACAGCTGTTGAGACTAATTGTTGTCATAGTCTGATCTAAGAGGGGAGGGGTGTTATGTACTGCGCTCTTGTGACACACCACGTGGGTTGCTGGAGCAGCTAATGGCTCTCCAGCAACCCAGACTACCAGTCTCCTGTGCTGCAATTGGCTATCCCCAGGCAGCAATGGTTGATTCAAACTTATTGGCTGCCGCCTAGGGGCTAGACTACATACTGCGGCTGGTTGCAGCTTTTGCCTCAGTACAGTTCCAGCAATAAAAGTATGAGTTATACTGTACTCAGCTTCGTGTCTTCATTCCTGCACCACAGAACCCACTATTTAACAGGGAGAATCTTAGGTGGCAATAGTAACTACAGTAACATGGAGGCCTGAGTTCACACCATGTAATCTGTAATCTAGATAATTTGCCATAATTAGAAGAATTTATACAATATATTAGATGGGTATAAATTTGTTCCTTTGATATATAAAGACCAAACGTGTTTTTATCACGTGTGAAGTTGATCTTAAAGCCAAATGTTGAAAGATCCAAGGATCACAGAAACACAAGCCTGAAATCTGTTTTCAGACCTTATTTAGCACTGAAGCGCTCTTCATTTCTTCACAATAGTTTGAAAATTGAGAAATCAGCCAGTACATTGTTGCACGAAAGATATTCAGATTAGCAAGGGACTTCAATGAAGGTACAAATGCTACCCTTATTACTGAGATTATTTTTTGAACAACTCTTTTCTAGGAAGCAAGATTCTATATCTTTCAGTCTATTTAGGCCACCAGAGACACAGAGTTATAGCAATTGTATGCTATTGTCTGATCTGAAAAATCAGATGCCACTCAAATACAACAGAGGCTGTGCCAGAAATTCCTGCCCTATTTTCACAGGAGTATTCATTCCTGATGAAATTGTAAATATATGACAGTGTATTTAGAGACTCATATAGACAAATTATAACACTTTTTGGATATCAGTAATGGAACATCTTTAAAACTAGCCCGCTTTAGTTCTTCTTAGCAGCTTGGCTACAAAATGTTAATTATGTCTGAAAAAAGATGGTCACAATGTCAAATGAGCTCTTAATATGAATATGGAGAAGAGAAATGATTACACAATCTGTTCCAAGCTGGGAGGTGATAGACTTTGACTTCTTCTGATCTCTTCATCCACACTGGTCTACAGAATAGCACATTTTCTATGGTTCATGAAGATTAAGCAACCAATTAGTAGATACTGGCTAAAGAAGAATATGTGGTGCTTCACAGTTCAAATACTCTTGAATTAGTTTTTCTCTACCTAAATGATTTCAATATTTTCCACTTAGATTCTCTATTTTCTTCCATCCAGTAATCTGGCTCCCTTCTATGTTTGGTTCTCTGATTTCATATCCTTCATAATGCCAAAATGCCTTCTCTAATTACTATGGTCTTCTACATTTATAAGTTAATGACCACAAACAGCTCTCTAGACATATGATGTCTTAATTCCTTTAAAAATAAACAAGGATCACAGTCTTTTATCTTTTATCTGTTTTTTATTACCATCACTATTGTGCTTATTTATTATTATTTATTTATTAATTTAATTTATATACCGCCCTTCTCCCGGAGGACTCAGGGCGGTGAATAGGGCAATACATAAAAACTAGATACAAAAATTAAAAATTATTAAAACGTGATTAAACAATGCCCATAATAAATTAATACAGATTAAAAATTGAAGTTCATTTATAAAAATCCCACCCCGTCCCATCAGGCCAGGCCAGCTTGTTTAAAGAGATGGGTTTTAAGATCGCGCCGGAAGGAGCGGAGATCGGGCACCATCCGGAGCTCGACCGGAAGATGGTTCCATAAATCCGGTGCACCCACAGAGAACGCCCTCCCCCTGGGGGCCACCAGTCGGCATTCTTTGACCGGTGGCACCCTGAGGAGGCCCTCTCTGTGGGAGCGTACTGGGCGGAGGGAAGTTGACGCCGGCTGCAGGTGCTCCCCAAGGTATTCCGGACCCATGCCATGAAGGGCTTTGTAGGTCATTACTAACACCTTGAACCTCACCCGGAAGACAACTGGTAACCAATGCAGCTCGCGGAGCAAAGGTGTGACATGGGAGTATCGGGAAACTCCCAATACAACTCTCACGGCTGCATTCTGTACCAGTTGGAGCCTCCGAGTGATCTTCAAGGGTAGCCCCATGTAGAGAGCGTTGCAGTAATCAAGATGAGAGGTCACGAGCGCATGAGTGACCGTACGTAAGGCATCCCGGTCTAGATAGGGCCGCAACTGGCGCACCAGGCGAACCTGGGCGAAGGCCCCCCAAGTCACAGCTATTATATGGTCTTCTAGGGAGAGCTGTGGATCTAGGAGGACTCCCAAGTTGCGAGCCCTATCTACTGGAGGTAATAACTCACCCCCCATAGTGAGGGGTGGGATATCCTGAATATCCCGAGATGCCGGTATGCACAGCCACTCAGTCTTGTCAGGGTTGAGTCGAAGCCTGTTCCTCCCCATCCAGACCCGGACCGCCTCCAGGCACCGGGACATCACGTCGAGGGCATCACTGGGGTGGTTTGGGGTCAAAATGAAAAGTTGGGTATCATCAGCATACTGATGATACCCAACTCCAAAACCATGAATGATCTCACCCAGCGGTTTCATGTAGATGTTGAACAGGAGAGGCGAGAGGACCGACCCCTGAGGGACTCCACAAACGAGAGGCCTCGCGGTCGACCTCTGCCCCCCTGCCAACACCGACTGTGAGCGTCCCAGGAGATAGGAGGAGAACCACTGAAGAACCGTGCCTCCCACTCCCAATCCCCTGAGACACCGCAGCAGGATACCATGGTCGATGGTATCGAAAGCCGCTGAGAGGTCTAATAGGACTAGGACAGAGGAATATCCCCTGTCCCGAGCCCTCCAGAGATCATTCACCAGCACGACCAATGCCGTCTCCGTGCTGTACCCGGGCCTGAAGCCTGATTGGTACGGGTCTAGATAATCCACTTCATCCAGGACCAGAGGGAGCTGATGCGCCACCACACTCTCAACAACCTTCGCAAGAAAGCGAAGGTTGGAGACCGGACGAAAGTTATTCAACACAGCCGGATCCAAGGCAGGCTTCTTGAGGAGGGGTCTTACCACCGCCTCTTTCAAGGCGGCGGGAAAACTACCCTCACTCAAAGAGGCAGATATAACCGCCTGGAACCAGCCTCGAGTCCCCTCCCGAGCTGCATAAACCAGCCAGGAAGGGCACGGGTCCAATAAACATGTGGTGGAGCTCAGCCTCCCCATAATCCTGTCCACTTTCTCCGGAGTTACAGGAACGAACTCCTCCCAGGTCACATTGACAAGACCGCTCGTGTCCTGATCGCCTGATACTGCCCAGTCGGAGTCCAGACCGGTCCGAATCCGAGCGATTTTGTCCGACAGATGTTGACTAAATTCCTCGGCACACCCCTGCAAGGGTTCCTCACTCACCTCCTGATTAAGGAGGGAGCGGGTCACCCTAAACAGAGCGGCCGGGCGATTATCTGCAGACGCGATGAGGGCAGCGAAGTAGTTAGACCTCACCACCCTCATCGCTGTGAGATAAGACCTAATATGGGTTCTTAGTCGCAATCGGTCGGATTCAGATCGGCTGGACCTCCAAACGCTCTCTAGGCCCCGTCTCCGACGCTTCATCTCCCGGAGCTCCGCGGAGAACCATGGAGCCCATTGGGATCTGCGCTGGGTCAGGGGCCACAAGGGTACAACTCGATCAAGTGCCTCCGTGGCCGTCCTTTCCCAGGCTTCCACTAAGGCATCTGCCGAGCTGTGAGCTGAGGAGGCAGGTGGGGACCCCAGTGCTGCCTGGAACCTCTCAGGGTCCATTAAGCGCCTGGGGCGGAACCATCTGGTTGGCTCAACAACCCCACGGTGGGGAGTGGCAAAATGGAAGACCAGCCGCAGGAGATGATGATCGGTCCTTAGAATCCAAATAATTAAGACTACTCGCATGATAATTTTTTAAATTAAAAAAATGTTTCATAATTTATATTTATTATTACTCCTTTCTTCAGGGAGTTGACAACTTTCTGTTTGAGAGTAACCCAATGAAAATAGATTTACCACATGGTTGTGCTGTAGGACACAATACTCCAATATTCATTGCAATTACTAATGTAACATGGTCCAGTTTTGAAAAGAGGATATAGATTTCATTAGTATTGTTAAGTGTTGCTTGGTTTTCTTACATGGTTTTGAGCTCGTCTCAAAACCAATCAATTTACGGCAATAAGTGACTGATTTTCCAATTATTTTAACAGAGCATTCTCAACTTCCATTATCATTATCAACTTATGATATATTTTTTAAAAATGCCCTACTAAAAATATAGCATATATTTCTTTTCCCTGATTTCCCTTGCTTTTCAACCTTTTAGCTTTTACTATTTTTCCTCTCATTATTTTCTTTAGATCCATCCATAATTATCCACTTCTATTTATGTCAATTCCTCTTAAATTGTTTTCTTCTGGTAGTTACTTGTGCAATAAGATTCTTTACCCTCCATAAACTTATCTTACTTCCTCTGATTATTTCTTTATTATTCTGATTTCATTTTTTTCTGGATTCAGTTTCCCCTTTTCATTTTTATTTTTCACTAGATATAGAGAACTTCTTGATGAATCAGAATCAGAATAGAGCTGTAAGGGACGTTGGAGGTCTTCTAGTCCAGCCCCCTGCTCAAGCAGAAGACCCTATACTATTTCAGACAAGTGACTGTCCAGTCTCTTCTTAAAAGCCTCTAGTGAAGGAGCACCTACAACATCTGAAGGCAAGCTTTTCAACTGGTTAATTATCCTCACTGTTAGGAAGTTTCTCCTTAATTCCAGATTGCTTCTCTCTTTAATTAGTTTCCATCCATTATTTCTTGTTCTGCCCTCTGGTGCTTTGGAAAATAAATTGATCACCTCCTCATTATGGCAGTCTCTCAAATAATGGAATACTGCGATCATGCCTCCCCCCAAGCCCTTCTTTTCTCTAGACTAGCCAAACTTCATATGTTTTAGTCTATAGGCCTTTAATTGTTTTAGTTGCTCTTTGTACTTTTTCCAAGGTCTCAAAGACTACAGTTTATTTTGCACAAGTCTTCTCATTTTATTCTTGAAAGGAGATCAAGGCTGGAATAGTTGCACAGACAGTATAGGAATGGAAATAATTTCTTCTTTTAAAGTTCTATAGTACTCTTAGAGAATTATTAGAAAATCATAATTTACCACTCCCAAGAAATTAGAATAATGCAGTCTTTGCTGGCTGGCAGCCAATGGGTGCTCATCTATTGGCTACTAAGATTAACATACTTTCACACCAAAACACTAAATAAAAAATATCTCTTCCTCCCTTATAAAGTATAAAAGCATTACATCACTGGCATTATCCTATCATGAAGTAAGCATATTCTTTCTGTTGTGAAATATTTTTTCCCCTCCTTTACCACTTCTGACCCGGACATATGCCATTTGTAAGAAAGATGTAACTGGTGCAAGAGGATCCAGGACTTGATGATGTATCCATATACAACAGTGGAATCAGCTGATAAGCACAGAGCTCAGTCTGTTTCCAAGTGGATTAGAACCAACATCTGGTAATGTAACAGAACATACAACGACTGAAATCTTTAAATATCAGTTGATTCAAAAATAATATTGCCTCATGATTGGTAAAGCAGATGGCATTTAAAAGCCTGAAAAATATGTAGTTTAACTTTCTGGTTTGAAAAAAGTGAGGGTGTTTTTTTTTTCTTTGCAGGCATGCCGCGATGAATTTAATAAAATTCCAGATGGCTCAAGAAAATGAGTCTGTCACTGCTATACAATAAGAGCCTTGCTCACTATCACCTGCCAAATGATTTGAGATAATGTTTCTTCTTGAACCTCATTCCAGATATGGGATTAATTGCATTTGAATTAATCCCAAATCCCGTCAATAGTTCCTTTTCTTTTAGCTATTGAAAAAATGTATTTAGAAACTCAGCATATAAATAAATAAGTAAAATAAGACATGTCTGAATATGCAGCATGATTATACTATAAAGAAATGGTTCAAAAATTAGAATCTAACAGCAGAGTTTGACACAAATCTATAATACTCTATGTTATGGATAAGTTAGCGTGATCTTTGTGTGCCAGGTAGGGATGGATGGGACACATTCAGCTTTTTACAGTGGAAAATGAATTATTTTGTTTTTGTTTTACTTGAGAAACGTATTTCATTGCCCAAAACAATGAGAGGGGTTTTAGAAACAAAATCTTCCCACCAACTTGCAGGCCCCTAGTCTTGTCAACCGTTCACTTTTAAGAGAGCATAAGGAAAAAATACTTTTCTATCCTTTTTTTTTACCCAGATAAACTTCATAGCTCACCAAGAGAGAGAGAGAGAGAGAGAGAGCAATGATCCTTGAGAATTAAAATAGTTTCAAGGACCACTATTATTGTAATAGCCTTTTTGAAGGCTTCAGATTCCCAGACATCATAAGCTTGATATACTATAGAGAACATCACAATGAAAAAGATGGAAGGAAAGGAGGATTTTTTTTTACCATACCTCCTTCTAGTTCTCTATTTGTGTAACCTTCTAGTTCTCTATTTGTGGATAAATAAAAAGAGATGGTGTGAGGAATAGGAAAGATGGGGAAGAGGAGACAAGGTTTTCCAGATATTGATCTACTTTACAGAAGAGTTTAGGAAGGCTTCATGCCTTTGTAAGAACTCTAGATGTTTCTTTTTAACAGGTAAATTATTGGAGCTGCAACTCCAGAAATATTGATTCTGCATATTGTATTATAGTCAGGGCTTTTTTTTTCTCATAGAACGCTCAGGATGGAGTTCCGGCACCTTTTTTGGATGGAAACTTGTAGGGTAGGCAAGGCGGGTTGTATGACATGTGTGAGTTCTGGCACCTTTTTTTTTTTTTACAAAAAAAGCACTGATTATAGTGATTATAATAGTGACTCTTAAAGATATTATAAATTGAAATAGCAAGCAAGGAACTCCTGCTTTGTCCCTGCTCCATTTTCCCAATTAGTAGATTGGTAACCCTAGGCTGTTTCAGCTACATTTACTTGTTTACTTAGTTACTTATACTATTGGTATACTGCCTAGCCAAAAAGACTGCCTTTTTTCCAACCGTGAGGAAAAAAATCCTCAGAAATGCAAGTTTGCTACCAGAGCATGTAACTTTCTTAACATGCTTTATTTGCTTTTTGGGGGTGCTAAGCATCTTTCCATAGATATTGTCAATGTGCTTGGTTCTATTTTCACAAATCCTGTATGCTCTGCAAAAATATAAATCCCTGTAAATCAATTGGAGGGTTCCAAATAATGTTATTTTTTTCCTTCAAAATTTCACAGCCTCTTTGTCACCAGCTTTTTCCTTCAGTCACCTTTCTTTTTGGTTGTTCCCCCCCCCCCACTATACTAGGATTATCACTATATGCTTACATACTTGTAAACTGGTGAAATTTAAGATAAAAATGTTTTGGTTTTTTTTAAGGATGGGCCTTGGGAGCAAGATATTTTGGTGAACGCCTCAGTGTTCCATTTTAATTTAGACCATGCCTAGCTAGATGTTTCAAGTGCAGTTTGTTGTAAGTAAATCTTCTGGAACCGGAAGTGATTCATGGTATTTCAGTCATAATCAGAGTCAGTATATTTTGGACTACGTAGAGGCAAATCACAAGTGTTAGAATATCACCTTTTTGTCTTATTGCAAAAGCTTTTTTATATGTCATCCCAAAACAACTTCTTTACACCTCGTGAACATGTAATTTTGATAAGAAGTAAAAAAGTGTAGGCTTTGCCAGCCTTTCCCTATATGTACCCCCTTATGTTCCTCAGTGGGCCACAAACCTCTCCTTTGGAGTTGGGGTCAGGGGTCAGTTGTCTTGAAGTCAGAATATAATGAAATTTAGACTATCCTGGATTATAATGAAACATTGGTAATGAAAGTTTTGCAGTCACTTAGTAGGAAATGTTTAGAACAATTATTCTAATTTTAAAGAAATTGAAATTATAGAGAAGGGTAATATTACAGTGGAGAACTCAGTATCACTGCTATAAAATCATAGAATATGTTACTATTAACTAAGAGGAGAAGACTTACCTCTTATGTCCTTGGTCTGAATGCTTAGTGCTACTGACTTGTATTATTGGCTGCACTATCACATATATTCAGTGAATGACATGTATCTAGCGGGCAGTTCATGCTCTGAAAGCCAGAGCTCAAGTTCATTTTTCATCTCTGCCTGTCACTCAATGTACAGCTACAGGCAATTCCCCCACAGAACTTCATCACTAAATCTTCCATATATAAACTAGGTGAGGATTGCATCGTTTTAATACACATGTAAATCTACACCCTGCTGGGTGTCAGAAAACAAGTATTGCTTAGTCTGGCAAGTCTCCAGACTCAGGAGGCAAGTTCAGTTGATGCCACAAAGAGCATAAGGATTCCTTGATGATGTCACAAGACAAACTTGTGACTTCACAGAGTGTTGAAAGAGGTCAGCTGTGAATGCCTAGAAAATATGGCTGAGAAAGATTAAAGACATAGCTGTGATCAACCCTGTTTTTAGAGGACACAGAAAATCTCTTTCTTTTCAGCGTTCTGTGAAATTATTCTAGCCTTTTTCTCACTTCCTTATGCTAATTCGTCTAACGACTCAGTAACAACATGGCGAGGGCATGTAACTATTCTGTGAATTGCTGAATTGTGTAATTGTGAAAGCTGAATGGTCAAGTAATATATGCAATAGTTAACACCGACAGACAGATAGTATCATTTACTCCGGGGCACTTACATACTGAGAAGCTGCTCTCAAGTGTTCAGAAATTCATGATTAGCTAATGGCTTGGAAATTTATTTTTCTGCAAATTATCCTCATTTCTGAATCCTGGCAAGCAGGGTAGAACAATCCCCCAGCAATTTTATCTGAAGAACAATACTGAGGGTGAATTCATATGATCACTTGTCCATGATGAGCAGTTACCATGACCATTTGTAACTTTGCACACATATTACTTCTTATTTTAACTTGTCACCAGAATCCATTGGAAATAGGTTTATAGAGCTTTTACAAAAATTGTTAACCTTTGGAATGATACCTACCTGTAACAGGAAAATAGTGGACTGTGAGTTTTGCAAAAGAATAATAATATACTCCATATAGAATAGTATTACTTCACTGGAGCCTGTTTCACTGTGGAGAGCATCAAAACAGAAGGTACTCAACCAAACTGTCCGTGCTTTATCCTACTAAAGAAATTAAAATAGTACTAAAGGAGCATTATGCCTATTTAGATTGTAAAACGTCATGTGTTGGTTTGACACTAATCTTTTGTATTGTTTCCTCTGAAAAAAAAGAAAGACACAGTGTCTGTTCAGAGAAGTACTGTTGTGACTTTTGAGATAAGACAGATTCACCACAGGAGACAGAATCTACCAAAAAAAAACAACAACCCTTCTTTAGGTGAGTGCTTCAGCTTGCTAGCCCCATGTTTATACTATTATTGATCTCATAAGATGTAAATATTTAAGAATATCTTCAATGCCCTTTGGGTTATACTAATTTATAGAAGAGATGAAAGCAAATTATTCTGCTGTTCTCCTCTCTTGCTTGTCCTTCATGACATAAACATACAGCTAAGGTGAAGTCCTGATCTTTTCTGCTCAGGCACATTTAGCAATGTGTGGACACGTGCACAGACATCCCCTAAGAATTACAAAGATAGCCACACAAGAAAGCTGTTTTTTGCTCTGGAAATCTTGCTTGCCATGTGGCATTTTAACTCTGTGTTGGAATGATGCAGCGCCAGCATTGCCATTACACAGAGTGAAATAATTGCATCCGATAGCAGATACTAGGTGATGGGAAATACCAGACAACAAAACATAACAAACAGCCTCCCCTTCAGATATACTGAAAGAAGCAATGTTCAACTGTCAGTTTGGTTGCCTTATATCTTTAGAATGTGTGAAGGTACCGACTTGTATTTCATCTTAGCTAGCAAAATGTGATGGACCAGCCTGGATTTCTTAATAACATAGACAAGTAAACACCTTTCCATTTATATCTTGAAACTGCACTTCAACAGGCAAGCATTCAAATATATATAATAATTGCCCAATCATATGAACTTATCTGGATGGCAAACACTTCCCTTTCTGTAGGTCAGTGATGGCGAACTTTTTAGAGACTGAGTGCCCAAACTGCAACCCAAAACCACTTATGTATCGTCGGGTGCCTAGGTGGGTGTGGCCCTTTGGCTGGATGTGGCCAATTGGGTAGGCATGGCCAATTGGGTGGGCATGGCCCATTGGGTGGGCGTGGCTGTGGTGGTAATGGCAGACTGGGTGGAACTAAAAAGTTCAATCAATTCCAACTTTGTGAGATCTTTTTTTCCCCGCGAGAAATTAATTGATTCATTGAACCTTTTTTTTTTTTTGCACACAGTGGCGGAGGCCTAAAGTGAAAAGATTTTATAAAACCCAGCTAAAGGCCTAGGACTGGGATGATGGTGCACGTGCCCACAGAGAGGGCTCTACAGTACGTGCCACCTGTGGCACACGTGCCATAGGTTCGCCACCACAGCTATAGGTGAATACTTTTAATAGTTACTTTTTTGGAGGGATGGGAAAATGTTCCTTTTTCTGATAGATAACTAAAGCATAAGGGTGAGCTTATGACAAGACATCTGCTTTAAAGGACTGCAGACATTTGATACATACACACCTCATGCATTCTGAAACATATTTTAGAAATCATATCTGAAGCCCTAGTGCTAAGTATTAGCAAATCCCGTTAGCATTATTTATTTTTATTTTTTATTTTAATTCCATTTATATCCCGCCCTTCTCTGAAGACTCAGGGCGGCTTATAAGCTTAACAGTAGCCTTCATTCTATGTATATGCCTGCTTATTAGGGCTTTCACACACACCCCAGTGGCATTATTACAAAGTCAGCTTATTGCCCCCAACAATCTGGGTCCTCATTTTACCTACCTCGGAAGGATGGAAGGCTGAGTCAACCTTGAGCCTGGTGGGATGCGAACCTGCACTAATTGCAGGCAGCTGGTGTTACTTAAGGACGCATTAGCCCACTGCTCCACCAAGGCTCTTTTATATGAATTACAATGGAAAAGAAGCACTATTTGTCCCCCAAACATGGGACAAATCACTGTTGTGACTACAGCCTGTGGATGGCCTTGGGTTAGGCTGAAACAGGCAATAAGATTTGTCCCGTGTTTGGGGCCTAGCAAGGTATTCTAAAATACTCAACAAACACTTAACACATATCTCCCTTGCCTCTCAGCTAACAAAGCGAGAAAGAGCCTGTGGCTTAGAGGTTAGAACAATTGCCTAATGTGCAATCGGCCCAGGTTCGAATCTCAGAAGGGTATGGCTGACTGATGAGAACAAATGAGTTTGAAATGGCCACATTAGTCTCCCTTTAATTCTTTGTTAGCAATCCAAAAAAATTACATATATATATATATATATATATATATATATATATATATATATATATATATATATATATATATATATATATATATATACACACACACACACATATATACATGCATTATGGGCCTTGGTCTTTGAATGGCATATACTGTATATTCATTTACAATGAAGGAAAACTAATGGAGGTGATTATTTATTTATTAATTATTTATTTATTATATTTTTATACCACCCTTCTCCCAAAGGACTCAGGGCGGTGTACCGGGCAATAAATATAAAAGCAGAATACAAAAGTTAAAAAACAATTAAATATAGTGCCCAAATTTAAAACAATAATTAAAAACATATTAAAACCCCTGCCCTAACCCAGGAGGTGATTATTCTCCATCCATAAATGTAATAGTATTCTCTTTGTGATAACATCAAAAATATCACTTGAAAACAATTTTTGGAGGACTTCAAGGCTGTATTTGCTTTTCAGCAATTTAATTCAGCCTTGGGGTTTCAAGTTATTTATCTCTGATTTTTAAATTAGAAAGGAGCCATTCAAATTTATCTATTAAAAAGTCCTTACATTTCAAGAAGGTGGTGAGTGGGTGGGAGGGGGTTTGTATAAAAATCTTTTTTTCTTATTATAACTATAGACTTTCCCTAAATAATTTCCCCCCAAAATATATCTTGTAGTTATCCCATGTGAACTCAAAATTGTGCAAATAACACCAATTTTTTACATTATGTTAACCTTACCTCATAATGACAAATGCAGACAGAGCTATCTAGTCCAGTCTATCTTTACAGCTGAATAATGGAAGGAAGATCCACACTTATTTGTTTTGCATTTTTAACTTATTTAGGAAATAAATACCCCGATAATGAAAGCCAGTCATCTGCCACTAAAATATCTATGAAACATATTCATTTCTTAAGCTGCAGAGAATGAAAAGCTGTTTCCTATTTAGCCTAATTTAGTATATAGCCTAAAATAGTTACCAAAGATTTTTACTGTAACTAATACATTTAGCATAAAATGAAAATGTACAGAAACAAATAAAAGAATGGCATTTATAGGCTAATGGCTGTAGAGCAGGGGTGTCAAACTCGTGACATCACATGATGTTGCGCGATGTATCAGAGCTTTTTCCCCATTGCCGGCAATGGGGTGGGCGTGGTTTTGTCATGATGGGTCTGGCTCGTGGGCTGGCAGTTTGACACCCCTGCTGTAGAGGAATGTTTAATAATAATGGAGAAAATACAGGGAACTATATTCTTTATTTTTTAATGTAAATTAAATAATTGAAAATTCTTAGCTGGTTTTCTTCTACATTTTTACAATAGTAGGAATAGCCTGAGGCAATGGTATAATACTGTTGTGATTCTGTGCCAGCCTGTGCTCCCGACAGCTGAGTCTGAGGGATCTGAGGAGGAGGAGGAGGGGTTTGGACAGCCATCAGAGTCGGAGGGAGGCTTTGATGCTTTACAAGAGTCACAGTCAGAGGAAGAGCCTGGCCCCTCCAATCGTGTCCTGGATGATGGTCAGCTGTGTGGGGAGGATGAGTTGAACTCTGAGGACTCACAGATGGACGTCATTATTGATGCTCATAATAGAAGGCAGTTAACTAGAGCAGGTCACAGGAAGACTATGCGGCAACTCAGCAAAAGGAGGAGAAGACATTGAGAAACCACGCCTTGGGGCTGCTTAATAAAAGGGGATAGTGTGGGTGGTGCTGGTTGCTGAAGGCAACCATTTGTAGAACTTCAAGTGAATCATGGTCTGTTTGTTTTATTGGTGAACTTCTTGTTTAACTTCTGCTCTGTTTTGATGTTTGCACCAATTATTCATTGGAAAGGTATTCTGTTGTTTTTTGTTTTGAGGACTTAAGTATTAGGACTGTATGTATATAAATAAAAAGGGTTGGCTATTCCAGCCTACTGATAAAAAGGGGGTTGTTCTTGTGATGCAAAAAAGGATGGTCGTAGGCTGGGACAGAACAGATATAGTCAGAACAATCCTATGCATGTTTATTTGGAAATAAGGTTCATTGGCTCCAGGAAATCTTTCCAGAATTATTACTAGCCATGGCCATAGACTGTAGCCTATGGAAACAGAAGAATGTGTACATGTACATGTTTATGTCTAAATGTTTCTGTTCTCATCCTGTGTCTGTATGCTTTTGTGTGAATAGTGTATAGTGTATATCGTTTAGTGACCATTCAAAGTTACAGTGTCACTGAATAAAGTGACTGAAGGCCATTTTTCACACTTGCAACTGTTGCAGCATCCTCATGGTCACATGATCAAAATTTGGATGCTTGGCAACTGTAATGTATTTATGATGGTTGCAGTGTCCTGGGATTAAGTGATCATCTTTGTGATCTTCTGACAAGTAAAATCAATTGGAAAGCCAGGTTCACTTAATAGCCATGTTACTAACTTAGCAACTGCAGTGATTCACTTAACAACTGTGCAAGAAAAGTTGTAAAATGGGAACAATTCATTTAACAGCTCTCTTGCTGTTAAATTTTGGAAATTTGGGGCTCAGTTGTGGCCATAAGTTGAGGACTACCTGTAGTGCAAGGTAGATGACAGGCTGCCTATGCTGTACTCTGAGTCATGTGACCTGGAGTGACTAACTGGGGTGAATGTAGAATGAAGCAGTCAGTAGCACTCCAAATCTTGGCCCAACCATCTAGCCCAGTGATGGCAAACCTTTTAGAGTCCAAGTGCCCAAACTGCAATCCAAAACCCACTTATTTATCACAAATTGCCAACACGGCAATTTAATCTGAATACTGTGATTTTAGTTTAGAAAAAACAACAACTCATATATTAACATTTTTTGTCTTAAAAGAAAAAAAAACACAACAAAACTTTCAATGATACAAACAACTTTTTATTGAAAAGTAAAAGTTTGCATTTGGCATGCTTTTGAACAATTAATGTGGTTTTTGCTGTTATATGCATGCTGATAATTTGTCTAACATTGACTCATACTTTGTAAGTTTGAGAGCAACACATGCAGCACTCAGGTCATCTGTTAGTCTGTTTCTGGTGTCAGATTTGATATAATTGAAAGCTGAAAACAGCTGCTCACAAGCATAAGATGATCCAAACAAAGTAAGGAAAGCAATTCCAAGTGCTTTCATTGACTTAAAATTATTTGGCAGAGAATTCCACACTTTAAAGACAGAACTAACTGTGCTGTCCTTTGTCATCCTTGTTTTCGCAGGATTGCTCTCAATGTGCTTTGGCTCCATTTTCACCAGGAAGGGGCTTAGAAAAATGGCTTTTTCCTGGTGAAAACAAGCCTCCAAGCCCTGATGCTGGTGAGGGATGCAGCAGAGGCCAGAGTAGACCCTTTCCCGTTTCTCCTCCCTTCCCCAAAGCCTCCCTTCACTAACCTCCTTTCTAGCTCTATTCTCCACCACTATGTGCAGGGCAACAAAAGAAGCTTGTGGGACTACTGGTTAAAAAAAAGTTCAACCAGATCTTCCAACTTTGTGAGATCTTTTTTTGGGGGGGAAGTTGGAAGGTCACATTGATCTTTTTTTCCAGTCCCACAAACTTCTTTTGTTGCCCTGCACACAGAGGACGGAGCTGGAAAGGAAGTTAGTGAAGGAATGTGGTTGCCCTGGTTTTTTTTTTAAGATTTGGCATTGTGGATGCTCTGGGGTGTGATGGGGGTTAGGACTGTGGAGTGTTTGTGCTCTGTTAGGGCAGAGACTGCAAGCTCTGTATGCCTGGAATGGGGCGCTTGAGAAATGGAGCCTTCTGCCAGATCTCTGTTTGGATAAAAAATGTTTTGGCACCTACAGAGCGCTTCCAAACACAAGGATTGGCTGCGTTTGGAAGCACTCTATAGGAGCTAAAAGACTTTATCCCAATGGAGATCTGGTAGAGACTGCAAGCTCTTTGGCTAAGTTTTCACAGGAAAAAGCCATTTCTCAAGCCCCTTCCTAGCAAAAACATGCCTCCACAGCGAGCGTGCTCACTTCAGGGGCTTGTTTTGGCTAGGAATGGGCTTGAGAAATGGCTTTTTCCTGTGAAAACTTAGCCAAAGAGCAAGGTGTGCATGTCCACAGAGATGGCTCTGAGTGCCCTCCTCTGGCACACATGCCATAGGTTCACCACCACTGATCTAGCCCATAAGAATGCTTTGGAAATATATTTTTTCCTAGAATGTTTCTCTCCACAGTCTCACCAGAAGCCAGATCTGGCTCATTTCCAATCTTTTTCTTTGACAACTTCTCCCACACTACTACTAAATCTGTTTCTGTTTCATTCACTTCTAAATAGTTATTTGGCTGATGTGCCAAGTCCCAAATCTTTCTTTCCAACATTCCACTGGGTTGAAATAGTAAAGTCTTTGTTCTGGTTTATCTGCTTTCATATGTTATTTGATTTTAAAACAAAGCTTTCAGAAATCAAGTGTCTAATTCTGGAGCTGGGATGGGAAGTAATCGGAATCTGATCATGAAGCACAGTACTTTACAGCGAAGTAACTCCAGATTCCTTGTGGACAACAGGCCAAGTCATAAAGCATTAAATTCTTATTCATGCTGTGAGAAGCAGTTAGTTTTATAAGACTTTCATCAAGTCACATAGGCATCCAGTTCATATATGCATATGTTATAGTAACACCTAGGCTGATTCAATATCATGTGTTCTACCAATTCAGGGATGCCGGAGTCTATTTAGGGATCACTCATATGGTGAATAAACACAGTTGCATTGACCTGTGGCACACATCATATGAAGTCATAATTAGTTTACCCATCATATGTTCATAAAATCACAATTGGCTGGATTCACATATCACACTTGACTGATCATTTGATAATTAGAAGCACAATTAAAAGGTTTAGAAGTCCAAGAGGCACAATGAAGAGAATGCAACCTGGATGGGCTGAGTGTTTCTTTGGTTTTGAAAGGGAGAATCCATGAAGAATGTGGGGAGACAGGACAATAATGGAATTAATGTAGACATATAAATCAAGAGCTCAGATGGTGGTGCACTGTAAATGGCAACTAGGTCAACTGGCAAGAAATCTGGGAAGAAATAATTCAAAATGTTTCAAGAGTCTCCAATTTAATGAGATCAAATTAAATGAGGTTTGGAAATTCTACATTTCCGAGGAATCTATATTTGCCTATAATATTAGCATTAGAAATAACTTCCTGAAGTCTGTGTAATTCCTACTTCCTTAATACAGTATGTATGGGGTTGATTGTTTGTGGCCTTTGCTGTTGTAGATTAATAATGGCAGCTTTTTTTAACATGCAAAAACGTGATAAAAGAAATGCAGAGATTTGCTTAGCTCAATTTTCTACATCACTATTTGTGGATGATAGGTTATGATGCTATTTCCTAAGAGAATAAAGAAAATGTAGAAGGTCTGGCAAGACTGTGGGAACAAAATTATTCCCTGTGTTTAATTGTTTTTTTAAACTTATTTCGACACTTATTAGCTAACAGTGCTTTTGTAAAAATGGTTCTTAAGTTTTGTACAGTAAATGAAAAAGTGAAAAAAAAAACATTTTCTCCTACTTCAAAAATGTTGAGGGATTAGTGGTTAAAAAATGCTGTATTTGTAATAGCAGAGCAATCAGTTTTTCTTATGGGATCCAAAAACTTGTTTTGTTTACTTGTGGCAATAAAAAGAAACCTACCACTGTGTTATTTGTTGCTTCATTCTTTTTCACATAGTTTTCATTCTTTTCACATCATGTTCTTCATGTGAATTATTACTTTCAAAGAAACCCTTTTAAGTAGCTAGAGTATTGAACTCTACCATCCAAATGCCAAGAAGATTGATATCTAATGCAATAAACCCAGCTCTCTCCACCACCGCAACCATCATAGAAACTTTATATCATTTTGCAGAAGGGAAAAAATAGTATGCTTTCCTCCATCTAATGCTTAAATATCTCAAGCCCCTTGTATATAAGAGATTTCCATCTCACCTGTTTTCATTTGAGCAAACTCTTGTAAATCTATCTGTCTGTCTGTCTGTCTGTCTGTCTGTCTATCTATCTATCTATCTATCTATCTATCTATCTATCTATTGATCAATTGATTAATTGATTGATCGATCGATCTATCAATCTATCGATCTATCTATTATAACTGCCATCTCAGCCGATTGACTGTGGAAGGTTTATAGTTCTAAAACTACAAAACAGTTTAATAACTTCAAAAAAACATCCAAAGAATAAATAGTTAACTAATTAACAGCAAAGCCAAGAAATGGTTCCTAGCATATTCCAAGCCACAGGTCCAAGTACACAGCTAGATTTTAAAGCCTTATGAAAGACCAACAGGGTTGGTGCCATTCTAATGTTTGAGGGGAGACTATTCCACAAAGCAAGGGCTACAGCAGAGAAGGCCCATGTAGTTCCCACCAGTCAACACTCTTTGACTGACGGGATCTGCAGCATGCCCAATCTGCTGAATCAAATTGGATGGGAGCAGACTCATGGAAAACATGATCCTCAAGATAACCCAGTACCAAGACATGCAGGATTTTAAATATGAACTTTGCACCTTGAGTTGCATCTGGAAAAAAATCAATAGTCAATGCAGCTCACATACTAGCAGTATTACACATGCTGTGTATCCAGTATCATTTATAACTCATACACAGTCACATTCTGCACCAATTGGAGTTTCTGAATGCTCTTCAAGGGCAGACCCATGTAGACTATATTGCAGTAAGCTAAATGAGAGTTAGTTACAGTGAGCAAGGCTTCCCAGTCAAGGAATGTTGCAACTGGCACACCACCCAAATATTCTACTTGTGCCTATTGTTTTAAAAGGACAAGGAACTTATAAGGTGTGGCTAATAAATTTATTAAAATTTTGAACAACCATCCTAAAATTATGGAAAATTGAGCATAAAGAAATCAGGAAGTAGCAACTAGCAATAATGGATAGTAGTCATATTGGCTATATACATTATCTCCAATAATGATAGTAGTATCACCACTCCTTTTTCTGGGGAACATGAGCAAGAAGATGCTTTTGTACTAGCTTGTCAGCAACCCTATCAGCTTTCTATAGGTAGCACTTCAGGAATGAAATATTGGACTAGAGAAATGTTTGGCTTAATTCATAAGACTGTTTATATGCAGAAGATTCATTTTCCATTTCTTTCTTTACAGATTTTGACTCATTCTCTTTCCTTTGCAAGCAGGAAGCTGGAAAACATTGTGTGGGTTTTTCTGTTAAGGATGAGAATTTTTTGTTTGTTTTTTTCAATAGCATATGTGCCTACAGTAGCACACAAACTAGACACATACATACAAGAGTCATTCTACATGTGCACATTGAGTAAAGGAAATTATCTTAGATATTGCCAATTGAAAATTTTTGCTCTTTCCTACAGAAATATAATAAAAGAATCAAGGAGGGCAATATATAATCAAGTACTTCCTGACCTCTTATGAGCCCTCAGACTTTTTCTTCTAATAACCAACCAAACAAGCAAAAAAAAAAAAATCCAGACCTTTTCAAGCTATTTCAGACAATGGCTGATGAATGTGATGGTTCCTTCCAACCATCACATTCATTAGCCATTGTCTGAAATAGCATGAACAGATCTGGATTTTTTTTAAAGAATAGAAGCAAGGAAGAACAAATATAGAGTTGTGCAAGATTGGAAAATGAAGGAGGAGAAGGAGGGAGAGGAAGAGAAGGAGGAGGAGGAGAAGGAGGAGAAGGAGGTGGTAGTGGTGGCTAAAATTGTAGCACAATGTTGTTTGAAGGTCTGTGTCCATGATCTATTACTCCTTTACTATTTACTGCCAAGCTTGTGTTTCAGTCACTTTCCTCTATGTTCTGTATAACTTCCTTAAGAACAATGTACGAGTCTGCTGCTAAAAACATAAGAAATGCATCCAACCTTCCAGCAGCTTTGCAGATTTAAGGTAAGTGAACACAGGCACACACCATATTCCACAAAGTCTGGGACCCTAGAATTTAGCAGATGAAATAAAGGAAAACATCAAACCTTAAGAGATAGCAGTTTGGATATCCTACTTAAAGTAAGATGTCCACAAATGAAAAAAAAAGATGTCTTGCATCAAGCCACATCCATTTCAATAACACTAGCACGGAACACATTTTCTAGTAATGTATATACCTTATTTATCATCATTAGCTGGTATTTCCTTTTCTGCCATATGTTACGTATGCTAGTTCTTAAGCGTAAGTAGTGAACATACCCATTAGGATAAACTTTGTATTTGAAGGAGTCCTGGCAAGATAGCTTGTGTGGGACCTCATCTTTAATTGTTCTAGTTATCCAATAGTGTTTCAGTTTTCCTTTTCCTTTTTCATAATATCCCAGAATAATGCAGTGTCAAGAGCACAATATGAAATCTGGTCACTAAATGTAGCTGCTAAATTGCTGAATGGTAATAAGGAGACTGTGGGAGCTGTCCAAGGATGCTGAGTGCTGACGGTAATCCAGATGTTAATGACTAAGTAGAATTCACCAATTAGTTTCATGCTGTTTGATTTGAAACATAATTTTATTGAAGGAATGGGGGGGAAATGGAAGTCTTTATTTTTATAAGCAAAGAGTAAAGAATTAAATCACTACCATCTCTGGTCAAAATAGTACAACCAGTAAGACCTATCATTCCTCTTATTTAGATTATTTTACTATTACCAGTCATTAAAAGAAATATTGTGTGAGATGAATCATTAATCCATTTCAGTATAAACACAAACACCTTCCCATCATATATTCATTTTACATATAAGGATTAAGAACTAAGAGGAACTTGTAAAAAAATTAATAGAATTAATATAGCATAATTCAACATTGTACTGCAGGTTTCAGGTTCCACAAATGTCTTACTAATGTGGTTTAGTTATGTAATATAATGTGACATAACAGATGTTGCGGTACAGCTGAATAGGGTTCCAGTCATTCAACCAAATTCATTTACAGGATATTCCATTTCATTCCTGCTTTTCCCCACCTGTTAACCTATACTTAATGATGCATGAATATGGTAAAATCTTGTAAGTACTTTTTTAGCTTCCATACAGCAAAACTTAGTTTTTAAAATGCTGAAGTTTTCCATGTATCTGTTGCTATCTAATTTTTCCATATGCCATTTTGGCTACATAATTTACTCCTTCTATGCCAAGGCATAGAAGTGAACATAAGATAGTTAAAAAAATTACCTAAAACACAGTTGATGTAGAAAGAATATGCAACTCTAAATAAAATGAATCTGGGTGTCCGGAAATCTGACTAAATGAAGAGTTATTAGCTGTAATTGAGCATCTTTTGCAATAAGGCCAATATAACAAAACATAGCTTAATTTTCAACAATTTTTTTCTCCATGGAAGCAAGTCTTCATTGAAATGGAGTATCCTGAAATTTCCTCTGAAAAACAATTGTTGGAATGATGTTAAATCTTTCCAGACTTAGGAGTTTTCTTAACTTGGAATTATATTTGGTTTAAATATCTTGCTGGTTTGAAAAATGAGGCATGATAACTAGGAACACATCCAGATCTAATTGGCTTCCCACATTCATGCCTTGCTATTTAGTTGGTCCTGTTTATATTCCGTCATCAGAACTGAGATGAGAAATGGTAGCATTTCAGTTTCTCATGCTGTGACTTACTCAAAGGTGAAGCAAAATCATTAATTAAAATCCAACTCCACAGGAGAAAGAAGTAGTTTTAGCCAATATGAGGGGAAGTGTGCGTCTCAGTTTTTGTCATACTAGTCCCATGATGCAAAGCTGTGTTAAGAACACACTTGGAACTTGAAACATATTCCTTGAATAGAGTATACATTCTTCAACATGGTGAAGCACCTTTACAATCCATGTGGGCTGTGAGCAGAAGTTGGGTATTATTCAGGGCAGAATAATGCACCTCTAAGATAATATAAAGACTGCAGGGTGGCTGCTGATGAAGGCATAATGAATGACAGTCAATATATGTGTTTGCCAGGAACTTAAAACTCTAACCCTAGATCAGGAGTGTCAAACTGTTGGCCCACTGACCGGACATGTCATCTGGAAGCCGGCAGATGGCGAAAAGGCTCCGATACGTTGTGCGATGTCATGTGATGTCACGAGTTTGACATGTCTGCCCTAGATACTTGAAAATTTTTACCTGTTAAATTAGGTGATTACTTAATTGCAGGCTTGAATGAATTTTAGGATGTTTGGGAAAAACTAAGACCATTTTTTTTATAATTAATGTTGAGCACACCTGTATTGAAATGGATGGTAAAGACATTTAAGGCTTATTTTAGGCCAGTTGGCACCTGAAATAGCAATGTAGCAACACTGCTATCTAAGGTGCCAAAGAGGATTGGAATATAACTCTCCTTCAATTTCAGAGACTGATGAGCTTGATTATTCACTTTAGGCACTAGAAAATTGATATACATATTAAATAGCAGTTGTGTCTTGTCTAACTCTCTGCAGAAAGAAATCACATGGTGTAATGGTCCTGGTAGAATTCTCATAGAGTTTGTATATAAATAGAAGCAGATAACTATCTATGGTAAAATTCTTGAATTTACACCATAATATATTTCTTATTTCTAAAGCAAATAAAGGAAAAGGGCAAATAAATAATAATGGTGTGTTATTTCATTACAATTTGTCTTGGCATCTCACTGCCAGGAAAATAGTGGGCAGTGGGCTAATGCCTCCTTAAGTAACACCAGCTGCCTGCAATTAGTACAGGTTTGCATTCTACCAGGCTCAAGGTTGACTCAGCCTTCCATCCTTCCGAGGTAGGTAAAATGAGGACCCAGATTGTTGGGGGCAATAAGCTGACTTTGTAATAATGCTGCTTGGGAGGGGCTGAAAGCCCTAATAAGCAGGCATATACATAGAATGAAGGCTATTGCTAAGCACATTGGTTTGTGCTTAAATTGTAAGCTGCCCTGAGTCTTCGGAGAAGGGCGGGATATAAATGGGATTAATAATAATAATAATAATAATAATAATAATAATAATAATAATAATAATAATAATAATAATAAAATAAAAATAAATAGCAAGAGCTGTCAATAAGTTCCAAGCCCTATAAAAATTGGTCATCACCTTTAAAACACTCTATTGAACAACACTGGGATGTATCAACACATTGCTAAGATATTGCTGAGATATTGGAACACTGCTATCATGTCACCCCTCGTCCTTCTCTTCATTAAACTAGACATACCCAATTCAAGCAACCATTCCTCATATGTTTTAGCCTCCAGTTCCTTAATCAACTTTGTTGCTTTTCTCTGTACTCTTTCTAAGTCTCAACATAGAAGCAGAATTTGGGGAAAAAGCAAACCAAGTAGCAATAGCACTTAGACTTATATACTGCTCCATAGTGCTTTACAGCAGTGGTCCCCAGCCTTTTTGGCACCAGGGACCAGTTTCGTGGAAGACAATTTTTCCATGGACAGGATGGTGGTGATTTCAGTTTGGGTCACTCATCTGCCACTCACCTCCAGCTGTGTGGCTCAGTTGGGGACCCCTTCTTTACAGCACTCTCTAAGCAGTTTACAAAGTCAACATTTTGCTCCCTACAATCTGGGTTCTTATTTTACCAACCTTAGAAGGATGTAAGGCTGAGTTAATTTTGTGCTTGTCAGGATCAAGCTCCAGACTGTGGAAAGAAATAGCTTGCAATACTGCATTCTAACCACTGCACCACCAGGGCTTCTGAATGAAGTTGCTAATCAAACTGCAACTGTTTGATTTTTCCCAATTCCTTCATTTTCAAGATCTGCAATTTCTGCATCACTTACTGAGTCTTTCCTGAGTGATCCTGGGCTTCAAGAAAGGCTTTTCATAGAATGTGCAAGCACAGGAAGAAACATTTAGTTATCATGTGCAAACATCTTTGTGTGAATGTTCTTGCACGTGAGCAACAGCCCACATAAAAGTAATTTATAAGAAAAGGTCTGGAATAGGTTATGGTATGATTCCGGTCTAGTTTAGTTTCTCAGGGTTTTATACCCCTTACTGTAGATAATATGTTCCAGAATTCCTCTGTCATAGCTGCAGAGGACACTCCAGCAAAATGCTAAAATTGCATGAAGTGTGAGCTAAGAAGTGATGAAGAAATTACCTATCCTCATTCTAAAATTGTAAGGCGTTATCTCCCTCACTCATGCCTCTGCTTAGGTTTTGATTTAGAATAATCTCCTCACAATTACAATTTATTTTAAAGACCCGTTAACACAACTCCTAATTGTGTGAAAGCTGTTGCATTGGATCTGACTCTAGTGCTCCACCATTTTTGTGAAACTATTCAATGTATACTTAAGTACCTGTTAAGTCTTGCACTCCAGCTTTCTCTGAAGCAAATATACTGCTCAAAAAATAAAGGGAACACAAGATAAGACATCCTACTATTAAATACAGTACATTGTGTTGTTTAAGTGTTCTCTTTATTTTTTTGAGCAGCATATATTTCTCAGGTGGCATGCTACAGCAATGGCAACCCTACAATACAACTTGCATAGATATTGGTATGGATAGCAGACTTATCTTTGGACACATCTGAGCAAGAGAAATTGAAAATCCGAATGTTGGAAAAAAGTTTTTCCTAATTTTCTAAAATGGGATACAATGTTGAATATCAGGGTTAATGGGACAATGGAGAGTTTGTTATTAAAAAGTATTTTAAAGTATGACATTTCATATCTTTTTATGTATTTATGTAAGATTTGCTTAATTGATATCATTATGAAAATGACATAAATAACTAGGAATGTCATAAAATCCTGGTAAAATTAATTTAAATTTAGCTGCCTTATCTGGGTTACTTTGGCTGTAACAAACATTTCTTATTCTGAACAATGTCTGGATGGAACATATTAAGTCTAAACAGGGCTCAATTAAATCATGGTTTTATTATGAACTTCTAAACAATGTGAAAAAGCCCATAGGTTTAAAAACAAACTTGCAATTTTATCTAAAGTGCCCAATCCTATTGGCATGGTTGCATTTCCCACATATGTGAAAAAGGATCTACTGCATTAGAATTTAAGGGGCAGATTATTTCACTCTAATCTTATTACTGTATCCCATTGCACATTTGCACCAGAGGGATTGGCTGAACATTTCACTCACTTTCCAACAATGGATTGAAAAATATTATAACTATTCCCCCTATTGTCCCCGTACTGACAGAAACCTATTAATAATACAAAGCTACATCAATTTCCATCAAAGCAATTAAGTGATTTTAAATAAAATAAAGCAGAATAAAATAAAATGTCGACTTACAAAGTTGCAAATCTCTAATATTATGCTGCTTTTTCATCTTCTTTGTTATTGTAGAAAAATGGCTTATTTGCTGCATTCAGCAGCAATTTAAAACTGTGGTTATAGGGGAATAATTGCATGTGATTTTATGCAACAGAAGGATAATTTGATCTAAAAATCTGATCTAATGCTCCTGCGTAGGGACATATTCCTCTGAGAAGGGAAATGGGAATATATTAAAATAAAAAAGACAAATGGCATGAACATGAGCTGAGGAAGAGCTATTATTATTCTCTCTTTATCAAGAGACAGATTTTGCTGGGCTTTTGCACAATTCTAAAATGAGGGAGGGCTTTCCTTTGACAAGCAAGGGATTATAGTTAAAAGGAGACAAGTTTTTTTCCCCCAGACCATCTGACAAACAGAGTAGAGAAACAAGTGTGTGTCCATACAGGGAGCTGATAAAACATTTCCATCTGGTTTGCCCAAAGCTACCAAAGCAATTCAAATAAACAAAACAACAGCAATAACAAGGCTGATTTGTTAACAATGAAGTATGATCCCATATTCCTATATGGAAGAAGAACACATCCTCAGGAAGGTCCTTTTTACATATATTTTTTTTTCTAAAACATTATGAAGTCCAATTCTAACAGCTTTAAAAAATTGTTTTCTGGATGGTAAACTTGCGTAGACATTAATTAAATCTTGCAGTAGGCAGACCAGACCAGCTTAGAGCTTAGTTAAAAAGGGGTCAGCCCAAGGAAGTGCATTCCTCTGCAGGAATGTTGCATGCAAAACAAGCAGAGGGACAGCAATATGCTTCCACTCCTTACAGAAAGCATGTAAAAGCTAATTACTATCAATCAATCAGAACAGATCTGGAAGGGACCTTGGAGGTCTTCTAGTCCAACCCCCTGCTCAAGCAGGAGACCCTATACCAGGGGTGTCAAACTGATGGCCCGCGGACTGGTTGCATCATGTGGAGGCCGTGCCCATTCAAGCTCTGGCAATGCAAAAAAAGTCACGATACGTCACGACACGTCATGTGATGCAGCAAGTTTGATACCCATGCCCTATACCATTTCAGATAGGTGGTTGTCCAGTCTTTTCTTAAAAACCTCCAGTGATGGAGCACCCATGATTTCTGAAGGCAAGCTGTTCTAATGGTTAATTGTCCTCACTATTAGAAAGTTTCTCCTTAATTCCAAGTTGCTTCTCTCCTTGATTAGTTTCCATGATTATCCTTGATAACTATGATTATCAACATCTCATCGCTTTGTCTGAAATAAGTTTTATGCATTGACTAGTACAGGGTGCAACAGTAAGAAGATGCTTTATTCCATACCAGTGTGCTGGACTCATGTCCAAATAGATCAGGATGTGGAGAGATAAGTAAGAACATAAAGACATGGTAAATTAACTCAAGGTGAGTATGTTGAGCAGGGAGGATATCTGTTGATCAGTGAATAATTGAAATGAAGGAGTTTCTTTTATTTGTAAAATAAAGGCTCCTTCAATTAAAATACATAACACAGAAAGAGAAGCAGGTGCAGGAAAAGCACTTTTAAGCACATAATGAAGGAATCAGGAACAGAAAGATGTTTGAAGACATTGTGTGGAAAAGTTGCTGAGTAGAATCAAAACAAAAGAAATCTTTAAGGGCAGAGATAAGCAGGGAACATTTCATCACAAAACAGACATTGGCTGGCAGATTCACCATATACACACATGATTGTGCTAATTGGAAGTTAAAAAAAATCTTTAGGCTCCATTAAAATCTAAATACTCTCAGATGAATCTGAGATAAATAATATATTCTGGTATATATTTAAAACTAATGTCAATATTAGAAATGGGATGAAGGTGAATTTGATGGTTTCATTGTTGTAAGATAATGATCTTGAAACTGTTGTTACTGCTTTTTGGTCACATATCACACCACAATTCTGACTATTCACTTTTTTAATTTAGAAAACCTCTATGGAAGATCATAACATTGTAGAATTATAGGATTGGAATGACCTTGGAAGCCGTCTAATCCAGTCTCCTGTTCAGTCCAGGAAGTCTCATACCATTCACAAAAATAGCTATTTATTTTGTTTTTCTTGAAACTTACAGTAATAGAGAACCAATGACTAGTGGGCAGGCTATTCCACTGCTTAATTATTTCACACTCAGGAATTTTTTTCCTTACTTTAAGTTTAGATCTCACCCTGTTAAGCATCTACCCACTGTGAGTTTTTTATTACCTGATGCTATAGACCAGGGGTCTTCAAACTTGGCCCTTTTATGACTTGTGGACTTCAATTCCCAGAATTCCTCAGCCAGCGTGCCTAGCTGAGGAATTCTGGGAGTTGAAGTCCACAAGTCATAAAAGGGGCAAGTTTGAAGACCCCTGCTATAGACTATAAAACAAAGTCCTGTGTCTTACGACATTCCTTCATGTATTGGAAGACTGATACCATATCTCTATTTCACTTCTTTAGGCTAAACATACCAAGTTCCTTTAAACCACTCTTCATAGTATTTAACATCCAAGTCCATTACCATCCTAATCATTCTGTAGTCTTTCCAATCCCCCAAAATCTTTTTTGCCTTGTGACAACCAGAATGGGCACTGTTTTTCAGGGGTGGACTGATCTGTCCAACATAGAGTGATACTATCGTGTCCTGTCATCTTGACTCGATACCTCTGGTAATGCAGCCCAAAGTTCCATTGGCTCTTTTGGCACCTGTGATACATTGCTGACTCATCTGTAATTTATGGTTTATCAAACCTTGCAGATTCTTCTTGCAAGTACTACTATTAAGCCAGATACCACCTATCCTGTACCTATGCATCTGGTTTCTCTTCTCCAAATGCAGAATCTTACATTTTTTACCACTAGACAACATTTGCATAGGTTCATCTTATGTACCAATTGTGCCCATTCCTGCAAGAAGCCTTAATTCATGCCTTATCACTTCCTATTTGGATTAGTGTAATGTGCTCTACGTGGGGCTACTCTTGAAGAAGATTTGGAAGTTGTAGCTGTCTAGAATGCAGTGTCATGGGAGTATTGTATTATGCTTTTATAATATCACTGTTTTGTGAATTGCACTAACTCCTAATAGGCTTACAAGGATGCTTCCTTCCATCAGTGTCAATTTGTTGGATCCAACACTGTGCCTTCTTCGTGGCAATGCTATTGGAAAAGATTCCTGGAAATCTGGATAGTCCTAACCCTGTTAGCTTTTCACAAAGTTCTGAAGACCTGGCTGTTTTCCCAGACATTTGGGTCAGGAGCAAGATGAGCGTAGCTGCTCTTAAAGCATTTTCTTTTTATAATTGGAGTTTATTGCTTTAACCTTGGACAACATGGGTTCTACATTCTGTGTTTTTGTTTTAACCTCTGAATGCTGTCAAGAATTACTCTTGTGAGAAGAGTGATCATATAAATTATTTAAATAAGTAAATTTGGTTGCATAAGGCCCAATGTTCAAATCTGTTTTGAATCTGTCTTCTGGCATATTAGCCATTATCCGCAAATTTTACAACGTCCTTTTTATTCCTTCATCTAAGTCATTTATGAAGATGTTAAAGAATACCAGGATAAGGCAGAAGTTGGCAGAACTGTGTAGAAAATGATTATATGATAGCAAATAACTAATGGTAAAAGGTAACGAGGGTTCAAGTTCTGTTTCATTTATTAAAATATCCTTATTCAAACTAAATGTCGGGCCGAGCACGCCCGACATTCGGACGGGCCGCGGCCGCGGGGTGAATCGCCGCGCCGCCAGACTCGAGCAGAGCGGTCCAGCAGGCCCCGAAGCCTCCCGTCGGCGCCCGTCACCTCCCGGAGGGCCAGGACGGCATTCGGCCCTCCCCAGCGCTCAAGCCCCGAAGCTTCCCGCCGGCGCCCGTTGACCCGCGGCAACTCACCAGGCCCCAAAACCTCCCGCCGTCGGCTGTCGGCCCGCGGCAACCCACCGGGCCCCAAAGCTTCCTGCCATCGCCCGACGTCTCCTGGAGAGCCGGGTCAGCACGCGGTCCTCCCCAGCAACCCGGTAACCGCACGGAGCGACTTACCGGGCCGCGAAGTCGTTCGCAGGCTTCCTCGCCATTCCTCCATGCTGCTGGGTTCCAGAGACGATTGGCCACGCCCACGCCATTCCGACGGGTCGGGGAATGGGCCAGCAAGAAGAACGGTGCAGCAGCGGGCCGCTTGTCAGCTGGGGAGGCCGCGGACCAGCCAGTCGGGCCACAGGGGCTGCTTACGGACCGGGAAGGGGCCGTGCGGAGGACTGGGTGGTGGCTGCCCAGCGCCCGAGCCGCAGGGCAGGAATGAGTGCCTGGGTCGGTCAGGGAGTGACAGAGACAACCGGTGGGTCGGGAGGGGGTTTCACGAGCAGCTAACGGCGGTCTGGGGTGGTGGGGGGGAAGAGGAGTCAAGGCAGAACTCCGGGGGAAAAGAGGGAGGCTTGGACTGAGGGGTAACTTACCGACTGCGTTGGTGGTGGGATGGGAGCCAAAGGGAGGGGACCATGGGAGGTGGGGTTTAAGTAGGGTGGGGGCGTGGTGGTGTAATTAGGGTGTGGTGGTGGGAGTCGGCCTGGCCGGCTATTTAACCAGCGTTGACTGTGCTGTAAAGTCAACGCTGACTTCATTTGTCTTTGAGCGAACGTTTATGTGAACAATGAACACGGCTTAGAAGAACCAGCTCCCGTTCCGGTTTCACTCCTTGGGTGCTTCGTCGGACGGGGTCTGATAGTAAGTCAGCGTTCCTTTTTTTTCTTTCTTTGCGGGGAGTTTTTCCCTCGGAAGTTTGCTATGGCAGAAGGCACGGAGGATGCTGCACCACTGGCCGAGGAGCAGCAGGAGGAGGCTGGAGCAGCGGCTGGGCTCTTGGAGTCGGTGGAGGTGGGGGAGGAGGCGTTGCCCTCGGTGCGGCGGAAGGAAAAACCCCCTCCCCTCGAAGGCCCTGGTCGGTGGACCTATTCCGAGGGGGATCAGCGAGGACCCGATCAGGGCTTGGTGAACCGACCTAAAGGTGTGTCTACTGAGTGGAGGGAGCGGTGTTTCATGGAGGACAGCGGTGAAGAATGGAGTTACTCCACCGTTCCGGGCGACCGTACTATGGAGGTTCTCAGAGAGCGGTTCGGGGAAGTGAGGGGTCGGGAGCCTGGGCTTTGGTCTGTTCCAGATGAGTCTGACCAGGGGCAGTGGTCCCTCCCAGGTGGCCTGGCTCGGCGGCCTAGCCCACCCCGCTTCCGTATGGACAGCCCAGGGTACCAGGGGTCAGCTCGCCAGCCTGAGGTTCCCAGAGGTCCCGGGGTTTCGGCTCCCACTACGGCGGTACCAAGCGGCACGACTCCCTGGGACTGCGTAACCGGAAGACCGAGACAGCGGCCGTTACGACCAGATGGGGGGGCTTGCGCTTATGTGTGGACTACCGGGGGGTTAATGCGGTGTGCGTGGAGCACCTCTACCCCCTTCCTTTGATGATTTACTCGGACACGTTGGAGGAGCACGTGCTTCTTGTGCGGCAGGTGTTGTCGAAACTGCTGGAAGCGCAGCTCTATGTTAAACTGTCCAAGTGCGAGTTCCATAAGGCCCAGCTGGACTACCTTGGGTATCGTATATCGGCGGCGGGGGTGGAGATGGACCCCAAAAAAGTACAAGCCATACAACAGTGGCAGGCTCCGCAGACTCGGCGACAGTTGCAAAGTTTCCTTGGCTTTGCCAACTTTTATAGACAATTCATCCCACGTTTCGCAGCCATCGCCCTGCCGTTAACAGATCTACTGCGCACACGACAGTTGAGGACACGGCCGCGTCCGGGGTTGAGATTGGAGTGGTCCACCGCGTGTCAGCGGGCGTTCGAGGAATTGAGGTCCCTCTTTGCTAAAGAGCCCGTTTTGAGACATCCCGACCCCAAGCTGGCTTCTGTCGTACAGGCGGATGCGAGCGATGTTGCTCTTGGGGCCGTCCTCCTACAGCGGAACAGTGCCGGGGTCCTGCAGCCGTGTGCTTATGCTTCTAAGAAACTGACTCCCACCGAACGGGCCTGGGCGGTGTGGGAGAAGGAGGCTTATGCGGTCCGTTGGGCTTTGGACACCTGGCGACATCTTCTGGAGGGGGCCTCCTGTCCGTTCGAACTGTGGACGGACCATAAAAACCTGGAAGCCCTACAAACCCCTCGTCGCTTGTCGCCTAAACATGTCTGGTGGGCCTTATACTTCCGTCGTTTCCGTTTTGTGCTGAAATATGTGCCGGGGGGTCGGAACTTTCTGGCAGATGCCTTGTCACGCATGCCTCAGTATGACAGCAAGAGGGAGGAGGTGGTGCAGGCACTCATCCCGACACTGGCAACCGAGGGGGTTGGACCGGAGAGTGCTGGACAGGTGTCGGAGGAGAATTTGAACCAGGCCATCCAAAGGACCCTGCAGGAGGACGCCTGGTTGCGGAATAATCCGGGGCTATTGACTATGCGGGACGGGTTAGCGTGGCATGGAACACGACTGTACGTGCCCGAGACCGTGCGGCCACGCGTTCTGCATGGGTGTCACGACGCCAAACAGGCGGGACATTTCGGGTTTGTGAAAACCTTACACCTGGCACGTCGTCAATTTTGGTGGCCTCGCATGAAGGGTGACATCGAGCAGTACGTACGGCGTTGCCATGTTTGTGCCACCACAAAGCCCCAAGTTGGGAAGCCTTTGGGGTTGTTGCAACAGGTAGCCGACCCAACCCGGCCTTGGCAGGACATCACCATGGACTTCGTAGTGGACCTCCCAGAGAGTAGGGGTCACACCGTTATCTGGACAGTTGTTGACCTGTTCTCTAAACAGGCACACTTTGTCCCGTGTAAGGGGTTACCTTCAGCCCGTCGCTTAGCTTGGATGTTCCTCACACAAGTATATCGACTGCATGGAGTGCCGCGGCGTGTGATTTCGGATAGAGGGGTGCAATTCACGGCCCAGTTTTGGAGAGAGTTCCTGCGTCGTATCGGCTCGTCCCAGGGATTAAGTACCGCCTATCATCCCAGTACCAACGGGGCTGCAGAACGAGCCAACGCTGCTGTAGAACGCTATTTACAGAGCTATGTTTCTTTCCGGCAGACGGACTGGGTAGACCTGATAGCGCTTGCTGAAGTCGCATACAATAACGCAGTTCACAGCAGTACTGGCTTCTCTCCATATCGGGTGGTCACTGGTCACGAGTTCGTTCCTTTCAGTGAATGCCCTCAGGAGGAGGCGTCTCCGTGCTCCCCGCTTGACTGGATGCATCAAATCACGGCTGCCTGGGCGGCGGCGAAGGAAGCGTTGGAGCGGTCCGCCATGGCGACCAAGGCACAGGCGGACAAAAAACGAAAACCCTTTGCTACACCGCGGGTGGGGGACCTGGTGTACTTGTCCACCAAGTATATACGGTTACAGGTCCCGTGCCGTAAGCTAGGACCCAAATACCTCGGGCCGTTCCGGGTGGTGCAGGTGGTAAACCCGGTGACGGTGCGGTTACAGTTGCCTAAGTTTTTGGGTAAGATCCACCCGGTGTTCCATAGTAGCCTGCTGAAACCTGCTCCAGCGGCTACCGCGGCAACAGGGGAGGGGGGTCCCGGGCCAGTCCACGCCGACCAATATGAGGTGCAAGAGGTCTTGGACTCCAGAATACGGAAGGGCGCCCTACAATACCTGCTGCGGTGGAAGGGGTACCCGGTGGAGGAGGCAACGTGGGTGTCGCGGGAGGATGTCCATGCTCCACGTTTGATCCGGGCGTTCCACCGAGCCCACCCTGGCAGGCCGGGGGGTGGGGGTTCTGGGGTGTGTGCACAGTGAATGATGCTATAACCCTGTTTTCTACATCTGCAGGAGGACCCTTGGTAGGGGGGGCGGCATGTCGGGCCGAGCACGCCCGACATTCGGACGGGCCGCGGCCGCGGGGTGAATCGCCGCGCCGCCAGACTCGAGCAGAGCGGTCCAGCAGGCCCCGAAGCCTCCCGTTACCTCCGCCGCGACCAGGGCCCAATCCTCCGGAGGCGCGGGGCTCGACCCCCAGAAGAGCTGCAGACCGCTCCAGAACAGCATACCAGGTGGCCGACAAGACACCTCGGACATCGACACCGAAACGCCCAGCAGGCCCGGCGGATGGACGAACGGACACGTCCGATGGCTCCGAGGATCACGAGTACGAGGAGGACCCGATGGTAAGCGCTCCGGTGTGTCCTTTTGTGCTGCCTGTAGTGTTGATCAGCCCACGGACGGGTGAGAGGAGGGAGTGTAAGGCCCTGATTGATACAGGCAGCACACGCTGCCTTATTAGCTTGGTGATGGCAAGGGAGGCCGGTATTCCTCTTCAGCGGCTCCCCAAACCTATCCGGTTTCAGCAGGTAGACGGGTCCCTTTTGGGTGGAGCACCTATTACACATGTAACGGCACCGGTGAGGATGGAGTTGGGTACACACTGGGAGACTCTCCGGTTTGTTGTGGTGCCGTCTATGACGGAGGCAGTCATCCTGGGGCTTACGTGGTTGGACAAGTGGGGCCCCACAGTCTGGTGGGAGGGGGGATGCCGACACCTCCGCCTCGGGACAGGGCCCCAGCCTCCTGAAAAGCATTCCTTCCTGGGTCCGGAGGGGGTTAATGGGCCTGAGGGGGCCGCAGGGGTGGGCACCGGGCTCGAGACACAGGTACCACGGGAGTATAGCGATCTCGCAGATGTCTTTGATGAGAAGGAGTGTGACGCCTTGCCACCCCACCGCCCCACGGACTGCGCTATTGAACTGGAGCCAGGAGCAAAATTGCCGAAACCCCGCATGTACGCAATGGCACCCCGGGAGATGCAGGAGCTCCGTCAATATATAGACAAGAACTTGCGGAGGGGGTTCATTCAGCCTGCTCGGTCCAGGATGGCGGCTCCTGTCCTGTTCAGAGAGAAGAAAGACGGGACCCTGAGACTGTGCGTTGATTATCGGGGGGTCAACGCGGTGTGTGTGGAGCACTTGTACCCCCTCCCTTTGGTGAAGGACCTTTTAGCTCATTTGGCTACGGGCCGGGTGTTCACCAAGTTGGACTTAAGGGAGGCGTATTACCGTGTCCGGATAAAAGCCGGTGATGAATGGAAGACGGCTTTCAACTGCCCGTTGGGGAGCTTCCAGTTTAGGGTAATGCCGTTTGGCCTGCAAGGAGCCCCCGCGGTATTTATGCAGTTGATTAACCAAGTCCTGCACGACCATCTGTACCGGGGGGTCCTTGTCTATCTTGATGACATCCTTATATATACATCTACGCTAGAGGAGCATGTTGCCTTAGTGCGGAGTGTGCTGACCAAGTTGAGGGACGCTCGGCTATATGTGAAGCTGTCGAAATGCGAGTTTCACAAGCCCCGGCTGGACTACTTGGGATATCATGTGTCCTCCAACGGGGTGGAGATGGACCCGGGGAAAGTGGAGGCTATCCAACAGTGGCAAGCCCCACGGACCCGGAAACAGTTGCAGAGTTTCCTTGGCTTCGCCAACTTTTATCGGCAATTCATCCCACATTTCGCTTCCATCGCCTTGCCGCTCACGGACCTACTGCGGACTAAACAAATGGCAACGTTGCCGCGGCCAGGGCAGAAGCTTGTGTGGACCACTACATGCCAGCGGGCTTTTGAGGCGCTCAAGGCGCAGTTTGCCAGGGAGCCCGTTCTGCAACACCCGAACCCTGGCCTGCCCTACGTGGTTCAGGCTGATGCAAGCGACGTGGCTGTTGGAGCTGTTCTTCTGCAACGGCATGCAAAGGGAAGTTTGCGGCCCTGCGCGTACGCCTCCAAGAAGTTAACGACCGCGGAGAGGGCTTGGGCCATCTGGGAGAAGGAGGCCTTTGCGGTCCGCTGGGCCCTGGGGACTTGGAGACACCTTCTGGAGGGGGCTAGCCAGGAGTTCGAGGTTTGGACGGACCATAAAAACCTGGAAGCCCTGCAAACACCCCGCCGACTGTCCCCGAAACACGTACGGTGGGCCCAATACTTCCAACGCTTCCGGTTTCGCCTCAAGTATGTGCCTGGGGGTAAGAATTTCCTGGCGGATGCCTTGTCTCGGCTACCGCAGTACGATTGCCGGAAGGAGGAGGTAGTGCAGGCACTGGTACCGCCGCCCCGCCCGGTGGAGGAGACGGAGCACAGGGCCAACACCGTGACAGACGATTTCCTGCGGGCCTGTAGGGGAGCGTTGGCGACTGACGACTGGATGCGGGCGCACCCCGACACCCTCACGTTGCGGGATGGTTTAGCTTGGCACGGGGCCAGGTTGTATGTGCCTGCAGCGGCACGAGATCAGGCACTTTACCAATGCCATGACGCTAGGCAGGCAGGTCATTACGGGTTCGTGAAAACCCTGCATCTGGCCCGCCGCCAGTTCTGGTGGCCAACCATGAGACGGGACATTGAAAGCTACGTGCAAAGGTGCCGCATCTGCGCAACCACTAAGCCCTCCACCAAGAAACCGGCAGGCCTCCTGCAACAGGTGGCCGACCCCGTACGACCTTGGCAGGACATCGCGATGGACTTTGTGGTTGAGCTACCGGAAAGCAGGGGATATAACGCATTGTGGACAGTTATAGACCTGTTCTCAAAACAGGCCCACTTCATCCCCTGTAAGGGATTGCCCTCGGCCCGTCGACTAGCCTGGCTGTTTGTTCAACATATCTATCGTCTCCACGGGGTGCCACGACGTATCATCTCCGACCGTGGGGTACAGTTTACGGCCCGGTTCTGGAGGGAGTTCGTGCGTTATATTGGAGCGACACAAGGTCTGAGCTCGGCGTACCACCCAAGCACGAACGGAGCCGCAGAACGCGCGAACGCGGCGGTGGAGCGATACCTGCGCTGTTATGTGTCGTACCAACAGTCCGAATGGGTGGACTTGATATCCTTCGCGGAAGTTGCCTATAACAATGCAGTGCATAGCAGCACTGGGTTCTCCCCCTTTAAAGTGGTATCCGGTTACGAGTTCGTTCCTATCGCGGGGTGCGATCAGGGGGCCCCGGCATCCTGCACACCTGGGGCGTGGATGCACCGATTGGAGGAGGTGTGGGGGGTGGCTAAGAAGGCGTTAGAACAAGCAGCAGAGTCATACAAAGAGCAGGCGGACAGGAAAAGACGGTCGTTTGCACCCCCCAAAGTGGGTGATCTCGTCTACCTCTCTACAAAATACCTGCGGCTGCAGGTGCCATGTAGAAAGCTAGGACCCAAGTACCTCGGACCCTTCCGAGTTATACAGGTAGTCAACCCCGTCACCGTCAGACTCCGGCTACCTCCTCTACTGGGAAAGATACACCCCGTTTTCCACAGCAGCCTGCTGAAGCCTGCTACGACCGCCTCTGCAGCGGCAGGGGAGGGTGGCCCGGGACCAGTACAGGGCAGTCACTACGAGGTACAGGAGATCCTGGACTCCCGGAAACGAAGAGGGCGGGTGCAATACTTGGTGCTCTGGAAGGGGTACCCCATGGAGGAGGCTACCTGGGTACGGGATGAGGATGTGTGTGCACCACGCCTTCTCCGTGCCTTCCACCGGAAACACCCGGGGAAGCCGGGGAAGACCCCGGGGGGGACAGTTAACCACGTTACGGATCGCTCACCTCTCTCTCCTTGCATTCCAGGTGAGCCCCTGGTAGAGGGGGCGGCATGTCGGGCCTCGGCAGCCCGACACACGAGGGGGGGCCCCTCCACCCCCCCGGCACACCCGGCTACCCTCCCTCCGAACCCACCTGGAGACGGCATGGCCCGGAGAGCTCGGAGGCCCGCGACGCTCCCCTCGCCGCTCCCGGACGCGCCGCGGCTCCTCCCGGCCCCGCCAAACTGCAGCACGGCCCGGGGAGTCCAACGGCCCGCGGCGTTCGTCTCGGCGCTTCCGGACGCGCCGCGGCTGCTTCCTGCGCCCGGCGGCGCGTCATCCAGGGGCTCCCCGGCGTGGGAGGCTCCGAATCCCGGGCCGTCTCTTCTGGCGCTTCTGGACGCGCCGCAGCTGCAGGCCTCGCCCGCCGACGCGACGACGCGCGGTTCCCCGGCTCGGGAGCAACGGGCCCCGGACTGCAGCCAGCCTGGCGGAGGCCTGAGCCGACTTCCTAACTGTGCGGCCTGGGGGGACTTCCTGGCTGCGCGGCGCAGTGTGGCGACGCTGTCAGGGGACGGGTCCTTCCCCCCTGCGGTGTCCGGGTGGCTGGGTGACAGGGGGCTTCGGGGGTGGGTGCAGCAGGGAGTGGGTGAGGGTGAAGGGAAAGGGCGCGTTGGTGGTGACACGTTGGGGGAGCCTTACCTGCCTGAGCGTCGGGCGGAAGGCTTTGTAAGGGAGGGGTGGGGAAGTTATAGGGACTGGGAGGGCGGAGGCTTGTTTGGGTGGAGTTTGGGTGGGGTTTTTGGATGTGTATATAGCAGCGTTGGATGCAGATAGCAGCCAACGCTGGCTTTGTTTCTCGTTGCGGCTAAAGCTCTGTGGAATAAAGTGCTTCTAGACTGCGGCAGGAGTCTCTCGTTCCTGTTTTCGATATCTACCCTGTTCGTTGCAGGACGAGTTTTGACACTCCCGTCGGCGCCCGTCACCTCCCGGAGGGCCAGGACGGCATTCGGCCCTCCCCAGCGCTCAAGCCCCGAAGCTTCCCGCCGGCGCCCGTTGACCCGCGGCAACTCACCAGGCCCCAAAACCTCCCGCCGTCGGCTGTCGGCCCGCGGCAACCCACCGGGCCCCAAAGCTTCCTGCCATCGCCCGACGTCTCCTGGAGAGCCGGGTCAGCACGCGGTCCTCCCCAGCGACCCGGTAACCGCACGGAGCGACTTACCGGGCCGCGAAGTCGTTCGCAGGCTTCCTCGCCATTCCTCCATGCTGCTGGGTTCCAGAGACGATTGGCCACGCCCACGCCATTCCGACGGGTCGGGGAATGGGCCAGCAAGAAGAACGGTGCAGCAGCGGGCCGCTTGTCAGCTGGGGAGGCCGCGGACCAGCCAGTCGGGCCACAGGGGCTGCTTACGGACCGGGAAGGGGCCGTGCGGAGGACTGGGTGGTGGCTGCCCAGCGCCCGAGCCGCAGGGCAGGAATGAGTGCCTGGGTCGGTCAGGGAGTGACAGAGACAACCGGTGGGTCGGGAGGGGGTTTCACGAGCAGCTAACGGCGGTCTGGGGTGGTGGGGGGGAAGAGGAGTCAAGGCAGAACTCCGGGGGAAAAGAGGGAGGCTTGGACTGAGGGGTAACTTACCGACTGCGTTGGTGGTGGGATGGGAGCCAAAGGGAGGGGACCATGGGAGGTGGGGTTTAAGTAGGGTGGGGGCGTGGTGGTGTAATTAGGGTGTGGTGGTGGGAGTCAGCCTGGCCGGCTATTTAACCAGCGTTGACTGTGCTGTAAAGTCAACGCTGACTTCATTTGTCTTTGAGCGAACGTTTATGTGAACAATAAACACGGCTTAGAAGAACCAGCTCCCGTTCCGGTTTCACTCCTTGGGTGCTTCGTCGGACGGGGTCTGAAACTAAAGCTATGAGAGATGGCAGCATTTCTCATGTATTTTTCCATTTCTTTGTAGAAAAAGATGTGTACATTGGATATGATGTGAAAGAATCTAGAACCTAGCATTATCTCATAAGCCAATACCTGAGTAATAGTTGCAATGAATGCCTCTGCATTTGCACTGAGTACCAGCCTTTGATTCCAGAACCTATGAAGAGCAAAGTTATACAAACCTTTATATGTGGTTGGAAAAATCATTTATTTTGCCTGAAGGGTTATTATTCCTTCTTATGCTACTATAATTTAAGTTTTCCTGTGTATATTTATTCAAAAGAACACAGCTCCTGCACAAGAGAGCTATTAGCAAATCTGAGTTAATCCCAAGGTTTTTAGGGGGAAAATGCCATTTACATTGCAAGAAAACAATAGTTCTCAAAATGTTTGCCTACCCATCTTACAGTTTCCTATTCAGAACTGGGGATAACACAAACAGAAGGTTTATAAAAATACTTTGGGGATGTGCTGTTTTGAGAATTACAAAACCCCTAGCATCTGCTTACATAAAATGTTAGTAACCTGTACTCTGCACCTGTTTCAAGCATATCCAAACCGGTTTAGCAGCCAGAGGAAGGCAAGCTCACAGCAGGTTAATAATATGGCATTGCTCAGCATTCCAGCTAATAAGATTTAAATATAGGCTAATGACTGCATGTTTTCTCTTTAATCAACACACAAATCACCCTTTTATTATTATGGTTTATTTTTCCAGTTGAAATTATAATTGAATTATGCTGCAGCCTGTTAATGGTTGATATAAGCCAATCTCAAATTTCTAGTTTATCTTATTCTCCATTCCCTCACCCCCCCAAATCCCAACCTTGCTTTTATTTATCTTGTAAGTGAGGAGGAACTGGTGGTGCTGTGAGATGTCATGTCACTTTACATCTAATCACGAGTTAAGATAGTTAGGTTTCCTGAATTGACTGAATGAGAGGATGTTCAGTATAGTACAAAAAGGTCACAAACGTAGAAGGAAGCAACCTTTTATGGGATCTTCTCCTGGCTGATGGCTTCCTTCAGATGTCTCGGTGCTACAACTCCAAGAATTCCCAAACTTCAGGTGAAGATAGTAGCCTTGCATGGTAATATAGCATCAGAAACAAACTTGTGCACCTGAGAAATGTCCATAGAAATTAAATATTCAAGAGACCCAATCTAATAAAATACAAAAATATAGCTTTGTTTCTACAATAAATAAATAAGAATTCTTCGTGTGTGCCATTACATTTTCCCTTGCTTCTACACCATGCTCATGCTGGTGACATGAATGGGAACACTTGTTTAAAGCTGAGCATTTTGCTGTAGGCAGTACAGAAGTGCAATATTTCAAAGGTAAAAATAGAGACATGCTCATCAACACTCCAGGATTTTTGTCTTGGTCCTACTGAACATTATTGAAAGCTCTCCTCTGCTTTTCCAGCCTGATTACAAAACCAATAGAATGCTAATGCTTTTAATTATTTAGTTAACTATATACAGTACTTAAAATGCATATGGACAAAATGGTATATTAAAATTTATATGCTTGTGGCACTGCGTGGCCAGTTCCCATGGAGGTGGTGTCTGGAGCGCCAAGTGTAGAAAGAAAGAGGAGCTCTGGGAGAAGAGCATGGAGAGGATGCGGGGTGGAGCTTGGTCCGTTTCGGGTTGCTGGTCCTTCAGTTGAGCCGTCGGTCTCCGTCTTCTGTCCTACCTCACAAGGTCAGGGACGGGGAGGGGGAGAGGGCAGTACTGGCCTTGCTGAGACACTCACCCACCCCAGAAAAATGCCTCTCTTCACCAGCAACCCCTTTGATTAGAATGTGGAGAAAGCAACTAGTGAAATGAATACTGCTGAAGACTGGGGACTCATCTTAGATATCTGTAATAAAGTTGGCCAATCATGGACTGGACCTAAGGACTGTCTTCATTCTATTATGAAGAGGGTGAGCCACAAGGATCCTCATGTTGCTATGCAGGCATTGACACTTCTTGGAGCATGTACAGTATCTCAAATTGTGGTAAAATATTTCATTTGGAAGTATGTTCAAGAGATTTTGCAAGCGAAGTAAGCAATGTACTAAATAAGGGTCATCCAAAAGTCTGTGAAAAGTTAAAAGCCCTCATGGTGGAATGGACAGGTGAATTCAAGAATGATCCTCAACTTAGTCTAATATCTGCTATGATAAAAAAACCCTTAAGGAACAGGGTGTCATGTTTCCAGTTATTGTTTCACAGGCTGCAGAACAAGCAAAAGCAAGCCCAGCTTTAGTAGCCAAAGATCCTGGAACAGTAGCAAATAAGAAAGAAGAAGAGGATTTAACTAAAGCTATTGAATTATCACTGAAAGAACAAAGACAACAGCACACACCACTTTCCACTCTTTATCCAAACACTACAACTCTCTCAACAAATCACAAACATGAGGGGTGAAATGTTAGAGCAATTTATGATTTTGAAGCTGCTGAAGATAATGAATTAACATTTAAAGCTGGAGAACTTATCACTGTTCTTGATGACAGTGATACAAACTGGTGGAAAGGTGAAACTCACCAAGGGGCAGGATTATTTCCTTCCAATTTTGTAACAGCTGATCTTACTGCTGAACCAGAAATGATGAAGTCTGAAAAGAAAACGGTACAGTTTACTGATGAAATTCAAGTTGAAACAATTGAACCAGAACCTGAACCAATGTATATTGATGAAGATAAAATGGACCAATTGTTGCAAATGTTGCAAAGTGCAGATCCAACAGATGACCAGTTGGACCTTCCAGAGCTTGTCCATCTTGAAACAATGTGCCATCAAATGGGACCTCTCATTGATGAAAAGCTAGAAGATATTGACCAGAAGCACTCAGAACTTTTGGAGCTCAATGTAAAAGTGATGGAAGCCCTTTCACTATATGCTAAGTTGATGAATAAAGATCCAGTGTACTCCATGTATTCAAAATTACAAAACCCTCAATACTACATGATTCAGTCTAATGTTCCTAACTCTCAGGTTTCTCCAAGACAGTCTCAGAGCAATACTTATTTAGTGGGAGGAAATACACAGATGAGTCACGTGCAAGGCTACAGCCTTCCATCAGATCAACTTCCATCTCTTAATCAATTCCTCCAGTAGCAAGTTCTGGGTTAGCTAGCCAGCCAGTCCAGGCATCTTAGACAAACATGATGGTTGGTTCTGTTCCAGGAAACTCTTACTCCAGCCAAGCTGCAGTCTACAGCCCATCCCCTGCTACTGCTACTGACGCTACTTCTTATTAGAATTCTGGAACTCTGTCTCAGGTGCCAGGTTATAATTTAGTCACCTCAACTCTTCCCCAGCCTCCAGGAAACCAACCACCACCACAGCCTCCACCATTACAGAAGGCATTAATTATAGGGAATAGGATTTTGGATTCCTAATCTAGTCTAACCTCTGTTGAAGGCAGTTTACAAAGTTATGAGTTTATTTCTTTAATATTTTAAACATGGGTTATCCTTGGCTTAATAAGAATCTCTTGGTGAAGAATTCTATTTGCACTGACTTTTAAAGATTTTTGTTTTACCTTTGGAAAAGGAATTAAAATATTCAGAATATTTAATTCCTTTAAAATGCCTAAATATTGGTACAAAGTTATTCATGTCTGCTGAAACTGTTGAGTTTGTGAAGATCAAACTCAGCAAATTGTTGTGGCATATATGTAATATACATACAATATGTTGTATTAGTGATTGTTCTGAATTGCTACAGTGATCACGTGAACATATAGCGTGTTAAAATTTACATTACTGTTTTATTAATCATGAATCATGGTCATAGATGGACCATGTTCATGGATTTTATAAGAATGTTTGCTTTAACCCCTGTATGTCAAATATTTACAGATTTGTGGATATGTTATTTGAACCTGAACTGCTTAGTTTTCATTATTAATACACTGAATGCAATTGTGTTGTTTTCTGCCTTTCTGTAGCCTGTGGATGCTATGAAATGACTATCTACCAAAGTAGGCTAGAACTTCAGACACTCTTCATTCAGAAAATGTTTTATGCTTCTCAGTAATGGTTTCAAAACAATAAGTGGCAGGCTGCTAAATTTATGGAACCATGAAACAAAACTGTTTTATCTTTAATGTTTAAATGATATGGCTTACATTTCCATGCTAGTTTTATGTAACATGCTGAGTGGGACACTTTGGATGTTAATGAATGACATTTTTAAACTGGAATAATGAAAAGATTACATTTAATAAAAGTCTTGTTAAAGACAGTCATAATTGAAAAATAAAATAAAATAAAATTTATATGCTTGTACTTGTTTGTGCAACAGGGCCAAAATATACCCATTGATCCCATCTTGAGACTTAAAATTCAGATACTCTAAAGAAGTATACAGATAAAATATTAGAATTAGAAAGGCAATGACTTACCAAGATGGAAGCCAGAAAACAAGGATTAGTCTGAATAATTAGGTGCAGGTGGAATGTATAGAATGTGTACAATTGCTGGACGATCAATTGTAGAAAAGTACAATGTCTTCAATTTGAATAGTTGTGCAGGAAGAATATTCAGAAGGAACAGCTTACTGTTATCCCTGCCTTCAGGAGCTGGTACTTAAATATCTTGGGAAATTCTCTAGAACAAATATATTATGTATCCTAGATTTGGGGATCAAGTTACTGAAATCACTGCATGATATGGATTCAATAATTTTGTCCCACGTTGGCAGATCTGGCCAATCTAGACCCCTCATGTGGCAGCCTTGGTCTAGCAAAATTTATGACTATTATCTTTAAAAACCCATTGGATTTTCTCAGAAGGGCATTCAAGTGTCATTAGCAGCTGTTGCTGACAGGTTCATGTGTAGGCCACAATGTGAGGATTACTCCATGCAATAAAATGAAGATGAAGCAGGTATATCTAGAGGAAAACTATAACATCTCATGCTTTTTATGTTCTTCCTAGCTGACATGAAAGCACTCTGGTAAAAAGGGCCTGTGCACAGAGCAAGACAACAAAACTCTGTAGTTCATAAAAAAAGTTGAGATAAATGCATTCAGACTTGCAAAATTCTGCTGCTATTGTTTTACAGTAAAAATAGTACTGATCTATAAATGCATTCATGTCCTAGCCTGATGTATCCTGAAGGCCTCGGTTAAATCGTGAATCAGAGCCTCAAGAAAAAAAAAATGCTAAATTCCCTCTGGTTCCCAATAGAATCTATCAGGTTCTGGGTTGGACTTAAACAAATAAGACTTTAACTGACATAACATCTTCAACTCCACATTATAATATGTGCTCACTGCTGCAGACTGGTCCTTCAATAACTATGAGAGCTTCCACCTATATCCCTACATTCAGAGAAGGCAAGCTGGTAGTTTCCCAATATCATAAATCTGGGATATTCTACCAGCAATCTGGCAACAGCATTGAGCAGTTCAAGCAGGGAAGCCACTATACAACAGGGAGGCCAGTAGAGAGCAGCAATCCCAAATTGTTTTCAGTTAAATTGCCTAAATTATCCCTAAGGCCCAATCTTATCAACTGGGGTAGTGCTATTGAAAGCCACTGGGATGTACTCTACCACCGCTTTCTAAAGATACTGTTGGTGCTACATTCAAAAGCCAGATTATCACATCCCTGGGAGAGCAGGGTTTTTTGAAAAAGGACATGACAGTATCAAATGCAGTTATTTTTTAATATTAGTTGCATTGGAGCAAACAGCAGTTGAACCCTTTTAAGTGTATTATGTTGTAACCAAACAGAGCACTGGCAAAGACTACCATAATTTTGCCAATGAAATGCATAGATGTGTCCAAGCAGCATGGCCAGGTGTATAGTAGATTCTACCTTTTTTTTAAATGACAAATGGCAGAGAGGGAGGGAGGAAATGCTGGTCTTTGTGAGAAGATAGACATACTGTTCAAAAATAGGAGGAACTCAAAATGCACAAGCACATGGTAAATCTTACCACTGCTATCAGCTTATGGTACCAGGCTTTTCAGGATAATCCTGTCATATAAAGGATTGAAAAGAATAAACTTGATGGCCCAGTTCCCTCCACAATATTTTCAACAGCCTTGCCATATTGTGTTGAGGGATAACCCACCCTTCCCCCCCAAAAAAGCCTGTAACTTTTTAAAAAAAAATGAATTGCAACTTGTAACTCAACTTTTTGTACTGGATTCAGTCATATTCCATCTTTGCAAGCACACTGAAAGGAAATCAAGTACAGTCACCTGCTGTATACTGAAAGAGAAAAATTGACCCAAAGGCTGCATGTTCAAAAGGCCAAGAGAAATACACAATATTAATCTTGTATCTGACTTCAGAGGTACAACATAGCTAACTGCTAAGGGGTGTAACCTAGACAAATTCCTATCGACTCATACATCATAAACCATGAAATATTTTTTTTATTCCCAAAGTGTTTGAAGTGTGCACTACACTCTTCATAAACACTGTATCATCAATAAAAACACCGGAAATTTTTAAGAAGAGACTTGACAGCCATTTGTCTGAAATGGTATAAGGTTTCCTGCCTGAGCAGGGAGTTGGATTAGATGACCTCCAAGGTCCCTTCCTCCTCCTCCTCCTCCTCCTCCTCCACCTCCTCCTCCTCCTCCTCCTCCTCCTCCTCCTCCTCCTTTAATTCAGCCTATGAAAAATGGACAAAGAAGCCCAGTTTAATCATTTTTTTTTGTCTTTCAAACTTTATAAGCACATTCCATCTATCCTATCTCACCCTTTAAATACATATACAACTCAAGGGCAACATTTAATTTGTTTAAAAGAAAAAAGGATACACACAGACAAACACAAATATACATCCCTGTCCCTATGTCCTGGATAAAACCTGGAGCACCCAGGATGACATCAGTGAGACAAGTTGTTGAGAGAATGCCAGAGGCAGCAGCAGACATGGGAGGAAAATCAAGCAGAGGAAGTACCATGGCAAGACAAGACTTTGCGTGGTATGTACCATTGACAGATAGCTGAGGTAGCAGATACTGGGAAATCCTATCAGTGACTGGAAAGGCCTATATTAAAGGATAATACTGGGCACAATACTGATTTTATATATATATAAAATTCTTTGTTAGTAATTTACACAAATATATATATATATATATATATATATATATATATATATATATATATAATCAAGATATGGCATCTAAAATTCACATTGCCTATGGAGTAAATACCTTTCCAAAAAGAATTCTCCCCATATTAATTTCTTCCTGTTTAGGAAGCTTCAAATTTACCCAGTTCTGATTAAATAACACTAATGTGTTAGAAGCTGTTGCTTTTCTTTCTCTTCAATTTTAATTTTCACACATTATGACAATCTCATTTGAGGTTATAGCTTTTTTCCCTTAAAAAACAAATGAAGATAATGCATGTTGGAGAGAAAACTGAGAGTGCTATGTTTTTTTTTTTAACTTTTCTAATAAAACATTAAACCTCATGTCATCCACTGAAGATGAATCATGGGAGATTCCAAACAGAAAAAGGAAATTTCTTTTTACATCTTCACTTCATACTAACAAGTAGAGTTTTCTTCCACAAGATGTGAAGAAGGCTACCAAATTAAACAGCTATAAATGGGTCTTGAGGATGAAGCTTTAGTGGCTAATAATTATGATGGATCTATTTTGGCTCCAGAAAAATATCCCTTTATATATCGGTCATATAGGAAGAATAGCAAATTATGGTGATTGCTCTAATTTTCAGCTCATCTTACAGGTTGTAGGGGAACAGGTTACAGGTCTGTTAAGCCTTCAATCTGATCCAGCAGAACTTTTCACATGTTACTGCCACATAGGAAGAACTTGGTAAAATGTTCTTTCATTTTCTTGGCTTTAGGTTTACCACTCAAGGCATGGGGAAATGGGCATGGAAGAAAATTGTACCACAAATATAATATAGAAATTCAAGTTTCTGCTGTTAATAATTTGTTTAACAAATGTCTTAGCTGCCTTTTAGTTATTGCTTCCAAAATGTTATGCAAAAGAACCTCCCATTAATATCAGTTTATAAAACATAAATTGAAATATCTCGCCTTCTTATTCCTTAATGACTACACCACAATAGATATCATACATAGCATTTAATATTGTATATTTGTAATTCACATTAAAACAATAACAGCTGCCCAGGGGGAGGGCATTCTCTGTGGGCGCGCCTGCCCTATGGAATCAACTGACAACGGAACTCCGGACTGCCCCCGACCTTCGTTCATTTCGCCTGGACCTAAAAACCTGGCTCTTTGAGCTATCTGGTCTGGACTGAGGGGTTTAATGTTTTTAAATTGTGATTTTAATTTTTACGGCTTGTTGTTGTTAGTTGCGAAGTCGTGTCCGACCCATCGCGACCCTATGGACAACGTTCCTCCAGGCCTTCCTGGCTAGACTTAATTTTATTTTATTTTAATTTTATATTGTATTGTTTTTAAATTTTGCCTTGTAAACCACCCTGAGTCCTTTGGGAGTAGGGCGGTATATAAACCGAATAAATAAATAAATAAATAAATAAATAAATAAATAAATAAATAAATAAATAAATAAATAAATAAACACCCCACCCCAGCATCAGCTAGTATGCATAGGCCAACTCTAAAACTAATTTTACATTTATTTTTTATTTTTATTTTTCTTTTCCTCGTCCTTTTTTCTTTCTTCTTTTCTTATTCCTGTTAATTTCAGAGGCATCTCTGATTCTGAGCAGTTTACAAAACTCAATTTGGTAATTATCATCTAACCACAAGCAACAATAATCTTATTCCTTCATTTACTTCACACCATCTCTTTGAAAATGGCTTTCTCCTGGTATCTCCTAAAGAATTAGGTCTTTACAAGCTCATGAAATCCATGCATCCATGCATCAATGCATGCATGCGTGTATGCATGCATGCATCCATCCATCCACGTGCCACTCTCTATGTTTAAGAAGAAACATAAACAATAACACAGATAAACAAAATAAATGAATTAATATGGATCTCAGCATTTCTTAAGCAGTCACCATTACAGAGAACTAACTCTTCCTGGGTTGTATTGGATGAACTGCCTCATAAAGGAGACCCAAAACATTCCCACTCTAACTCTGTCAGGTAAATTAATATTGATCTGCTAGTCTGTGTTCTATTGTTTCTGATTCAGTATGCTTTCCTGAACTGGTGCATTCCTTTCAGATATCCTGTTCTTGCTAGACTTGATTTGAAATAACAGATCGTTATTTTTTTGGTTTTCAGCTATGTATATTTGCGGCAAATAAACCATTTTTTTTCAGTAGTCCTGTGGCTGTTGGCCTTGGTTGCTCATCCAACAATCCAGAGTCTTGTAGAAGTCCTATCCATTTGTTAACAAGAACTCTAATGCCTAACTTGGTCCATGCTAATCTGAATGATGACAATCTAGTATAGTTTTCTACAAATTATATCTTACCATATTGGTTATGGGAGACACACTCTTTGTCTGGCTCCTTTGATGAGACCCATACAGTATGATTGAACCTATTATTACCATTTTAAAGTATAAACTATCTGACATTATGGATGATTTAGAAATTATTAAAAACATTTAAAAACAAGAACAAGAGAAAAACAGCACAAAAGCAGTACAAGAAAACAAAAGTGGCAACAAACCAACCAACCCTGAGGGGAACAAGAAAAAGGAAAAAAAAAGGGGCATCAATTATCTTCAACAAAGACCTAGGTGAAAAGGCATACTTCAGGGACCTTTGAAATATTAGTAGGATAGGGGTTGTTCAAATCTCAATGGGAATTTCATTCTGGAGGGCAGGCATCGCTGCAGAGAAAGCATTCTTCCAGAGTCCAAATCAGTGGTGGGATTGAGCTGGTTCACACCCACTTTAGCAGAACTGGTAGCTAATTTTTTGTTGACCAGACCCAGAATGGACTTTTGGAAATGGCATCCACACAGAGAACCGTTTGTTCACATATTTGAATCCCATCACTGGTGGATGATATGTTTTAATTGATGGAACCTGGAGTTCACCAACCCTGCCAAACTGAACTAGCCAGACAATTGAGGAAGCAGGTGATCCTTCAAGAAATCAGGAACTAAATATTCTGTAATATAGCAATGTTAATATTGGCTAAGATTAACAAGCAGTATAGACTGCTGGCTAATGTAAACAAAGTTCATATGGTGTCTGACGTCTACTTTTCAATTTTCAGAGTTAACTTCTTATGCAAATTAGACTTTTGTTTTATCTTCTTATTCTCAAGGTATTTAAAAATATATACTTGGAATTTCTTTAGATGGCATTTTCAGTGTTAAAGGGAATGCAAATATGTTCCCAAATAAAATCTGACTGAGCAGCCAACAGACACAGCTTGTTAATTGTGTTTGACTGTTTGATTATAAGAAGGCAAAGGTGGAACTGAATATTAGTCTTAGCACATAGGTTTAAGCCATAGATTTCATGCAAAACAAGTTGAATTGTATTTATTTAATTTGTTTAATATATTCTGATCAGAGAATTCATTTTTATCTTCTAGAATTTAGAGTTTTAAAGTGAAAGGTAAATATATAAAAATGTCAAAACAATGCTGTCTTCCAAACTCTATTTGTCCTCAGCAGCACATATCTGAATTTGATGCAATGGCATTTGGTCCAAGTAAAGAAAAGAAACATCACAGAGATAAATGAAAGAAAAAGAAACAGAAAAGCAACTGCAGTAAAATGCCTAGCAATATCTTACTTCTATCTCTGCAAATGTCAGTTCCTATTGTTCTCCCACAGAGGGTTTTTTTTTTGAAAAAAGGTTCAAATCTGTTTATATTCTTCATTTATTCATGTGACTCAAAGAAGTTGAACTCATCAAAAAGAAGTCTAAGTCTAGTCTAGGAAGAATTTTCTCCATATGGTTGAATGGTTCAGCCACATTTATTTACTAGAAGCTACTTTGGTATGATTGTTCCCTCCACTACCTCTAGCCTCCAGGATATTTCCTTTCTTTCCACTGTTATTATTTTTTTTTTCCTGGACAGATGGAGCCTAGACACAGCCATGTAACTAAAGATGATGCTAAAAGCTGAAACTTCTGTAAAATGCTGTTTCATTTATCAATCTCTCTTTTTCTTCCAAAAAGAATCCTTAAAATATAAAACTGGGGGAAGGGAGTCTGGCAGACAATTTGTGAGAACAAATTATGTATGCTTTTTAATGGTTGTTAACTGCCAGGAATTCTTGCAGATTATGGCAGTGTGCAAATCAAACAAACAAACAATTTTCATTGCATATCCTGTTTAGACTATGGGCTTAATGGTCTTGTTTTAGCAAAGAGGGTAGAGACAGCTGCATGTATTAATTTGCTTATGAAATGCACAATTAGCATTTTTCTTCTAGCTATACTGTCATTTTATTCTTGGCTGCAGCAAATGGAATGTTAATTTGACCCTCTCCAAATGCGTACAGAATTTCATTCCCCAAATACACTGTTAGCATTCTGAGATTTTGGGGGATGTAGTCCCAACCCTTCCATTTTGGTCTCGTGGTTAAGGCACCTGGCTAGAAACCATGAGTTGTAATTCACCTTAGGCACAAAGCCAGCTGGGTGACCTTGTGCCAGTCACTCTCTCTCAGCCCTAGAAAGGTGGCAATGCCAAGCCACTTCTAAAAGACCTTGCCAAAAAACCTGCAGGGACTTGCCCAAGTAGTAATTAGGAATCAACACTGGTTCAAAGGCACAAAAAGAAAAAAAAAAGAAATCCGGACTCATTCAGGGATGGCAGTTTGCAGAAGCCTAGGGTAATGTATTGGAATGGAGAGACCAAAACATAGACCATGGGTCATTTGATGACTTTGGGCCTGTCATGTCAGCCAGTACTCTACGTGATTCTTATGAGAGGAAAAGGAGGGGACATCCTAATATATGCGATATTAAGCACTTTAAAGAAAGGTTGGATATAGCTGTATTGTATTAAATACTAAAACTATTATTGTTGGACTGGAAAACTCAGGAAGACATTAAATGGCAGAGATACAAAATATTCTGACTGTAATGGTCATTTGGATTTTTACTGCTTGTATTTGGTAGGCTTATTAAATACATGCAAAAATACATATACTATCCTTATGTTTGCATATAAATGAATGCAAGTTTCAAAAATACAGTTTCCAAGTAATGACTAAATTAAACTGCTTTAAATATTGATTGTTTAGGCTTGTCCTGGTCACATTTCTCTGATTGTGTTTATTGTAATCAGCATATGCATATATTATGATATTTGAGTGAGTTGCATTTCAAGCCATATCATGCAGCACAACAGCAATAGAGGAAAATGTTGCTATACCACAAACTGCTTGTATTCTAGGAAGGCAAGAAGTGCTGTCAATCTGATATTTGCTGGCATTAAAATCACTTAGAAGATTTAAAATGTAGAAAGATAACTATAGCATTATGGAGATTCTTTGAGTAACAAATAATATGAAAAGCACTTTAAAGCTAATACTCAGAATTGTAGATATTAATACAAGATGCCAAGTTCTATCTGAACAGTTGCCACGATGGGCAGATCCCTAAGGAGTTCTGAGGCCATTCAAAGTTCCTGTGGCTTTAGTCCTTGTCACTTCATCATGACATTGGTCTTCAGTGTGAACATAGATCAGGCAGTTACTCAATTCTCAGTGTGCTTCATGAGATTGCCTCTTTGCATTTTGGATAATCTGAACAAAACCAAACTCTTATACCCTGCAATTCTACAAGACAGCTCTCTATCTGAGAAACAAGCATCTACCTTTTCTTTGTGACCCCAATTGAATCATAAAACTAATAAGTTCCAATCTTCACACCAGTAGGATTGAGGGTAAATGAAACAAGATATTTAAAAATCATTTTCCTGGTAATGATTTTACTAGTGAAATTTCTAAGGCTGAAGTTTTTTTTTAATTCTGCAAACTATCCTGATCCTTATCCTGATTCCTATCCGGGAATGGATGGGGAGGAACAGGCTTCAACTCAACCCGGACAAGACTGAATGGCTGTACATACCGGCATGTCAGGATATTCAGATTATTCCATCTCTTAATATCGGGGGCGAGTTATTACCCCCCGTAGATAAGGCTCGCAATCTGGGTGTCCTCTTAGATTCACAGCTCTTCTTAGAAGATCATATAGGAGCTGTGACTAGAGGGGCCTTCGCCCAGGTTCATCTGGTGTGCCAGCTGCGACCCTATCTGGACCTGGATGCCTTGCGTACAGTCACTCATGCACTTGTGACCTCTCGTCTTGACTACTGCAACGCTCTTTACATGGGGCTGCCCTTGAGAACCACTCGGAAGCTTCAGCTGGTGCAGAGTGCAGCTGCACGAGTGCTTTTGGGGGTGTCCCGATACTCCCATATTACACCTCTGCTCCGTGAGCTGCACTGGCTTCCAGTTGCCTTCCGGGTGAAATTCAAGGTGCTAGTGATGACATACAAAGCCCTACATGGCATGGGTCCGGATTACCTACGGGAGCACCTACTGCCAGCGTCAACATCCCTCCGTCCTGTGCGCTCCCACAGAGAGGGCCTCCTCAGGGTGCCACCGGTCAGAGAATGTCGGCTGGTGACCCCCAGGGGGAGAGCATTCTCGGTGGGTGCGCCAATCCTTTGGAACCACTTACCAGCTGAAATCCGGATGGCCCCTGACCTTCGCTCCTTCCGGCGTGATCTAAAAACTTATCTATTCCAACAAGCCGGCCTGGCCTGATGGATTTGGGTTTTAAAATTTTCTCACTTTATTGCTTTATTGTATTCTTACTTTATTGCTCTGTACACCGCCCTGAGTCCTCCGGGAGAAGGGCGGTATATAAAACAAACAAATAAATAAATAATAAATAAATAAATATCCTGAACTCCTTGGAACATTGTTCTTTTCAAACTCAGTTCTTCTCTGAATGGATTTAGATATGCATATTAATCTGGGAATTATGAATAACATTGATTCAATTAGAAAAATGCAATTCAAACTAAAATTTCCTTCCAAATATTACAGCTTCACATTGAGTTGTTCCTTTTAGTGGCATCTGGGTTTTAATTAATTTTTGAGTTGGCCTTCAAGGTAGAATAATGAAGTTAGAGGGTTGGACTAACTGTCAACTTTTGCTTTGGGAACAAGTATGTGCTTCAAGTTCTTATTTTATTCAAAATTCCTCTCCCTCTTTTGTTTGAAATCTAGATGGGTTAAGCTTTACCATGTGTCTTCTGATAGCCTGTCTTCTGCTGTCATTTACCCTAGCAGTTGCCTTCCTTTGTCTACAGTACAAATAGTCAATCACATGGAGAACCTAATTAGACAGTAAGGAAACCCAGGTGTCCTACTTCTTTCTACATAGTATGACATCTGCAGCTCCTTCATGAGTACTTTACATTGGCTGATTAACAATGGCAGTAATGTACAGGCATCAAGAGAGATCAGTCTCTCCTTGCCTGACATTCAGAATGCAACTATCAAGTTAGCCCACTCTGCTACACAGCATGAAACCACTAGCCTGAATACCTCATCAAAGTTCACTATCTTGAGCCTTGGCCTGTGGCTGCACAGACTTGTATCTGAAACAGATGAGTTTTTCAAAGGCATGTTTCCTAAGATTCTAAAAGAGGCGTAAAAAGTTTTGTTTTGTTTGCTGTGCCATAAAAAACTGGATGGTGTCTGCCAAATCTTGGCCAATTTTTTTCCATAAATTAAAAAGAATGCTATGAAGCTGTAATGTCTTTTAGTGGAACTTTATAGATAGAAACAATATTTTAAAACTCAGGTAGTAAAAGAATACTCTAAAATTCCTATCTCTGCTACACACAAAACATTTTCATATCTACTAACCTACGTTTACAAAGAGAAACACAGAGAGATGCTCAGTTATGTAAACAGGGAATCTGGTAACCTTTCCTAAAACCTTTAAAATCAGGGAAATGTAATTCTTAGGCTTCTGACTGTTAAAAAGAAAATGTCAACTTGTGCAGTAGTATTTAAATTGCTAGGGGACAGGAGTTGAGTGAGGAGTGTGTCCCTTTATTTTTAATCCATCCCTCCCCCCCCTCCCCAGGTCAATGTTACTAGAAGAAAGTAGAAAGCATAAATTGGCAGAATGTTCTGGGTTTGCAGATTTCATGAGTGATGTCTGCTTTTCAAGCATTACTTTGCACTATTCTTCAGGCAGTAAAATGGGCATATTTGTGACAGTGAAAAATTATTAAGTTCCAGTAAGATACCCAGTTTGTCTGACAGCATACAGAGTCACATATTCAGCATGCTGATACAGCCCTATGCTTCTGTGCCTGTCTCAGTTTTGAATTTCAGAGTCCCTGTCTGAGATCTGAAGATAAGGCTGATTTGTTTGCTCACTATAGAAGACTTCAGCGAGATCAAACTTTTCATCTGCGACTTACTAGGTAAGGCTCATAGTATCTGACACCCTTTCAAAGTGATGCTGACATCTCAAGCCAGATGCTTACAATTAGCTGTTGTTTTCCGAACATCACTTTTAATTCATTCATACTTGTGAAGCACTTTGATAGAATAAAAAACTGTGGAGTGTGATTGCAGACACCAAATGTTGGTACCACAGTGCTTCTTTGTCAAACAGGCATCACCATTCCTGAGAAATTGCAATGCTTCTAAATGGGAAAGGCTTCCTTAGTATTTATACAGTCCCAATCATGCAATAAATACTAATCCTGGCATTACAAAGAAAGCAAGTCATAATTCCAGAAACTGCTTTGCATTTAGAGCACCAAGTGATTTTGAAACAGTTTACTGCTGGGGAAAGCAGCAGAACTTATCCATGACATTTAGGTTTATGAAAAAAGGAAGGAGAATTCACCATGGTTGATTAGACTTTCATCTAAAATAAACACATAAATAATAATCACAATGGCTAACAATGCACACAGTATGTTTGTTGCTTTTTCCTCTCTTCTTGGCTGGCTCCAAATATTGAGAAAAATGCATGACAAACAAGATCCATTGCAAAACAACATAAGTCAGATAAGAAAATCATGAGGAACAAGATTCATTGCAGAAACAAATAAAAAAGTCAAAATTTGAACAAGTCAAAATGAGTTGGTGGATAGTTCATGAAGTGTTAGATTAACATAAGGACAGCAAGGTTCACATTCTGCATCTAATTATGAACTTACCATATATCAGTCGTATTTTGGTGGACTAATCATATTGAAAATTATTTGCCTTTTTTCACAATTCTTGTAATGGATTTCTCAGGTCAGAAGTTTGAAGTTCACTTTGGAAATTCTATTGTAAGTGAAGGATATGGAAGAATTTTTCTTATAATATATCAGCATTCCCATATGGGCTACCTATTGAATGGTCTCATTGCTGGTAATGGCAAACTTGCTGATAATGAGGCCATTACGGTAGTGGGCAATACAATCCCATTTCTCTCTCCTTCTTGCCTCTCCTGCTTGACCTGTTTTATCTCCCATGTCCAGAAAGCTGCTGCAGAGAAGGCAGACATCACTCTTGCTTGAAGTCTGAGCTGACTGCTTGCAGGAAGCTTTTGAAACTGGACCAAAGTCCAGATAAAATTAGATCATGTACAGCAAACTGCCAATCCTTGCTTTAAAAGGAATTCATTGAGGCACAATCCTGCATGTGTAGTCTAAAAACTAAAGTAATAAGTTAAAAATGGGTATTGAAGTAGTACACCTATTTTAGGAACTCAGGAAAAATATTTTTTTATATTTTTATTGCCCTACTACCAAACAATTCATTGCAGCAAACATTTCTCCCTACATTTAGTCAACAATTACATAAGATCTGACAATCGCATTAAATCAGGAATAGTTTAATCATTGTGGAATAAGCCACAGTTGACTATGTTTGCACCACAAGAATCATGCTTTGACTCCACTGGATGAATGTGGCAAGATCCTCTGTCTGTAGCTCCATTTGTATACCAAATATACAAAAGCCTTGGGATCAGTATGTATTTTAAAAATTAACATTTTTGTCAGCACTTTAACCTTTTCCCAATTAAATCTGAGCAATGTTTACTTTTTTTTTTAGGTAGGAGTCACTGCTGTTTAAAATGTAGCATTTTAAAATTACAGGTTAATTCAACCTAACATCTTCAAAATTGTTATTAGATCTCCTAAATGTTATTCATTTACTTTGCATTCCTGGACTCAGAATGCCTGCGAAAGAACATGAAAGTAAAAATCAAATATGCAAAGAATGACTGGAGCCTTTTATTCTTTTAACAGCTCTAAATTGATGTGAAATGTGTGTTCTCTTCCATTCCAAAATTCAGGAGAATATATTGCTAGAAAGAGTGGGTGCCTTCAAACTCCCCTTTTTTAAAATTCCTGGTCAGCAAGTAGCAAATCAAAGAAAGTAAATACTGCCCCTTGGTGAACAATTGGAAGGATTTCTTTTAAGCTTCTCTAGAGCCTTAGAGCTCATTTTTCAGGTACAACTTCTATTCTTTTATTTTCAGATACTATGTTAAAAGGAATTATATCTGGCAGAGCTGTGTATATCATGTGCATTTACCAAATGTTTTACCATATCTAATTTAAGAATTTTGTTCCCCTTATATTCATATTGTTTGAAAAATATTCAAACACCTTTTCCAAATAGTCCTGTGAAATGGAAACATTTTGGCCTCCACCCAATATAAATAGTCCTAAAATCAATGAGAAAGATAAGTTGCAATTAATTTAAGCCCCATTAATTTCAATGGAACTTAAGCATGAGCAAGGCACTTTAAGGTAGATGCCATTACCAAATATGCAGTTTATTTTAACTCGCAAATAATTAGAAGTTTGGATAATCAAGTCCAGTAACTACTTCAGAGAAAAATAGATAACTTAATTATCAATTTATAACTCATGAGTTTCTAGTATTATGAAACAATCATAGGTTTTTTTGTTTTAAGCCTAGTAGTTTAAAACTACTGAGAGCCAGGTTGATGTAGTATTTAAAGCCAAAAGACAATGAATTCTTATCCCATCAGTTGAGTGAATTTGGGCTACTCACTCTCTCTCAGGCCTAAAAAGCAGGCAATGGCAAACCACTTTTTAAAATATTGTCAAGGAAACTGCAGGGACTCCTTCTAGCAGTGACCAGGAATAAACTCTGACTCAAAGGCATGTGCAGATACACACGTATGTACACACATACACACAAATGTGCAGGCACACACACAGAATATGATATGATATGATGCTAGTGATGCCTTCAAGCTTCAATCTAAATGTCCATTCTGAATGCCTGAGAAATAGTTGAGTGAACTCATATTACAGTATAGTTTCTTTTAACAGGGAGTTTATTTATGGTCAGTACATCGACTAATATAGAGATGCAACCTAATAAATGGTAATGCTAAACCTCTGATTTCTAATTAGAAATTGATTTCTGAGAAACTAGCAAGATGTGATGTTTGGAAGATTACTGGGGTTATGGGGATTTTGGAGAAAGTGTTGGCTGAGCTACTACTGGGCTGCATTCTCCTTTCCCTCCTCAGGCTTTCTCTCAAATACACATTTGCTTTTTTATGGGGCCTGATAGAAAATTTGTTAGAATTAAAATAGAGTTTTGTTACCATCATCTACCAATCAACCCCAAGTCAGCTAGCAGAGCCAGGTCTTCTGGATCTTACAGAAAGTCAGGAGGGGAAAAGCCAATCTCACCTTAGGGGGCAAGATGTTCCAAAGGGACGGGGCCATGGCAGAGAAGGCCCTTCTCCTGGACCCTGCCACCTGGAATTCCTTGACCCAGGTGCCCCACAGCATGCCTCCTGTGCTACCATGGGTGGGGTAGGCCTATACCATAGGAATGAGACAGTTTCTCGGGTAACCTGGACCCATAGGTAATAACCAACTTCTTGAATTGCACCTGGAAGCAAACTGGCAGCTCATGGAACAGCAAGGTAACATGGGGCACTGCAGGGCCCAAAGACTGCCTCTACCCCTGCACTCTGCACCAGTTAAAACTTCTGAATGTTCTTCAAGGATAGCTCCATGCAAAGCGCATATACTAAGTTGGAGGGAAACAGTGAAATAATAAATAAATACTGTATTCAAATTATCTAACAGGTTAAAAACATGGCAAAATATTTACTGAAGTTCTAAACCCAGAGAGAATGGAGAATGAGGGGCAAGTGAATTTGAGGGGGGGACATTCTTTACCCAGAAGCAATTCAGAAGGCAGACTTATCCCATGCACAGAAATATTTTACTTATTGATTTAATGATTTAAATAATGAGAGTGGTGACATCTTCAAGAAGACTTCTCTTATTGACCTTAACAATCCAATAGGTCTGTAGTAGGTAAAGCAGTCTTTTTGAAAGTGAGGCCTTAAAACACATAGAGCTTTGAAGGTCAAAATTGTTATCAGTAAGCAATTGGTAATTCATAAAGGTTTTTCAGTATTAGTATTGTATGAACCTGTATCTTGTACTATATATTAATATAGCTGTTGCATTTACATCAATGTAAAGTTGCCACCAATGCCTATAGCTTGGCAAGCACAGATCCTCATGATTTTGAACATGTAATTTTAAACAAAATCACTTTCAAATCACCTTATGGCTGGTTTCATAAATTATTACTTATTCTATGTGAAATGGCAAAGAAAAACATTCTAGTTCAATTTTGCACATCTTTATATAATCTTTGCAGATCTACTACATTAATGAATAAAGTGATTTGCACTGAATATGAGTGATTGTATTAACAATGAACGATATGCCTTTCGAAACCAAGAATAATAACACTCTCATATGGAACCATCAAATTTTCTTATTCTGCTAATTTCTTTAGTTCTGTTTTCTGCTCACTTGGGTTTATTGATCTTTTTTTTCATTTTGTAATCAACACTTTCCCATCAATTTGCTGGTTGACATGTCTGTAATTTTGAGACGTTATAGGCATAGTGTGTGGTATTGGCTATGTACAAAATGGCTTCCTTTATGAATTGTGACTAATGACAAAACCCTTCTTTCAAGATGACAAGCAAAGAAAGTTTCTTCCTGCTATTCTGGAATGTCTGTCTGTCTGTCTGTCTGTCTGTCTGTCTGTCTGTCTGTCTGTCTCTCTCTCTCTCTCTCTGTGTGTGTGTGTGTGTGTGTTAGACCTCCATTGAATGTAATGTTCATTTCCAAATAAACACTGACTTCAGAACATCCAGCTTATTTTGTTAAAAATTTGTATGCAATTGGCAGTTTGCCTGCTTTGCAGTGTGTCAGATTTGTATTCATTTTATAAAAAAAAATATTTTAAAAGAATGTACATTGGGCCCATAGATAGCATATTTTCTATAGCTTGGATAATCTAATACCACTGAATTTTAGATCATTATATTATCTACCTTTTATCTACAACAATTGCAGTTTTAATTCATGAAACAGAGGCTTGGGTCTTTTTAATGGTGGATTGAACTGAGACAAGAAAAAGAAGGTTCAGAAGTGATTGACGAGACAATATCATCTAAACAAGAAGAAAAGAAAAACAAAACCTTAAATAAGTCACTATCAATTTGGTGACCCCAAACAAGTTGAACCATTTCCTATTATACAGAATGATGACTAGTTATTTGGCTGTCTGGGAATTATTGGAATTGGATGGAGACTAGAATGGAGTTTGTGGAGTTATTTTCCTAGCAATGGTCTTTGGATCTCAGCATGTCAAATGAAAAACTATTTATAAGTTACAATGATTGAATTCATGAAACATATTCCAACACATATACACAAACACAAACACAAATTTTCATATGCAGTATGAGCTACCGTAAGTGACATTCTCTACAAATTCTACTTATTTTGCTTATTATTTAGGTATCTCAAATGTTATTAACTGTAGTTATTATTGATATCTACAATGTATTTTTTCATTTTCCTAGTGGAAACTGCTCTATGAACAACTTTTGGCTCACCCAAGGTACCATCCTTATATATTCTGATGCTACTATATGTAATCAGTTACAAGGACCAAAGAGTAGGAATTATACAGTAGGAATAGGAATAGGAATTATTGTCAGGAAAGCCTGAGGCATAATGATAAACGAATAGCTAGTGGCAGAATTTATGAAGAACTATATGTTTCTGGATTTTGTATTAATTCCAAGCATACTGGAGTGAACCATCCTCTGACTTTCACAGAAAGTAATCAAGACTCAAGAAAGTATGTTTACTATAGGTCATTACTGCATGATATTAACAGCATGCTTATTTTAGGTTTGGAAGCAACAATTATTACTATTATTCAGGCCAATTTTTCCCAGCATGGCACTCTACCAGGCTGCACCAATAAAGCATAGTGTATAAAGGACAAATACTTTATGGCAAACTTCCCACTGCAGTTAAGATTAATGTTCAACTTACCTATACTTAACATAGGGATTTTTGAATTTACATTCTTAGGAGCTTAATCTATTTCTGATTTGACTTGGTGTTGGTTACGTGTAGTGGCACCCTTCCTATTATACCCAAAGTAGATCTAGAAATATCTAAGATGACTGAATTTAAACATGAATTAGTTAAGATGATGAAATTATGCATTGCCTCATATTTTGAACATTTAGCTCAAACTGTTAGATACAGAGATTTCGCTATATATTTGTTTTGGATGGAGAGCATTCAAAATACATGAAAAACATGAAAAAACAAGCGGGATATTTTATTATGTGTATAATATACAGTATGTATAAACTACATTATTCTAGCTGTTCTATATGCAATGATAGGTTAACATCAGTACACTACCCTTTCAGCTGATGTGAGGTTTTTTGGATTCTCTGTCCAAGAAGCTATAAAAACTGCAAAGAAGCAATACAAGGAACATTGATTTATGTTTTCTATATCATATATGGTTCACTGCTCTTCTCATGGCTCATATATCTTCCTTATATGCAAGTGGCCAACAAGAAAATAGGCAAGTCCCAATTCTTTAAAGATCTGGCAATACTGCACAGATTTGATGAATAACACACACACACACACACACACACACACACACACACACACACACACACACTATGATATGATATGATGCCAGTGATGCCTTCAAGCTGCAATCCATATATCCATTCTGAATGTTTGTACTGTTTGTAGATACTTTATTAGCAAAATCTCAGAACAATTGTCCTTTAAGAAGAAATGACTTTAAGACATCATTGTTTTTTTTCCTGTCTGCATCTCAGGACCCACAATCAAAGGCTGTACTGCTCAGATCAGAGCAATGCAAAAATGCTTATTTGTAGGATGGTAAAAATACCATTTAGGAAATAGCTTTATTTTTATCTAGGTTCTCCTCACTGCTGCTACTATATATACTGTATATTCAATTTGTTATCTTTAAGTCTAGCCTAGGGGTGGTCAAACTCACAACATCACATGACATGTTGCGACGTATTGTGACTTTTTTTCTATTGCCGGCAATGGGGTGGGTGCAGTTTCACCATGATGCATCTGGCTGGTGGGAGGGTAGTTTGACACTCCTGGTCTAGCCTTTCCTCAAGCAACTCAAATTGTTATTTATTTTTAATTTATTTATCAAATATTGAAACTTGCCACCTTCTTTGCAGAGGGCCTCTGGGCAGTGTACAGATAAAATGTTGAATCATAAAAAAGTACATTTTTAAAAAGGCAAGGATGATTAAAATTCAAAATTAAAAGTTAATTAGAAGGCAAGGGGAGGGCTTTCAGGGCACTAACCAGCCCCCATGGGTGTGTGCTCCTCTGTCGGTCCCAAATCAGACAACAGAGCCATGCTTTCAAATATTTGCCAAAGATCAGGAGAGTCTCCTCAAACTATTCTCCAAAGCGCCCAAAGGCAGGACACTCACTCACGCACTCATTACCTCCCATATAGATTACTGCAATGCTCTCTACATGGGGCTGCCCTTGAAGACCACCCGGAGGCTCCAGCTGGTGCAGAATGCGGCTGCGCGGGTAGTGATGGGAGCATCCCAATACTCCCATATTACACCCCTCCTGCGTGAGCTGCATTGGTTACCGGTTGCCCTCCGGGTGAGATTTAAGGTGCTGGTACTTACCTTTAAAGCCCTACATGGCCTAGACCCGGGATATTTGCAAGACCTTCTGCTGCTGGGAACAACTTCCCATCGCCCAGTGCGCTCACACAGGGAGGGCCTCCTCAGGGTGCCATCGGCTAGACAATGTCGGCTGGCGACCCCCAGGGGGAGGGCCTTCTCTGTGGGAGCGTCAGCCCTGTGGAACCAACTTTCCCTTGAGCTCCAGATGGCCCTGGATCTCCGGTCCTTTCACCACGGCCTTAAAACATTTCTTTTCCATCAGGCTGACCTGGGTTGACGACAGGGATTTTTAAAATGTTTTTAATTTTATTACTGGGGCTGCTAGTTTAATTCTTTTTTAACTTTTGTATTATTGTATTTTTTTATTGTTGTTAGCCACCCTGAGTCCTTTGGGAGATAGGGCAGCATATAAGTCCCAAAAATAAATAAATAAATAAATAAATAAATAAATAAATAAATAAATAAATAAATAAATAAATAAATACATAAATAAATAAATAAATAAATAAATAAATAAATAAGAACCAATGGATGGAAACTAATCAAGGAGAGAAGCAACCTAAAACTAAGGAGAAACTTTCTTACAATTAGAACAATTAACCAGTGGAACAACCTGCCTCCAGAAGCTGTGAATGCTCCAACACTGGAAGACACTGGACAGCCATTTGTCCGAAATGTTATAGGGTTTCCTACCTGAGCAGGGGATTGGACTAGATGACCAACTTTATTATGATGATGATGATGATGATGATGATGATGATGATGATGTGGGGGCCCACCTCTCTAATGTTTTAGAAGTTGGGAGCTTTTTTCCTGAACTATGGCAGTTAGAATTCCTTAACTGATATGGTCTGCAGCATATTTTCCTTGCCTGACTGGATGGGCTGGGTTGATGTAATGCGACAAAGATGGTTCTGTAGGTAACTGACCCGTGTCATGTAGGACTTTAAAGGTTATAACCAATTTTGATTTACAGATTGATATGATTTGGAAAAAGAAGAGATTTTTGGATGAACATTTTGACTTGGAATGCCGAGTCAGGGGGCCATCTTGGGAAGACTTCCCACCATTATGCAAGAAATCATATCAAAATCATTTAACATTCTTTCACTTCCTATATGGAGTTTGCGTTGGTCATTTATATATATATATATATATATATATATATATATATATATATATATATATATATATATATATATATATATATATATATATATATATATATATATATATATATATATATATATATATATCTTCTGTATATATATATTTTTTCCAGCATTAAGATTTAAAGTATACATAGTTCTATGCAAATTTACTATTTAAGAGTTATTGTTCTTAATCAGGCTTAATCCATAGTAAATATGTTTAGGATTATGGCTCCAATGTTACAAAGTGAGGTAGTAGTTGAATAAGGGAAGGAGATCTAAGCTTATATTTTGGATTTGGATTAAAGAAGGAACTGTACATTGTGCACAAGTACACAAGGGGCAGATTCTGCACTGAAACATCATGGCACATATGCCGCTATTTGACACAGACACCCCTAGCCAAAGATTGATGTGTGTGTGTGTGTGTGTGTTTTCGGTGTTGTGTATGCATTTGTATGCTGATATATTTGATTATATATTAGTGATATTTTAAGGAGAACAATGAAAAATGAGGCTAAGATTAAATATAACATGTAGTTATGACAACATGTACAGTAACCAGCTTTAGAATATACAGTAACAATTAGAAATGGTGGATAGCTTTGCCATATTCAGGGGGCTGTGATGTGTCTATAAATATAAAGATCAGAATTGTGTAGGCAATCCTTTTCCCTTGATATTCTATGGTTGCAAAAGTTGAACTGTGAAGAAACAGGATAGAAAGAATATTCATGCTTTTGAACTGTGGTGTTCTTTGGAGAAGACTCCTGAGAATATCAGGGTTTGCCAAGAAAACAAACAAATGCATCCTAGAGTGAATCAGTTCAGAGCTCTCATTTGAGGCACAAATGACTAGGCTCAAATTATCATATTTTGGACATATTATGCAAAGACCTAACTCCCATGATGAATCTGTAATGCTTAACTCCTTGTGTTTTAATTATAATGTACTTTTTTATCCAATTTTCACTGACAGCATGCTGTCCTGTCAAATAGAGCTGCTGATATCCCAGTAATGTTTTCTTATTATAAACCATTTCAGTTGATTATCCCAAAGTTATTTATCTTCCAGATAAATTTGCTTCTAAAACAGCAAATATTTTGCATTTAAGTTTGAAGACTTATCTTGTAAGAAAAACATCAGGAGACATAAAACATCAGGAGGCAAAAGCTAATAAAATTTGTTAATCTGAACAAGTGCTACCAGACTCCTGGTTTTTGGCTACCATAAATTAACTCTTGATACTTGCTAAGTAAGTATGTACCATATACTTCTATAGAAATAGATGTTAGCCATGTCTACTGCAATCCATTTTATTAGAAGATCATATGAATTAAGAAGAATACACTTAATAGAGTATGTACACAAAATAGAATACACTAAACAGAGTGTAAGGAATACGTTAAGAAGAATCCACTAAAGCGAGAAGATGGCAAGGAAGTAACAGGCAGTAGAGAGAAAGCAGAGCTGCCTAATTCATTCTTTGCATCAGTCTTCATGCAAAAGGAAACTATAGCCCAACCTACCAAAAACATAACTGTAAAAGACAGACTAGAAATAAAAATTAAAATAAGCAAGAAAATGGTAAGAGAGTACCTGTCTGACCTTGATGAATATAAATCGCAGGGACCTGATGGATTACATCACAGAGTTCTTTTTTAAATAATATTTTTATTAATTTTCTAATTTTACATTAAGGGATGCGGTGGCTCAGTGGGTTAGGACACTGAGCTTGTCAATCAGAAGGTCGGCAGTTTGGCGGGTCAAATCCCGAGTGCCGCGTAGCAGAGTGAGCGCCTGTTACTCGTCCCAGCTTCTGCCAACCTAGCAGTTTGAAAGCACGTAAAAATGCAAGTAGAAAAATAGGGACCACTGCGGTGGGAAGGTAACAGCGTTCCGTGTGCCTTTGGCGTCTAGTCATGCCAGCCACATGACCATGGAGACGTCCTCGGACAAGCGCTGACTCTTCAGCTTTGAAACGGAGATGAGCACCGGCCCCTAGAGTCGGAAACGACTAGCACGCATGTGCGGGGGAACCTTTACCTTTACCTTTTAATTTTACATTTAGGTATTTAAAAAGCAACGTGGTGGCTGTGTTAATCAATAGTTCAGTAACACACAAAAAATCTCAAACTACAACCTCAAATACTTCCTCTCTTTTTCCCTTAATATCTACTATCTCATATTTAAGCTGATACAGTTCTTATTATATCAACTAAATAAAAACATCATTATTACATTTATCAATAAATTTTTAGCTTATACATATCTTAATTACTTTTACATTCAATTTTTACATTCAATCAATGTCCTGTGTTTTGGTTTTTCCCAATTTTTAGTTTCCCATCAATATTCAAATTTAATGTTTGATATTTATAATTTCCAGGTTTTAGGTAACCAAAGTTTCCTTTATCTCAATTCATAACAAAATCTAATATTCAAAATGCACATCTATTTAGGTATAAACATGTTCTATTTCCTAAAAGTTATCTATTTCCCCCATCTTAAAACTTTCCTTTTTCATCAGGCTGACCTGGACTGACGACAGGGTTTTTAAAATGTTTTTTTTAATTTTTAATTTTTTAGTTTAACCTATTTATTGGGGCTGTTTATTTAATTTCTTTTAACTTTTGTATTGTTGTTTTTATTGTTGTTAGCTGCCCTGAGTCCTTCAGGAGATAGGGCGGCATATAAGACCCAAAAATAAATAAATAATAAATAAATAAATCTTACATCATCTAATTAATAATACAGTATCCCCTTTAATAAATCAAAGTCCATTATATATATTGTCTGAGTTAATCAATAAATCAAACTTATTCATAATATTTTTTTTTCTTTTGGGTCTACTAGATGCTGGGAAATGATTGTGTTAAATGCTGAATTGAAGTTGACAAACAATAAGCGCACATGAGTATTTCTTTCCTCTAAGTGCTTCAAGCTCAGATGGAGAATGGAAAAAATAGCATCCTCCATAGATTGATTTGGTCGACCTTATAGCAGTATTCCAGTATTTGAGGGACTGCCCCAAAGAAGAGGGGGTCAACTTATTTTCCAAAGCACCAGAAGGCAAGACAAGAAACAATGGATGGAAATTAATCAAGGAGAGAAGCAACCTGGAATTAAGGAGAAACCTCCTAACAGTGAATGAAGTAGCTTGCCTTTAGAAGTTATGGGTGTTCACCACAGGAGGTTTTTAACCACCTATCTGAAATAGTATAGGATCTTCTGCATGAGTAGGGGGTTGGACTAGAAGACCTCCAAGGTCCCTTCCGGTTCTATTCTTATTGAATATTTACAAACTAAAGTCACTGTATATCATCCATTTAATTCAGTAAGATTTCCAAATAGGCATGCTGATGAATCAGTGTACATATAGGGATGGGATATTTTACAAAACTATTGTTGTTTAGATTATCAATCCAATTTCATGTATTTTTATATTAAAAAATATGGAATGCTTCATGAATATGCAGTTATCCTTGAGCAGGGGCCATGCTAATCTTCTTTGTATCATTCCAATTTTAGTACATGTGCTGCTGAAGTAAACATGCAATTTCACATTCCTTTGCACAGAAGGACAGAATCAGTACTTTTTGCCTACTTTTATAGGAATATGTAAGTTTTGAAGGGGCTGGCAGATGTGATCTCAAAGCCACCGAACCATCTCTTTCAAAGATCCTGGAGCACTGGGGAACTACCAGAGGACTGGAAAAGAGCTGATGTGATTCCCATCTTCAAAAAAGGGGGAAAAGTAGCTCCAGGAAACTACAGACTAATCAGCCTGACATCAGTACTAGAGAAAATCCTGGAAAAGATGATCAAGCCACAAAGCTACAAACATCTAGAGGCAAGCAAAGTTATAACCAGAAGCCAACCGTTCCTCAGTGGAACTACATCTACATGGAGGGAAGTATGCAGTGGAGTACCTCAAGTTTCTGTCTTAGGCCCAGTACTCTTTCACATTGAAATATTATCTAAATATCTTGTCAGTATTCAGTGAATAATATGAATGAACATGCAGAGTCATTCAGATGAATATGCAGTGAGTAAATAAATGAATGAATATCTCAGGAAGCATATTTGGCAAAAAATATTGAAATCAAATAGAATTAATTAAAACGCATAGATAGCTAATGGGGGATGACAATGATACTTAAAGTAAAGGCTATTGGTCATTACCAATGCTTTTTGAAATGGTCCTAGGAGTTTTCTTTGGTTTTAGCTAATCAGCTAGTGACTGTATGACAGGCTTTAATGTTTTGTCCTAGACACTATATGCCAAATACCCGCTGAACTTTACAGAATCAGAGAATCAGGGTTAGGTTATATGTTCCTTTGATTTCAAAATACGGTGGTGGTGGGAACAAACTAACAAAAAATATTTTGGACCCATATTTCTTTCATTTAACTTTTTTAAAAACAAAAACAAAACCCAAGCTAATTATAATTCCTTGAAGAATTAGTTTTGGTCCAGTAGTGAACAGCTTTTGATGAAAAAAGGGGCCACCAAACCAAACCGAAAGCAAAATCTCCTCTTCTTTTGCTGAATTTTTCATTTTACTTTCCCAATGACATCTCTTCTTTACTCCCTCTTTTCTTTGCATCTGATCCACAGCTTTTCTACAGGAGTAAAGGAGAAGTGAAATATACTTTAGGAAAGGTCCCTGTCTCCAACTCCATTCTGTCACAAACATACAACTACAGTATCCAGGACATATTTTTGGAATATTTGGGAATCTGGTCTTCTTTCATCTATTTTACTTTTCTTCTTGTACATACCTTAAAGTCCATTATAAAGAAATTCAGGAGGGAGCTACACTGTATTTCCATCATTGTAATCCAATTCATTTTCAAAGCATTACTTCTGGAATCCAAATCGCACTTAGCTGGAATTTTATTGCCCTGAAATCAGTGATATTTACTATCAGGCTTTTTTTTAAAGGGAGAGGTTTTTTAATATGACTCAAATGTCTATTACTGCACTCTGTTTATTAACAGAACTTTTTGCTATTCAGAAAGACTTACAGGTGAGGCTTAAACAGCACTGTGTTTCCATGAACACAAAGGTTCACTCCAAAGAATCTATAATATTACCCATAACCTTTCCAAAATTTTCCAGCCTTATAAATTAAACAGGGAGATCTTTTGAAAGATGCTTTTGTTGTTTTGTTGTAAACATGAGCAGATGATACATTTCATCTGAGAAAAATTATCTCTACTGATATTTCTAAATCAAGGTAACAATTCACTTTAATAATTTGAGAATCCATAATGTGACCAGTCTCACACTTTCATAAATATGCATGTTAGGCTATAAAATTAAAAAAAACCTAAGATTGTAGAGCACACTAAGCTAAATGTGGCTTATTTGTTTGTATTTGCATTATATAAATTCAATGTAGTTCATTCAGCAAAATGGGTTAAATAAACACTGCATTATCATTTATTTAAACAGCTATAGAACAATAGATTCACATGTCATACTAAATTATAATGTAGTAAATTTGTATCTTAGAATATTGTACAAACTCAGCAATTATGATTGGTCAGCCATAGTTTTTGCCTATGCTATATGAATCCAGCCAAATGTGATTATTTAATTTTTAAATCCCAGTTTAGTGCATATGAATCTAGTCAATAATTAATTATCAGAGTTATCTCATGTAGTTGACTATGCCAAACAGAGGCTACATTTATAAACATAGTCATTCAATGTTAAATTAATCATGGTTTATTCAAGCCAATTTTATAAATATACAGAATAAACTAGAGCCTAGACTATACTGACTAGATTCACCCCAAATCTTAGGCTAAAATATAGTTGAGATTTGTGATTCATTTATCATTCAAAAAGAACCAGAAGAAAAAAATTAAGTTTTTTACATCCAAATTGACTGATTGACTGATTTATCTGCTAAGAAAACCAGACGTCATCTCCCTGGAGGCATGTTCCTTCAGTTCACTTGGTGGGAAAAAGCTTACTCTGCTCTTTTTAAGAGTTGCATAGAGAAAGAAAGAAAGAAAGAAAGAAAGAAAGAAAGAAAGAAAGAAAGAAAGAAAGAAAGAAAGAAAGAAAGAAATGTTTAGAAAATATTGATTTCTTTTCAGAAAGCAGTACCTGTTGAAAATTTGACTTTCTGAGAATATATTTTTTAAAGGCCAACTAGCCACCTGTTAGAAGAAGCTAAAGATATGAAGCCAACTGAACCTATATGTGTTTAATCCCCACTGAATCCCCAAGTTTGTTGCATTTTAATACTATAATTATATAGAAATTTAGCTGTACAAAAACTTGAAGAAATTACTGAGTGGAACCATGCCCAACTCTATACGAAATCCAATTGCAGGAGCAGAGAGTTTCCATAATAAATAAGTGTCCTTGTGCTTTATTTACATTAGAAGTTCTCTATGGAATTGTCACAAAACTGTAATCTACCCTGAAATATAATTATACTGAATGTATGTGCATCCAAATTATAGAGATAAGCTGCATTATTTACCAAGGAAAATGCAACATTGTTTATTATCCCATAAACCAGAAAGAAAAAAATCTGCCATTTCTGTGGAGCCAAGGCATTTACTTCAGTTTTTTATTCAAAACTTTTTCAGCTCAAGATAGAATTTTGTCAACTTTAAAAATGAGCATGGCTGCAGCCATCTTCCTTATTCATTTTAGGTTGATACATAGGAAGGAGGGAGGAGGGATGGCAAGGTGCTTTGCTAGTCTAAATAAACTTTTATTCCATGGGAACCAAGGTCATCAGCTGCTCCCAAGACTGCAGGCTGGGTGGTTCATGAAAAGCCTGCCAAGAAGATGTATTGGGGAACGTAGTTGCTTACATAGCTTTAGGGATGGGATTTCTTAACTTCATATTAGGGAATTGTTACGTGTGTCTTCAGATTTAGTTTCACTTTTGATGTTCCGATACTTTGTAACTAACAAACATATACTTTGAGGAATTTGCAAGCCTCAGAGATCTACTTTATTTGTCTCTCTCTGTTGGAACCATGACAAATTTATTATTACCCTGACCCAGGAAAGGGACAAAAGAGATTTTCAGATGCTGCTTAATTTATTACCATTTTAAAATTTGTTTATTTTGTTTTGACAAATATTGCTGGTTAGGATGCTGAGCTTGTTGATCAGAAGATTGGCAGTTTGGCAGGTCGAATCCCGAGTGCCACGTAACAGAGTGAGCACCTGTTACTCGTCCCAGCTTCTGCCAACCTAGCAGTTCGAAAGCATGTAAAATTCCCACCGTGGGAAGGTAACAGCGTTCCATGCATCTTTGGTGTCTAGTCATGCCAGCCACATGACCATGGAGATGTCCTCGGACAAGTGCTGGCTCTTCGGCTTTGAAATGGAGATGAGCACGGGCCCCTAGATTTGGAAACGACTAGCATGCATGTGTGGGGGAACCTTTACCTTTACCTTTTACTGGGTAAGGTATGGTAAAGGTCATGGTCCCATAGCCTGCATTTCCAATAAAAGTCAGTTGATAATACATTTGCTTTCTGTATATGAAGTAAAGAGAATAAATTAAGTACTTTTGCAAAAAGAAAAAAGAAAAGTACCTTGAATTGGTTAAAGACTGATCTGTAATATTGAATTATTGAGACTATGGAATTAAATTATGTGGGCTTCTGACTTTGATTTTAATTCTATAACAATAAGCCAATAGACATAGACTTCTGCTATTTTAGCATGACAATGAACACAGATTTTAAAGCTCTCCCATTTTACCAATGGAACATTGTAGTCTGTTATAAGAATACATGACAAGGAGAAAGGACTACACAAGAATAATAAAGAAGGTAGAACATACAGTAATTGACCTACAGGACTGATGTGTGGTAAACTTAGCGTTGATCGTCTTGAGAATAGGTAGTGGAAGGGAAAATAATGAAATTGGTGTGAAGGTGTTATTACAAAGTTCTGAAATAATATATCATTTTTCCCATTAGGTTCAGAAAGCTGGTACAGTCCTCTAAGTCAGGGGTGTCAAACTGCCAGCCCACGGGCTGGATGCGTCATGCCGAAACTGCACCAACCCTACTGCCGGCAATGGGAAAAAAGTCATGATATGTCGCAACAAACTTGACGTTGCAAGTTTGACACCCCTGCTCTAAGTAAATGTCCTTGTGTCTCCATTGTCTGGAAACAAACTATTGTGGTGATTATTTCTCCATTTGAATATTCCTTTACTAAAGTGATAGTAATTAACTTTATAGATGGAATGTAGGTGTTGTAACAAACATGATCTGTTACAATAAACACATTTTCTTGGAAGACTACAACCAGCTATTAAAAGTTGTTAATTGATTTTCAATTATTTTAATTGATGAGCAACAACTAGGAATATAGCGAGATAAAAAAATCTTGCTCTGTATCATTTAATTCTATAGCACTTCAGAATTAGCTTATTTCAAAGTTTCATTGCATGTTATTTATTCTTGTTCCCACCCACCTCCTAAGTAGAATAGAATAGATCTGGAAGAGACCTTGGAAGTCTTCTAGTCTAGCCACCCACTTAAGCAGGAGAACCTACACCATCTCAGACAGGTGATTGTCCAGTCTCTTCTTAAAGATCTCCAGTGATGGGGTACCCATGATCTCTGGGTGTAGGCTGTTCCACTGGTTGATTGTCCTCACTGTCAGGAAATTTCTCCTTAGATTGCTTCTCTCCTTGATCAGTTTCCAACCATTGTTTCTTGTCCTGTCCTCTGGTAGTCTGGTGAACAACCTGACCCCTTCTGCTTGTGGCAGCCTCTCAGATACTGAAACACTGCTATCATGTCTCCCCTATTTCTTCTTTTCTTTAGACTAGCCCAGGGGTAAGCAACCTTGGCTCTTTTATGACTCATGGACTTCAACTACCAGAATTCCTGAAATCCACGAGTCATAAAAGAGCCAAGGTTGCCTACCCCTGGACTAGCCAGACCCAAGTTCTGTAGCCGTTCTTCATATGTTTCAGCCTCCAGGCCTTTGATCATCCTAGTTGCTCTTCTCTGAATTTTTTTCAAACACTCAACTTCTTTTTTTGTGATATGGTGACCAGAATTGGCTGCAGTATTCCAGGTGTGGTCTTCCTAGGGCTTTGTAAAGTGGTACTAGTACTTCATGTGATCTTGATTCTATGCCTCTGTTTATGCAACCCAGGATTGTATTAGCTTTTTTGGTTGCTGCTGCACATGGTGGCTCATAGTCCAGTGATAGTCCACTAGAACTCCAAGACAATCCTTTCAGAGTGAATGAATATACTGAGCAGATCCATGAAATGTTGGTATATGGTTTTTCACATGAATTCCATCAAGAATCTTACAAATATTGGATGATCCCTTAGATTTCATAATAGAACTTTTCATTGAGACGTCAACCTTTTCTTGATTAATTACTGATGATGCCTTACCTTTCTTTCAGTACAGAATGACAGTTTTATAATGACCCGTAGTGGGCTAAAATGTCCAGTGCATTCACCAGCCAGAATTTATACCACAATTTTTAGAATCTGCACCTGAAACTAGAATAAAGAAAAAAAAGAGTAGAGTTATAATGACCATGCAGACTTTATTATAAAGGGCAATCCTTTATTTCAGAAAGCTTTTTTTTATTTAATTTAATTATTTATTTTCTTTGTTTTGCTCTTGAATTCTATTTTATCTGTATAAACCTTTTCAAGTTTGTCCTTCATTTTTTCCAAAAACAATATGGTCAGTGAAAGTGAAGTCTATAGAATGCTGTCTCAATATGGGATTTCAGATTTATGATTTTATGTATCTTGGACAGTTTTTTTTAAAAAATGAGGCAAATGTTTTTTGAAATGCTAGAAACCCCCCAGATAAGTGCCTTAAATACAGATTTTTAACATTCAAAAATGTCAATTATTACAATTACTATAATTCAGTAGAAGAGGTCAAATGAAATAGCAGTTCAACAATAGCAAACATATTCTATAGTGAAGGGGATTGGTTAGACTGTATTATTTCTAACTTTCAGCTTTATTATTTCTGACTTTTGGCTCTAGATGGTTGAAGTAGAAGTATATGCCAAACTGTATAAGAAGATTGGCTGCCTAATGCCTCCCAACCTATTTCTCAGAGAGAATGTGAAGAAAATGGCCGCTGCTACACATAATGTTCCTTGTTACTTGACAATTTTACTATGGTAGGTCAAAAGCTGTTACTATTCTTTTAGTACAGGCATCTTAAGTATACACTGAAATTTGCTTTGAGGACAAAATATTTCATATTAGATGAGTTGAGGAAATCTGGATTATAAAACTGGACGTTTGCAAGAAGAATCTTCATTGCTATACCACCTTATGCCATATCATTCCTGTAATGTGGTATCTGTGTTGGTCATGTATTGGCTTTCCTTTTCTACTGGCTACACAGTGTACACTAAATGAGCATTCCTCCATTGTGATATGTTGGAATGTGACTTTGCTATCACTAATTTTGGATTCTGTGCATCTCATTAGTGAACCTGGATTTAGCTGTGCTCCTCTGATAAATAATACATTCATTCTTTTTTACAAATCTCAACTTTTCTTCCCAGGAGACTATCTTCCAAATAAAAAGAGAAAATAATTTCAGCCTTTTTAAAACAAATTCCGTGTTATGCTTCATTTTTTAAAGGTTTCTCGCTGAATAAATAACTTGGTAGTACTACAGTCTGAGAAGGGACACGGTGGCTCAGTGGGTTAGGACACTGAGCTTGTTGATCAGAAGGTCGGCAGTTTGACGGGTCAAATCCCGAGTGCCACGTAGCAGAGTGAGCGCCTGTTACTTGTCCTAGCTTCTGCCCACCTAGCAGTTTGAAAGCACGTAAAAATGCAAGTAGAAAAATAGGGACCACTACGGTGGGAAGGTAACAGTGTTCCGTGCGCCTTTGGCGTCTAGTCATGCCGGTCACATGACCACAGAGATGTCCTTGGACAAACGCTGGCTCTTCGGCTTTAAAATGGAGATGAGCACCGGCCCCTAGAGTCAGAAATGACTAGCATGCATGTGCGGGGGAACCTTTACCTTTACCTTTTACTACAGTCTGATCTTAGTGTTTGCCTAGTCATTTTATTATATATTTATTTAGAACCATCCATCTTCTAATCAATTTTGGACAGCTCCCAATAAAAAGATCAAACAACATATAAAACCATATTAAAACTATAAAACTAAACACATCAAAACATTAAAAACCACAAAAACATGGCACCAAGTCAAACTTTTCATGTGCAGTGATCTAATCTGATCCCAGTGCTTGGGGAAAAGTCAAGTCTTCAAAACTTTATGGAAGGCTAAGGGTAGAGGCCTGCCAAACTTCAGAAGGCAGAGTGTCCCATAGGTAAGGGGCTATCATGGAAAAGGCACACTTCTAGCTCCCCTTAGATGACAATATTTAGGGAAAGGGAGCATGCCCAACCCTGTCAGACGTGGTAGGATGGGGAGATGTCTTTAGGAAAAGACAGTCTCACAGGTAACTTGGCTCTGTGTCATAGGGCACAATGGTATTCATAAGTAATCCAGATAGTAATTATATAATATTCCATTTTATATATTATTAACAATATAAAAATATCTATGATTATTATCATGAGTAATCCAGACTTGAAGCTATAGAGGGAAAAGGAGCCTTGGAAGTTGCCAAAAAGCCTCTTTACCAAAGATAAAAAAATTAGAAGGTTCTTATATAGATAAACAAATGTCTCCTAATCCAAATGAAACATGGACTGTGGAAGAGAATTTGCTGTATTAAAAAGCAGATGTATGAGGCAGATCTTTAGTTCCCTTAATGTTTTTTTTTTGAGCAAAAGTTGATTTGAAACTACACTGTAATTTGGGCAAGGAAAAGATCAGGGGATCTTAGATAATCTCTCTGCTATGTGGATATAGAAATGGAATAAATTAACTTTGTACTGATCTCATGCATCTGCATCTTGCCTAAAGCAGCTGTACAGCAGGAAAAGTATGACTATATGGAGATCTATTTATGTGTGTATGTGTGTGCATTTATTAATATATGTATACTATATATTGAAAATATAATGTTCCATAATATTCCTTTAGAATCCTGAGCTTGTTTTCTAAGGTGTTAGCTTTCCTTCTCCTCAAATTTTGTGTAATTCACAAATTTTATAAACTTCTCTTTTCTCATCTAAGTCATTTATGAAAATGCCCAAGACACAACCCAGCAGTTCCCCACTGCATATCTCTTTCCAAGTAGATAAACCCATTAAGGACAACACACTAGCTGTGTCTGGGACACTACACACCCTCTTCATGACCTGTTTTCTTTGTTACTTTCTGGGAGGAGGCTTCGTGGTATCTGAAGCAGAACATTCAGATTCAGTCAAAGTTTTGTTTCATACAGTATTAACTTTGTGAACTCTAAACTTCCTCCTTCCATTATGTATTCAAGATGAACAGTGATTAATATTTATATGTTACTTATATGTAAGGGTGTAGGTCTATACATATGTTGTATATAGTATGTTTAAATGTGTATTATGTTTGTGTACACTTTGAGAGCAAGCAACTAAATTTCATTTATAATGTGTGCCATTGTGCCCATAGTAAAAAAATGACAATAAAGGTTATCTATCTATCTATCTATCTATCTATCTATCTATCTATCTATCTATCTATCTATCTATCTATCATCTATCTATCTATCTATCTATCTATCTATCTATCTATCTATCTATCTATCTATCTATCTATCTATCTATGCATCTATCTATCTATCTATCTATCTATCTATCTATCTATCTATCTATCTATCTATCTATCTATCTATTCTATTCTATCAAAAAAAAAAGAATCTATGGTCTACTTTACCAAATGCCTTACTAAAGTTTAATTATATTACATTTACAGCATTTCCTTGTTATACTGATCTAGTCAAACTGTCAAAGTTGTAAGAGTTGTTTGGTGCAATCTCTTTTTAACAGGACCACATTGGCTTCTAATAAGGACCCTGTTTCTCAGTGATCCCAAGCCTATTGACTGTTTCTCTTTTCTAGATTTTCCTAGATACTGATGTCAACTTGATTGTTCCGAGGTTTCCTGGATCTACTTTTTTCCCTTCTTAAAAAACTGAAATGGCATTACTATTTCTCCTTGATCTTAAAGATTTCAGTCAATGGCTCTAAAATGACTTTAATGCCCTGGGGTAAAATCCACCTGGTCCAAGAGACTTGAATTCAAAGCAACTAAAGTTTCTTGCATAAATTCTTTACCTATTTTGATCAATATTTCTCTTCTGCTCCCCATAGTTTACCTTCGGACAAGTTGGGCCACTTTTTTCTTTTGCAAGACAGAATTTTGTTTAACATATAACTTTTTTGATTGTCAAAAAAGTACAAAGTTAAAGGGTAAGAAATATTTGAAAAAAAGTCAAAGATGTAGTCATTCTTAACATATAATGCAATTTCGTCTCCCTTTTTGTTTGAACATCTTAAACAAATTTTTATCCATCTGGTACTATATTTTTCTTCATATTCTGTATATTGGTGTACAGGCATCTGAACCCTTTAGTACTTCCTTTCTTAAGTATCAATACTGCATCTCTGGTGTATATTTGAGTACCTTCTTTCTTATCTTCTTTCTTACTCCTTCCTTCTTGGTTGACAACTGTGCATTTTTGGTTGGGTTACAGTAATAAATATCTTATGTTGTATCATTACTTTAGTAATATGTAATACATTTGATTAGCTCCGCAGATCAACATTTTGTTCAATATTATGCTAATAGACATTACTGTGTGGTCAGCCTCCTAAGGGATCCTGTGTTATCTGTAGTGTGGATTCTGCAATAAACAGACCCAACTCTTGTATTAATGCTTCATGAATGCTGGCCCACACACCTTTGCAGCATCTGCAGTGGTCTGTCTTAGTGAACAAATGATACCTTGAAGAAACGTCTGGAATATAAAGCTACTGGAACCCATCTGTCCTATAATAACATTTCTTCTTGCAGGTATCCATATAGAGACAACAACTACCAAACTCAATTTGTTGTTATTGAAACCATATTGGGGGCCCAGTTTCCATTTTGCTACCAACAAGTTACTATTAGGACATTCAGTTTTATGGACTTTGCTTTCCAGCATGTACTTACTGGACTGTAAGCTCATAATATATGCACTTCATGAACAGAAGAGATTTATGCTAGTGGTGTTCAATATAGATAAATGCTAGTATTTTTCAAAATAACTGCCTATTGTACCAAATGTAGCCATGAGGCTGAGAATTATGCAAACTTGAGGACAAAGCAATTTATGTTCTAATCACAGCTTAGCAGGACAAATCGCCAGAGGCATAGATTGTAGTATGCTGAAGTCTAGTTAAGTACCATCATATTAGATGATAGTTGGAAGCAAAATAATGGTAGTTTGAAATAGCATAAGAAACTATACAGGTAGTCTTTGCCTTGTGACTATTCGTTCAGAGACCATTCAAACTTACAACAGTGTTGAAAAAAAAGTGGGCTTATGACCCATGCTTGAACTCACAGCCACTGCACCCAGACAGGCACTTCGTACCCTGTCTGAACTACAATGCAGGAGTGCTGCAAATCCTCCCACCCCTATCTCCTGATCTATGCTTTTTGGACACCCTGTACAATGGCATTAATTGGCAGCAGCACAAGGGCTGAAGTTGAGTCCCTAGTCCTTCAGCAGTCTCTGCCCCCAGCACCACTGCTAACACTGAGAAATGCTGTCTCAAGCCACACAACTTCACCAGCCACCCCAGCACCACTGTACAAAGTCCCAGCTGCTGGTCTTTCCCAAGTCTTGCAAGAAGGGGGCATCTGCCAGTCTCCAAAGAGTGCAGACTGCTGTAGGCCCAGCATCTACTTCAGCTGTAGCCCCAGCAGCATTGCACCAAGTACCACTGTGCAACATGGCCAAAAGGGCATAGATCAGATGGAAGATAGGTGGATCAGGGGAGTTGCAATGCTCCTGCAGTTGTTAGGAATTCTGGCTTGGTTGCATGGCTGACTTTTCCTAAGGCGGAACAGATTTGGGCCACGCTGCTAGATGGGCTGCAGCAGGGGCAGCTGCAGCCTTGCACCATACTGCAGTACCACCCCAATTCCAGTATGATCTGCGCTGGGCCTCCCCCAACCCTCCTATGGCACTTCTTCACACTTGTTACCTGGGATTGTCTCTGCTTAATGACCTGCCATTCTTGGGTTAACAGTGGCAACCACTATTGATGTCTCCCTTATCACAACAAGACTAGTTCATCTGCTATCCAGCTCTGAGTGGATGCAAGTGATTAATCCTCCAAATGCTGAATAAATTCTTTACAATAATTTACAAGTCCTGATTCAGCTCTAGCAGGTAAATTTGAGGAAAACTGAATAAAGTTGCTGAGCAGCTATCCCCAGGTTCAATTGCTCTTACTGCCATTTTTTACTTGTTTTGAGGCAGTGTTATTCTTTACTTCTTCTATCAAAGTAACTTTTTAATATACTACGGAAACTTGTTGAAATTCCCTAGCACCAAATACAATCTTTTTTAAACTTAAAGTTGATGGTACCTCCTGGCACTATCTTGCTCAAGACACCTGCTAATTGAAAAGTAAACTGAACATGCTAAGTATGTGATAGGCTTTTCTGAAATGTTTATATCAGTCAAATGAATTTTTACTGAGAATTAATACTGTAAGACTTTTTTTGTCTATCTATAGTTGATAAGTTATGGAAACTTGAAAAAAATATTTTTTTCAGATAATTGATTAAAAGGCCACTTTGATTGCTCAGATGTAGCTGAAAAGCAAAATCAATTAAAGACAGAAATATACAGTAAAATAATTGAAATAGAAATGGGTTGGTCACAAAGCAAGAAGAACAGATGGCAGGTGGGCTAAGGCAGTCATAGAATGGATTCCACTTGGTAAAAAGTGTCCACAAAAGAGACCTAAAACAAGATGGATCGACAACATCACCAAATATTGCAGGCCCAATTGGCAAAGGAAAGCTCAGGACTGTATTGGTTGGAAACATGCAGAAGAGGCTTTCATCCTACAGTCGATAGACAATGGCTAAAATGGGGATGATGATGATTATATAGATATATAGATATATATAGAGAGATGCACACACAGAGAGATTTCAATTATAAATCAAGTGACTGCTAGCTTCTTCTGTCAAATAACCAAGAGAATACATGAGAGTCAAAGTCCTAGAAGGCATTCCAAGGAAATGAGTAACCACAAGACTAATAAATTTTCAGACGGGTAAACCACAATCCAATACTGAAATGAGAGGTAAGGGAAAAGTGACTGTTCAACTAGAAATACGAATGCTTGATGAACATAATGGATCTTTTCATTGAATATACTTATATCTTTTTTTGGTGGAGAGTCATCTAAATACTATTCTTCAGGCAAGATGGCATTTTGTTCTCTTTCAAACTGAATCTTACAAAAGTAGGTCAAAAAGATGGCAAGGTGAATAATCATGAGCAAAGGGTGAGCATATTTGTAGCTAAAGTTTATGTGATGGTGCATAAAATATTATTTCTTTTATTGCAAGAAGCTAGGCATTCTTAATAAGAATTTGAAAGTTGATAACTTTCTGTCTTGTTTTTTTTTTTTGCAGGTTCCTATTGAACTATACCACTTTTTACAGAAGAACGAGAGACAGAGGGAGTGCTGTCTGTTATTTGGTTCTTTTAGGCCTGGAAAAATATTGAACAAGACCAAACCAAGAACATGTTTTCCTTCTATAATTACCTAGTGTTCAAAGTTCTAATTGGATCTATTTGCTAATATGTCTGTTTCTAATTTACATGGCCTTTTGTTAACCACAATGTTTCTAAGATGGTTCCATTAAAAAGAGTCTATACCTATTAACCTGTCTCTTTATATGACTGTGAGATTAAATGTTTAATCCTATCCTCCAATAATATGTTATTCCACATTTCTTTTCTTCACTCGACAATTTTCTACAATACAAGCCAGTTTGGTATAATGGTTAAGGGACCAGGCTATGAGGACTAGTCCCACCTTAGGCATGAAAGTCACCTGGATGACTTTGCCGCTTGAGGTTTTTATAAAGAAAAAATAAAGATGGGATATAAATTAAATAAATAACTCAGGTAGCTTCCTATACATTTTTCCTGCCATGTGTTTAGGCTTTGGTCAGTTTTTGATCCAACCATTTTTTAATGCTGTCCTTGCTTCTAGCCACTTTCTGATTTCTTCTGAAGTGTCCAAAAGTGCGTATACCATCTCAGAATTATTATATTGGCTCTCATGGTACTTAGACATGACTAGCATTTGGAAACCTGGGATAAATCCTGTGGTTTTTCTAAGTAATTCATCTATGCAGAGTTTGCAATATATACAATGGCTGTTTTATTGCATGGGAACATTTCCCTGCCTTGATTAGCAATCTAGCCTAGCCTAAATTTATATCCCTATAGGTGCAAAAGGAAAGAATATGATATCCATAATTAAATCTCAAATGCATACAGAAGCTGTGCTATTGAAAGATATCACTTCTAAAAATGTCAGAGGTTGCCATGAGCCAAGAGGTCATTTCTCTAGCTTCATTTATTCATAGTTTTTTTTTTCTTAACTGTACATAGCTTGAGCAGATTACAGATTTCTCTATCAAAAATATTTAGTTTCTGGTAAACTTGTGCTATCCTTGCTCTATCTATTGCCATCCTTTTCCCTGAAATTCTTCTAGCTTCATTTGATAATTCAAAGAGATTGTGCTCATCTTAGACTTTATCTTAGAAATACTAGAAAGTCTCTGTGGCAGATGTTAAACTATAAATTAGCTTCATCTGGGAGAAAGGGGTTTCCTAGATTTCTTGGCCCCAAACAATTTCAGTACTTTACAGGCTGGAAGATGGCTTTCTTCCTAAGGAATTCACACTGCTTTTAAAAAAAAGAAATAATGGGAAATAAGGGAAGGATAAACAGTGAAGAAAAGAATGCTGGTGCTTATATCAAAAGCCTCATGAGCAAATGTGGGTTTTGAGAACACCTGTTCTAGAGGACATGGATACTTTGGGGTCACCTTCAAGAAAAATTGGTCTAAACAGCTTATAAACACATTTTTTAAATGAATGGCAACTTTAAGTGTTAGATAAGGAATCCCTGTCAGAAAGGTCAAATAACAGGGATAGGGCAACAGTCATAAGTTCAGCTTCTACAAGATATTTTCATTTCATCTAAAACTGTGTCCCAGTTGCAAATTCTTTAATTAAAATGACCATTTACATTTATCTGCTGTTCTCTTTAGTTGTGAATGGGAATTTCAACATTAAGTTTTATGAGTATGAGGTGTGACGGAGTTATCTGAATTTTTTTGATAAAGCTTAATTCTTTGTATCACTTTTTTTTTGGGTTCCAGTGAACCATAGCTGACTCTTTTTGCTAGCTTATAATAAATAGATCACTCTGCTGATGCTTTTCATCATAAAAAGATACACTGCTTTGAAAAATTTACTTCAGCTGTTGAATTGTTTAGCCATTAAAAACATAGTGGGGCAAATGGTATCTCCTCTGCCTACTGGCCTCCATAACAACTGGTTGTAACTTGCTTTGTCAGAAGAAAAAGGAAATTTCTGCAGGAACACACACACACAAAAGAGAAGAAAAAAGAAAAGAAAAAAGAAACCTCCCCAAACATTTCACACTGCTGTTGCAAAGTAGATAGTAGAGTTTTACTGAAAAGCTCAAAATCAAAGCTGCAGACTAAATAGTTTAATTCTACAATATTTCCTAGGAAATAAAGCCCACAGCTTCTTCCTAGGCTTATTTCAAGGTGCAGACAACTGTCTTGGTTGCCTCAAAACCACTTAAGGACTTCTTCCTCTATTGAATTACTAGCTATCAAGGAAGGAGTGGTGGCCTTGGCAGCCTCTTGCTTTCTCCTCCCAGCCTCTTTTCTTCTTTCTGTTAATTCCCTTTTGAAAGGTTGATATTTTATTCAGCAGCTCCTGCTGGGCTTGAATCTGTGACAGAAGTTTCTCAAAAAACTCAGTAGACAAAATGATAACAGCTGCTCTTTGAAACTCTTGGAGCCATAGCCTGTGAGGTGGTGGTGAGGACAGAACGCTGTGAAAGGCATTGTTTGTTAAGAATAATGAGGCAATGAAAGTGACAAAGGTTTTTATTACAAATAATAGACAGCAAGCTTCAAACAACAACAGTGTGCCATTAAAAAAGCAACAAAGTTAAATAAATGTCTAATTAACAGCTCCAGGAAGGCTATATTTATTACTCTCCAGCTTTGTAAAGGACCGTCAGTAAGAAGAAATGGAATATGAGTTTGCTGAAATTCCTCTTTGTTGCTTAAAGTTTATTATTCCTGACTGGTTGCAAAAAAATGGGGAGGGAAGAACTTCCTGAAGCAATGTAAGAATGTACTGTAACATAAACTTTAGGTTCCTGCTATCTATAGTTGTAGGTGGTTTTTGTGATAATAAATGTTTAAAGAGTACACATGCATTTTTTCAAACATACCCATTCTTTATGGTGTTTATATAAATAATAATAATAATAATAATAATAATAATAATAATAATAATAATAATAATAATAATAATAATAATTTGGAAGGGACCTTGGAGGTCATCTAGTCCAACCCCCTGCTAAGGCAGGAAACCCTATACCATTTCAGACAAATGGCTGTCCAGTCTCTTCTTAAAAACTTCCAGTGTTGGAGCATTCACCACTTCTGGAGGCAGGTTGTTCCACTGATTAATTGTTCTAACTGTCAGGAAATTTCTCCTTAGTTCTAGGTTGCTTCAAAGCTACAATACATGTTGGTGTGCTCTCAGCTGAGACATTGGAGGAACAAGAACCTGTTTGAATTCCCACTCTGGGAAAAGAATAAGCAGGCAAGATTGCATATTTTGGATACATATTAAATTGTCCTTTTCACTGTTCTTGGCTGAATTAATAATTCTGGTAAAAAAAAGCAAAGAAATAGTAGTAGTTGCTTTCTGGGAAATCCCAAAACAACTAGAACAACATTGGCATTGACAAAATTATTATCGTTTGCAAAAAGCAGCTTTCGTTGGAAGAGTTGCATCCTGCAATTATACCTTTAACACCTTCAAACAATAACTTCCTCTTCCAGGTCCTTTATAAAGACTTGATAGGTGGATAAAAATATTATAATTTCCAAGAATAACTGATGCCAAGTTTAAGGAAAGTATTAATTGTTTGGACCACAGATCAGATACATCATCAGTAACAAGCAGTTTGAAGATCTGTTAGTGGGGCCAAAGGAACTCATCTGGAAAACATTCAAGAATGTCATTGAGAATTTTATTGGCAGGTACAAAACATCAAACTACATTCATCTGGTTGACAAACTTCTTACAGAACACAAGACCATGAAGTCCAACATATAACTGAAGGTTTATTTTCTACATTCACACTTGGACTCCTTTCCTGAAATCTAGGTGAAAATGATGAAAGGTTTAAGCAGGACATTACCACAATGGAAAAGCGGTTTCAGGGCAAGTGGAATCCATCAATGCATTTGGCCCTGTTCAACTTATATAGCATCTTGGAAACATGCGATTAAATACATTACAGTCATTAAAAGTTAATTTCATATTTTTCAAGATTCCTATGTGATATAGTCATTCTGAAATTATATTTGTGTTCAGTTTGAAAGGGATCTATCATAATCACTAAATGTTTTTCAGGAAGCCAAAAAATGTTGTCCAGTCCTTCTTGCCTTGAATGAAAATGAATCAAATTACTATGTCCATATTTAGTGTTATAAATATTTGGATTGTTTATCAAGTAAATGTGAGACAATACCCCACCCCCATACAGTATATTGTTTTGTGGCCAGTGGTAGAATCATATTTTCGCCAACTGTAGTGGAGATGCATTATTCTCCATTCCTGCTGCCCTTAAACTGACAAGGGGAGTTGGTGCTTTGCATGTTCATTCAGAAAAAAAATATATCCTATTTTTAGGTATGGTTTCAGTGTGGTCACTGCATGTGTATCCTGGTATTCACACGGTTCCTGATTGACCGTACATAATTTCTAATATGCCAAAAATAAAGTCAACAACTGAAGTAAGGGTTCAGGAAAGCCTTGGATGCATCTATAATTTCATCAACTGATTAAAGAAAGAAAGTGAAAGAAAGGTACTCATAGGTAGCTTTGGAATTTTTGAACTTTTTTTTACTAGAAAAAACTCAGTATAAGATACAATGGATTTTTTTTCTGCTTTCCCCAAATTGATCACTATCCTTACCTTACTGCCTTAGTCACTGATTTCTCTTTATGACAATGGGTGGCTAACCCTAATAGATTTTACTTGTCTCAAGGCTGTGTTCACATGATGTCAGAATAAAGGAGAAAATACTATGTTAATGCTGGTATAGGTAGTAATGAATTAAGACTGGGTCACTCATGAGTTGGACATGAAATAAAATCATAGACATATTGCAGGCCAAAAATTATTACCAGGTTTTGTGTGTGTGTGTGTGTGTGTGTGTGTGTGTGTGTGTGTGTGTGTGTGTGATAGGGGCCAAATATGGGTGTAATCTATGAAAATTTTCATAGTGCTATTAATACATAATAGTATAATGTGATTTTGCACTGAAACTGCAAAAGCATGTGTTATGTTTTCTGGTGGTCTCAGTGTCGATTATGTTATCATTTCTTGGACACTATTTAGACCTACAGAATAATGTATCAGAAAAAAATAGCTTGGGACAATGTATATTTGAAAAGTGTCTGGATAAATGTTCATAGCAGAAATATCACAGTTATTTCCTTTAAATGACAGTCAATCAAGCAACACAATCTTTTTTAAAAAAATAATCTTCCAAATGGGTCAGACATAGGAAGACAGAACAATATAATAGAAATAGAAGTGGAATTACTTTGTGAGTGCAAACACAACAGAAAATCGGCAACCTTTGTAGTTTTTATATTTCCACCAGGGAAATTATATTTCTGTTAATTTGAAAAATGAAGCTAAAGCAAGTAATTCATTTTGAAATATTTGTATATAATGGTGGTGGGGTAAGAAAATAAGGGGAACTCACATCCTTATCTATGTTTTTTTTCATTGTTAGAGTTAATTGATTCAAACAGATATAATTTTAAGATTTGGATAACAGCACTGTAGTTTTGTCAATTTTCACATTATTTAGTAAAAATGAGACATTCTCTAAGTTTTGCCTCATATTAAGGATAAAAGAAAATGATACTGTATAGCTCCCACATGTTGGTATCTGTCATATTTCTTCTGTATTTACAGTATATGCATAACCATATATATTAACATATGTGCAAACACACAGAGACCTATCTCTCTACCCATTTCCTGCTAATTGGAGAAAATGCAAATATCTCCAAGGCTGTGTGCGCTGCCATAGATATTCCCAGTTTCTTAAGGATGGAATCAGCTGGTTGCATTACTGAATGAACAGGCAGAAAGGCATCCACCAGAACTATTATTTGTACAGTGTTAGTCTTCTGCTTAGAAATCAACAGAAAATCATCTGCAGACCTATCTGTAATGTTTTTTTAAGTGTTGCCATACACTCACACATTTTTTGAAACAATGTGAAAATTGGTTATTACAACCCAAAATTCTAACGGACTTAAATTTGCAGAAACTGAAATGTCTGCATCATCATCCTTTCTTATTCTCTATCGATGTTGAAATAACATTTTTGTTATATATGTACTTTTATCATTTCCCCCAATATGACATTCCCAGATGTGTATGACTATGGATTCCATCGTTCCAGGAGAAATATTGATTATGTTGGGTGGTGATGGGAATTAGACTTCAGTGTCTCTGGAGTGCATCAGTTTGTGAATGCTATCTGAGATGCAAAGACAATCTCTCAATTGCCAGATGTAGAAATCAATTGCTTTGCACTAATGCTTGCATTTGCCCATGCAGTAGAACAAATGCCTAAGTCAGCATTGTTTGCTTCTGTTTGTTCTTTCTACTTAATCATATTGTGAAATGTTGATGAGCAGTGGTAAGGAAATGCTCTGCAGAATAACACCACTAAAGAAAACAAGAAAGAATGGGGAAAGACCGCTATTGTAACAGTGGTGGCGGGCCTGGCCCGTCGGTTCGTCCGCTTCCATCATGTCCAGCATGGTTTTTGGGGCGAAAAGCTTCAAGCCGAGGCCGCCGGACAAGGGCTCCTTCCCCTTGGATCATTTCGGCGAATGTACGCTTTTCAAAGAAAAATTCATGAAGTGTCTGCAGGCAAATCACTTTGAGAACGGATTGTGCAGACAGGAGTCCAAAGAATATCTAGAATGCCGAATGGAGAGAGAACTTATGGCCAAGGAGCCACTGGAAAAACTGGGATTTAAAGACTTAAAGGAAGAGAAACAAAAAGACCAGCCAGAGACGGCAGGACAAAAATATCCCTCCTGACCTTCCATTTTAATCCCAGAATCTGCAGTCATACATAGTGTACGTTGCCTCATTCGCGTTCCGTTTTAAGAGAAAGTTATTCTTGAAAAAGGTTACCAGAAATTCAGCAGATGATAGATTGGTAGGAATTTATTCAAGAAGGGTGGTGGGGTTTGTCTTCCAGCTGTTTCCGTAGTTTGGGGATAGTTTTTCTCTTAAAAAAAAGAAAGAAAGAAAAGAAGATTGCAGTGCCTTTGGATAGAATGTTTGGACCGGTGTTGAAACTGATATTAAAATGTTAAAAACTTAAGCCAATAATCAGAAATGATGATGTTAGATTTCTGTACTCTGTACTGAGTTTTTATTAAAGATTTAGCCTTCTTTTTCTCTCTGAATTAAAAAAAAAACAAAAAGAAAACAAGAAAGAATATCTGTAAAGATCCATCAAGTTTGGAAAGAAACAAAGGACCACATTTTTCCCCCACCTTTCTCACAAGCATTAGAAAACTTTCCAGATTATAGCACCAGTGTCACCCCATTGAGGAAAGTGTAGTTCAACAATCCACAAAATAATCCTGTCAATAAAAATGGCAAAGAATGAAGCAAAGGAGTCAGAGGGAGAATCTCCAGACCTTGCATTGTACAAAGTAGCCCTTTCTCAAAAGAGTTCTGGGCTAACTTGTATAGTGATGAGAGGTTGCACAGCATTACCTGTACACAGAGGCATTATTCCAGCTTTGAAGCAATGAAAGAGAACAGGAATTGGATATTGAGGTCACAGAGGGGAACAGCAGGAAGTGCCATTTACCTGCTGGGAATAGGTATTGAGGATACCAGGATTGAACTGAGAAGATTCTAAAGCAGTGAACTGAAACTGCTGCATGTCACCTTAAACCTGGCAGGCATAGTCAAAGAAAAAGATGGAAAATTACAACAAAATAAGTAGACACTGACACACACATAAGGGTCACAAACCACATTCTATTTTTAGTAGTAGTAACAAGCTATTAGGTGTTTGTGATTTGTTTGCTTATTAATTTCAGTGACTAGACCTTGTGTGCACCAGGAAGAGATTGAAAGTCAATTGACATGTATATTAAGGAATGAGTTTTGTGGCATATCAATGGGATGCTAATTAAAGAGTATTTGATGAGAAATATTTACTTGTTTTATATGATTCTTGCTAATCTAGAAGTAAAATTAAAACCTCTTTAGCGGTATCAGGTGGAAGGGGCTAAAATAATGAATATGGCAGTCATAAGCCCTGCTCTCTTTTATGTACTTTATTTAAAAACACCTGAAGCTCTGTGGAAACCTAAAGGGAATCTGAATAAACTCTGTCTATTTGAACAAGCTTTTCTTGTCCTGAAAGGTCTGATATTATTTAAATAAGCCCTTTAATGCTAGCTCTGTCTCTTGGCGCTAGATTGGAATGTGTGATGGCCCCTTTCTGTGATGTTTTGGACTTTTGAATTGTTTGTTTTCTTCCTTTCAGCTTTCTCATTTGACAATCTCTTTCCCTTGTTCTGACCTCTGCTTTTTATTGTTGGATTCTGTAAACTGCTCAAAGTCATAACAGATTAGAGGGGCCTATAACATAAAATAAAAGGTAAGATTAAAAACAATCATTCTGTAGAATATACTCTAATATTATTTTACATTTATGGGCTGCAATGAGATGTAGCTAGTTAGGAGTAAGCAACAAAAGGCAAATAGGATAAGTTGTTTGTTTGATACTGCATTTTAAGAGTGATTGCTTTCATGTGGTTCATTAAACAGAGAAACCAGCAAAACCTATCTGCTTTGTCTGTAATAGTTGGAATATGTATTGCTCAGTACAAAATGGAAATCAATAAGTAGAGGAATTCTGTTATAAGGATCAATTAGAGCCATGTCTTACTTTTTAATCATTTGTAAAAAAGCGGATTGCTGTAGTACAGGAAGAGCAGGGGAAAAAAACCACACATCTGTCTCCCAAGGACATCCAACCAAATCTGCTTAGCCTCCTAATGCAAGCCTGAATAAGTTCTAATTAACTCACCCACAAGCCGTGACGTTCTTTAATGTAACTAGGGAGTACATAAATAGGTAGATAAAAAATTCATCCCTACTTTTACCAAACTATCAAACAAGCATACTTTCTAATCATCCTCATTGGATAGCTAAACAATCAATATGTGGATATTCCTTTGTGTGTGCATGTGTGAAACACTTCTGATGAACAAATATTGCCAATAGGTAGTACAATAATGAGAGATTTTCAATATACGGTGTCTCTACAAGTGATAAGGTCATATGAATCATTGTCAAAAATTTCCTAAAGTTAGATACTGTATACAGTATCAAATGTTTTATAAAACCTTGGGAAAATTCTTTTAAAACAACTCTACTTCTTTGATGGGTATTCTGTAGACAAGGTCAAATAAATGAACTTTGCGGTATTTGTTGAGAGTCAGTGTTTCTTTAGATTTCAAGAAAACGTTAAGAATCTGTTTCTGATTATCTGTTTCTCTAGAAAAAGGGGGGAAAGCTCTGGATTGTCTGAAAAAAATATACTTTATACCAAATCAATAAAAACAAGAAAAAGATCTTGCTCTAAATTAATTTAATCAGAATTAATGAACACTTTTTAGCCCTGCACCATTGTAGAGTCAATTAGCTCTGTTCATTCAAAAAGCTAGAATAATATATTAAATGTTTCATTCCTCTTTGCGCAGTTAATGATTTTTCTATATTTTGTCAAAGTCATATTCTTCACTCTGTAAAATAGTATTGCTCTATTCAGTTGAATATCCTGTGGATGCCTGCTGGTATAATGTATGTAGCTAACCTCTAGATATAAGACAGGGTGACTTGGGTAGCTCCCATTTGTAGTGAGAGAATGAAAAGTGGAGTGGAAGGGATTCTGGCTCCTTATGTCATAGTAAGAAGATTTACTACCTTCTCTAGATGTCATATGAGATCTTTTTGTCAGTTGCTAGTTAGATGATATACATTTTGTGATAAGTGGTATAAGGTTGATTGGGATATTAGCTACATTGCTGGCTTCCAAATGTGAGTAATGAATATCTGAACTGCATTAGGAGATAGTGATCAGATGAACCCCAGTTTTAATGGGCCAAGGAATATGTGGCAGGAAATACTAGCTTTACTGTTCAAGGAAAACTTTCAAGCACCATAACTGCATAGTACAGTAAAGGAATCAAGATTCACATAGATGTTCGTTAATTAGCTTTAATGCCAATAATTAGGAGTTAGAGTGCAGAATTTTAAGAACTAAGATAAGAACCCTCCAGCCTTCCTTTATTAAAGAGAGTTCATTAAAATAGCGCTTCTTTGAAGATTTTGAATCTCTTTTTTCTCTTAATGTTTGCATAAGGGACTACATTTTGGTTTGTTAGATAAGCCTATAATAAGATCTGTTGATTGTATTTAGAGATACTGCCTTTCCTTTCTCAGCCTCAGCACAATATTTTGCAAGAAAGGAGACTGACAATCTGTTGATCCCCACTTCTGGGTATAGCTTAAATCCTGATTATAACATCAAGTTGAGTTGCTGGTGGTAAATGCCAGATCCATTTTTAAAAAGAACTTGTTTATCTGCCATCTTGTAATGGACAGATGCACATGTTGTGTATTACTGAATCTAATTGGGCAAGGAAGATGTCATCCTGAGATCTAGCCTCTCAGATTTCAGGTTGTTCAGCAGGTTCAATTCTAGCACAATGCTGTGATCGAGAGCAGATGATATACCTAAAAGACATCTTACTTGAAACTAAGGGCCCTGCTTCTAAATGATGGGATATGAATATTGTTTGATTGTTAGGCTAAAGGAACAAAGAAGAGATCCTGCTAATGTATTGACCATTCTGATGCATGGTATAGTCATAAGTCACATTTCCAATGCTGTTGTAACTTTGAATGGTCATTAAACAAATGCTTGTTAGCCAAGAACTACCTGTAGTTCTCATATACCTGTGGTAACCTGAGTACAATATACAAAAAATATCCTCCAAGACATTCTGACAGAGAATTTAAATGCCTCTCCATGGTGAAGTAAATCTGCCTGTCTTATCTTTTAATGGTTCTATTAATGTTTGCATTTATTTTAATTCAGGTTTTAAACTTTTATTTTTTATTCTATATCTTAACTTACCAACAGCCACCTTGAGTGCTCAGCTGAATTGACAGGCGGGATAAAAATCAAGTAGGCAGAGTGGAAAGAAGGGATCTTCCCACCTATCTTCTTTTAATTATTTCTTTGCCTGTTTTTAAATAACATTCATTGTATTCTTATTTGCAAGCATTTGAATTTATTGTAAGCTGCTTTAATCCTAAAATCCAGGATATAAATAATTTTAATAACTAACTGACTAAATAATGAAATCTATTTATCTATTTACTCCAGTGTTACAAATTATGTGACAAATTTATTGAAATTTCCTTTCCTGAAAGTAGTTTGTTGCTTTTTTTTTAAAAAAAAAATCCATTTCAGGGTGATTTAGCAATTTTTACTTTTTAAAAATGTTATTACTACATGGAGACAAATGAGGCATCTTCCTTCCCTTTCATGCTGCATGACTGTAATTTCTATAACCTCCTGACTTCCTGATTTGTAAAGCTCACAAAAGAGCTTCCTTGGAACTGAATTCTCAGAAGTGGGGAGGTGTTGAAAAGATTACACAAAATAGGAGAGCAATTATAGGAGAAGCGCAGACAGAGCCTGGATGTGGAGTTGAGAGGACTCAGTCTAGAATTTTTACATGTCCACAAATTCTCCAAGTCTAGGACCCCCTTGAATTTCATTCATCCTTGTATTGTGCCAATTTAATGCTGACTGATAGTTGACCAGATTCTTATGTGTAGGCTTGAGCAATAAATCTTCTGAATTGGAACTTACGTGTAATCCTGATTCTTCATGCCTGACATTAACCTATCCTACTCTACTTAGCCTTCTCATAATTTATAATATGTAGGCTGGTCGTTATTTTGCACACCACCAATAAAAACTGTTAAAATATTCTTTTCCTTTTAAAATTTCAAACATATTCTTTTCTATCAAATGGTACAAGTTGCATAGAAAATCTCAACACAGCACTAGTAATAAACCTTAACAAAGCTAATTTCATCATTGTAGATAATTGCACAGACAGGTAATTGGGTCTTGTCCTGCAAAGATGACTGTGCAAAAAGGTGTGACTTGAAGGAAGGAGGCAATATTTGTTCAAAGCCCCTTGAGTATGCATACTTTTATATGCAGAAAGGGAAAGGAATGCAAAGGAGAGCTGTTCATGCAGATGTTCCAAATTGAATAGCTGTTGTTGTTGTTAGCTGCGAAGTCGTGTCCGACCCATCGCGACCCTATGGACAACATTCCTCCAGGCCTTCCTGTCTTCTACCATCTTCTGGAGTCCATTTAAGCTCACGCCTACTGCTTCAGTGACTCCATCCAGCCACCTCATTCTCTGTCGTCCCCTTCTTCTATTGCCTTCGATCTTTCCCAGCATTAGGCTCTTCTCCAGTGAGTCCTTCCTTCTCATTAGGTGGCCAAAGTATTTGAGTTTTAGCTTCAGGATCTGGCCTTCTAAAGAGCAGTCAGGATTGATCTCCTCTAGGACTGACCGGTTTGATCGCCTTGCAGTCCAAGGGACTCGCAGGAGTCTTCTCCAGCACCATAGTTCAAAGGCCTCAATTCTTTGGCGCTCAGCCTTTCTTATGGTCCAACTTTCACTGCCATACATTGCAACTGGGAAGACCATAGCCTTGACTATACACACTTTTGTTGACAGGGTGATGTCTCTGCTTTTTAGTGTGCTGTCTAGATTTGCCATGGCTTTCCTCCCCAGGAGCAAGCGTCTTTTAATTTCTTGGCTACAGTCCCCATCTGCAGTGATCTTGGAGCCCAGGAAAACAAAATCTGTCACTACCTCCATTTCTTCCCCATCTATTTGCCAAGAATTGAGAGGGCCAGATGCCATGATCTTGGTTTTCTTAATGTTAAGTTTCAACCCAAGTTTTGCACTCTCCTTCTTCACCCGCAACAAGAGGCTCTTTAGTTCTTCTTCACTTTCTGCCATTAGAGTGGTATCATCTGCGTATCTTAGGTTGTTGATATTTCTTCCGGCAATCTTAATTCCAACTTTTGATTCATCTAGCCCTGCCTTTCTCATGTTGTGCTCTGCATATAAGTTAAATAGGCAGGGCGACAGTATACAGCCTTGCCAGACTCCTTTCCCAATTTTGAACCAATCAGTGGTTCCGTGTCCAGTTCTCACTGTTGCTTCTTGACCCGCATATAGGTTTCTCAAGAGACAAATAAGATGGTCTGGTACTCCCATCTCTTTAAGAACTTGCCACAGTTTGTTATGATCCACACAATCAAAGGCTTTAGCATAGTCAATGAAGCAGAAGTAGATGTTTTTCTGGAACTCCCTAGCTTTCTCCATGATCCAGCGTATGTTGGCAATTTGATCTCTAGTTCCTCTGCCTCTTCGAAATCCTGCCTGTACTTCTGGTAGTTCTCGATCCACATACTGCTGAAGTCTAGCTTGTAGGATTTTAAGCATGACTTTACTAGCATGAGAAATGAGTGCAATGGTGCGATAGTTTGAACATTCTTTGGCACTGCCTTTCTTTGGAATTGGAATGTAAACTGATCTTTTCCAATCCTGTGGCCACTGTTGAGTTTTCCAAATTTGCTGGCAAATTGAGTGTAGCACTTTTACTGCACTGTCTTTTAAGATTTTGAATAGCTCAGCTGGAATACTGTCACCTCCACTAGCTTTGTTGTTGCTCAGCTTTTCTAAGGCCCACTTCACCTCACATTCTAGGATGTCTGGCTCGAGGTCAGTGACCACCTCATTGTGATTATCTGGGACGTTAAGCTCATTCTTGTATAGTTCTTCTGTGTAATTTTGCCACCTCTTCTTAATCTCTTCTGCCTCTGTTAGGTCCCTGCCATTTTGGTCCTTTATCATGCCCATTTTTGCATTAAACGTTCCCTTCATCTCTCCAATTTTCTTGAAAAGATCTCTGGTCCTCCCTATTCTATTGTTTTCTTCTATTTCTTTGCACTGTTCATTTAAGAAGGCATTCTTATCTCTTCTAGCTATTCTCTGGAATTCTGCATTCAATTGGGCATATCTATGTTTTTCTCCCTTGCCTTTCGCTTCCCTCCTTTCCTCAGCTATTTGCAAAGCTTCCTCAGACAGCCATTTTGCTTTCTTGCATTTCTTTTTCTTTGGGATGGTTTTGGTTGCTACGTGTTGTACAATGTCGCGAACCTCTGTCCATAGTTCTTCAGGCACTCTGTCTATCAGATCTAATTCCTTAAATCTATTTGTCACCTCTACTGTATATTCAACAGGGATATGATTTAATTCATACCTGAGTGGCCTAGTGCTTTTCCCTACTTTCTTCAGTTTAAGCCTAAACTTTGCGAGGAGAAGCTCATGGTCTGAGCCATAGTCAGCTCCTGGTCTTGTTTTTACCGACTGTATAGAGCTTCTCCATTTTTGGCTGCAGAGCATATAGTCAATCTGATTTCTGTGTTGACCGTCTGGTGATGTCCATGTGTAGAGCCGTCTCTTGGGTTGTTGGAAAAGAGTGTTTGCTATGACCATTGTATTCTCTTGACAAAATTCTATCAGCCTGTGCCCTGCTTCATTTTGTACTCCAAGGCCAAACTTGCCAGTTATTCCAGTTACCTTTTGGCTTCCTACTTTAGCATTCCAATCCCCCATGATGATAAGGACATCATTTTTTGGTGTTACTTCTATAAGGTGCTGTAGGGCTTCATAGAACCGGTCAATTTCATCCTCTTCAGCACTGGTGGTTGGGGCATAGACTTGGACTACTGTGATATTGAATGGTTTGCCTTGGATTCGAACTGAGATCATTCTGTCATTTTGAGGATTGTATCCCAGTATTGATTTTCCTACTCTTTTATTGACTATGAAGGCTACTCCATTTCTTCTGAGGGATTCTTGCCCACAGTAGTATACCTGATGGTCATCTGAATTAAATTCACCCATTCCTGTCCATTTTAGTTCGCTGATTCCTAAGATGTCGATGTTTAGTCTTGTCATCTCTTCTTTGACCACGTCCAGCTTTCCTTGATTCATGGATCTTACATTCCAGGTTCCTATGGAGAAAAAATCTTTACAGCATTGGACTTTCCTTTCACCACCAGACATATCCACAGCTGAGCGTCCTTTCGGCTTTGGCCCAGTCACTTCATTCTTTCTGGTGCTACTAGTACTAGCCCTCTGCTCTTCCCCAGTAGCATATTGGACGCCTTCCGACCTGAGGGGCTCATCTTCCAGCGTCATATCGTTTTGCCTTTTGGTACTGACCATAGGGTTTTCATGGCAAAGATACTGGAGTGGGTTGCCATTTCCTTCTCCAGTGGATCACGTTTTGTCAGAACTCTCTGCTATGACCTGTCCGTCTTGGGTGGCCCTGCACGGCATAGCTCATAGCTTCATTGAATAGCTGTACTGGATGGCTAAAGAGGAAGATAAAAGCTAGTAATTTTCATAATATGACACAATAAGATCACAATCATGCAAGCCAATATATTTCCTGTGACACTCTATGGAAGCAATCATTGGACTTTAAAGAAGCAGATAGGAAGAATATTGACACCTTTGAACTTTGATGATGGAGAAGACTTCTGGAGAGTCCATGGTATTTGGAGAAAATACAATGGACAGCTCAGAAAACAAATCAATAGATCACTGACTAAATCAAGTTCACTTGAAACAAAATGATCAGCTCAAATTATTCTACTTTGGATACATTACATGAAGATACAGCTCTCTGGAAAACGCTGTGATGCTGGGCAAGGTAGAAGGAAAGAGAAGAAGAGGAGAACTTAGTTACAGTGAGTCTATTATTGGGATAGTTGTATGAATAGGTTAGGGATAGATTGTCCTGGAGAAGATCTATCTATATGCTCACTAGGACTCAAAAATGAGTTGATAGTGTATAATCAATAAATCACTGATATGGAAGAGAGGACCCCTCCTTTGGAGTTTGCAGCAAATATGCAACCCCTTTCAAACTCCAGTCCTACCTGTCTTGTTTAGAGCAGAAAGAAAAAGCAGTAGAGCACCACAAGTATAATCTATTGCTTCTATCTTAGATTGGGCTTGCTAGCATCTCATTCACCTTAAATTCTGTGGACAGCTATTCTGATCACAACTGCAAAACTAATTCTAATTTTATGTCTGAGAGGCCATTAAGTGGCAATGCTTTTTATTACTGAGGCCATTGGACAGAGACATATTTGGTAGTTATCTCTGACTCTCTTGCTTCCATAATGATTAATATAGCCTAAGTCACCCACTTTCACCTGCACCTCTTCAGCTGCTTGTGAAGGAAGTGATGACTATATTACAAGGGGCAAGGAGTGCAGATCAATACAGAGAGTGGAGAGTTCATCAAGAAGTCTCTCATGACAGAATTACTTCGAGTCAGCAAGGACTCTCTCCTTTACTCATGTTCTGCAAAAATTGAATGCATATATTTTCATTGATGTTCTTTACCTGATGGCACTATTATTATAACTGCATGGGAATCTGCTGCTGACACCATGGATATTCTACAACACCTAAGCACAAATGGTTTTAAGTTAAGTTTAATGAATGACAGTTGCTGTGAAAGCTTAGATTACAAAATGTATTTCTTATGAAAGATCCTGATCTGAAAGACATAATTTGAACATAAAACTAATCAATTCACAGCAATAAAAAAAATATCAGGCTTGAAATAATGATAAAATAGATTAGCTTTTCTCATTCTTCCTGCACCCACCCAGTGTATTTTCTTTTCCAGTGGTAACAAAGTCAGAGCCAGTAGAAGCCAAACTCTAAAAACTTTACCCCTGAGGATCATGTTGGTGTGCTACTAAGTGATACATTTAATACATTTAAGTTGTGAAAATCATGTCCCTCAAGTTGTTCAGAGAAGAATGCACCAAAACAGTAAGCAGCCATACACCAAACATTTTTGAAAGTATCTAGGAAATTAAGATTGCTACAGCTGCTGCAGTCAACTTGATCAGCACTTTCTTACTTTCCTGAACCCTGGGTTGTATGCTGAATATTATTTGTTCACTGTTTACCTCCTGCCACCACTTTTGTAAACCTAGTAGCCTATATCTGTCTAGGTATGTCTACTTTAATGAAGAGAAGGGTGAGGGGTGACATGATAGCAGTGTTCCAATATCTCAGGGGCTGCCACAAAGAAGAGGGAGTCAAGCTATTCTCCAAAGCACCTGAAAGCAGGACAAGAAGCAACGGATGGAAACTAGTCAAGGAGAGAAGCAACCTAGAACTAAGGAGAAACTTCCTGACAGTTAGAACAATTAACCAGTGGAACAACCTGCCTCCAGAAGCTGTGAATGCTCCAACATTGGAAGTTTTTAAGAAGAGACTGGACAGCCATTTGTCTGAAATGGTATAGGGTTTCCTGTCTGAGCAGGGGGTTGGACTAGATGACCTCCAAGGTACCTTCCAACTTTACTATTATCATTATGATTATAATATAAGCAGTGACATTTGTAACTATTAACCATTTTTTTTTTAAAAAAATGAACCTGGAGTAAATAATCTGCTGCAGCCTATCACCATGTTTCTGGGTCATAGTATACAGTAAAGCATATGGCGAATCAAGACACATTGCAGGGTATGAAGGTCGGTAGCTATGCTTTTTCTGCTTCTCCAATGTCCTCTATTTTATTATTCATTTGTTCATTGTTCTACGTTACTCTTCCTTTGTAAACTGAAAGTAACAATCATAGGTATCTTCATTATCAGCCTTGTGATTGAGATAGCCTTGTCTTTTCACAAAGAAACAAATGACTAGTTTTGTCATTTTGGGGGATTCAAATGAACACATGTCCAAACTGACTACTGTTTTGCTTTGTATGCTTATCAATGCCTATATGGGAGACATAATTTAGAGATAAAGGGGAATGTTACTGTTTGCTTTGTAATATGTGGGCAGGCAGGCAGTAGAGATAAAGTCAGATAGAGCAAAGAGTCTGGTCAATAATAAAGGAAGTGTGTGTCCTCAAATGACCAATCCCAGGTTCATGTCGTCTGGTGGGTCTGAGACATTGCAATGTACTTTCATCAGGTGTAAGACTGGCATTGCAATGTGATCAGGATCAGGCCAGACATTTCCTCTGCAAAGTTCGAAGGAGCTGTCCTGGTGATACAAAATGTAAAAGATGTTTCTTTTGACATTTCATTGTGAGATACTAACAATCCCAATGACTCTGATGAATTTTTTGCCCAAATAAGATAGCAAGCATAAGATTTCTTTCTGACTGAAGACAAGTGACACAGCAGTAGGCAATTATTTTGAAGGGAAGAATGTGATATTTCAATATTTCAGAGAAGGATCTGATTTTCCTCCATCCCTTTTGCAAACACGTCACTTTTCACAGTCAAACCCTCTCTTTCTTTCATCTGAGAACTGCCAGTTGGATCCTTGTCAGCTCCTCAGTCCTAAATAGCCTGCATCCCACACTCCATTATTACTGCTAATGCTAATCTCTGACCATTAAACATGGATCAGAATCAGCAGCTAATTGCTACTTCCTTCTACCATGCACGGTGTTTTGTGAGTAGTTAATGAATGTTCAGAAAAATAAAGCTGAATAGAGAAAAGAGGGAGTTGTGGTTTGCATACAGCAAGCTAGAGCACAGACAGGAAAAAGAGAAGAGCACAGTTCACTGGGGGAGAGGGGAGAATGATAAAAGATCTACAGCATAATGGATTATTTCTGTTCCAGCCATGTGTCCATTGCTAACTGTATTGTTCAGAATGACAGCTTCTCTGGCAGTTCTGATACATAGATTTTATGTGGGGGTGCTGCCCTCATGCTACCACGGTTAGGTTACCTCACTGCAATAAAAGGCAACTTGTGTGTTGGAAGCCTCATAGATATAGATATCCAGTTCCTTAGAATAAAGTCTCACCAAGGGGTAGAGGTTGATCTTATCATGTAAACATCAAACATATGCACTTCTGTTGGTCTCTTTGGAGGGAATGATTCCTATCTAGCCAGCATTGTGAAAAACTGAGAAGGGTGTGAGCATCCAACTCTATGTTTCTCTGTTAGTCATTGATTGAAAGGCTGCAGTCATAATTTCCCATAATACCAGTCTAAAGGTTACAGTAGAAAGTGGAACTGGTGATATACTTCCCTCTTTATGACAAGGCTAAGGCACAATTAAAACAAAGCCAGAAATGTTTAATAATTATAACCCATATTCACTTTCAAGAAATACGAACTGACAATAAGTGAATCTAGGCTTATTTTCTTTTCTTCAAACCAGAATTAAAATGGACCACCATAATCCAAACCTTCTCCCAGTACATAATGAATCTTTCAGCAACATCTCCCAAACCACAAAACATGCAGGTGTCTCTCTTTATCAAAATGTGCACCATCATTTATACCATGTACAATGCATTCCCATAATTAGAGTGTAATTAGAAGCTAGAAAAATGCAATCCAGTCAGCCAGGATACTTCCTGCTGCAGATTGTTTGTTTCTGGTGTCAAATATATAGCTTAAACCTAGATTTGTTTTTAAAGAATAGTTGTTCCAACAAGACTTGATCTAGAGGACTGTTAAAATGTAACATAAATACAAAGAATAGATATAGATTTAACAGATTACCATGCAAAAGAGAAACCAAATTGCTACAGAAAAAGATTAGAGATATTATGAAAACCAAAGCAAAAAATGGCAGTCCAGTCACTGTTTCGGGCAGCCATACAAGTTAAACAAACAAATCCATAATTGAAAATGTTCCAAGTGGATTTCAGAATAATAGTTATCATGATATCCAGGGAAAGATGGAGGATGAAAACACTGCAAAACAAGAAGGATGTGTAGTATGGCAACTAAATGCAGACTTTGAATGGCAAGAAAGAAATGGAAAAATCAATAGCTCAATCAAGAATGTAACTTAGGGAAATTAACAATATTGACAGATGTTTTAAGAAAATCAGAGGACTGACAGAAAAATAAGATAGGCCTATTCAGAAGCAATCAGGAAAGAGATCTAATTAAAGCAAATGATGTTAAAGAAAGAATATTGCTCCAGTATTTGTTTTAAATATAAGAATGGCAGAACTAAAAGTGATAATAGCTGAAATCAAAGTTGGAGGATGAAATTCTAGCAGTTTGAGATTTGTAGATTAACCATTTTGTTATCTGAAAGTAAAAATATCTCAGAGAAGCACATTAGGAAAGTAAATATGGAGGATGAAAAATCAGGGTTAATGTTACATATTAGGAAGACAAGGGTAACATTAACCAGTATGTTTTGTGAGGTCACTAAAAATGCAGGTGGTAAATTTTCTTTCTTAGGTTTAAGAATAAAGATGGACAGCATGCTGGCCACATAAAGGGGAGATTAATTCTATGGAGAAGTTGGTGAAAAATGTAGGCAAGATTCTGAGAGATAAGCATGTTTGTATGATATCAAATATGAATAGAATAGTTAAGAATAGCTACACAAGTTAACTATTGTCAGGGCTTTTTTTCTCATAGAACGGTCAGAACGGAGTTCCGGCACCTTTTTTGGATGGAACCTTGTAGGGTAGGCAAGGCGGGTTGTATGACATGTGTGAGTTCCGGCACCTTTTTCTTTTACAAAAAAAGCACTGACTATTGTATTGTTAAATTTGTTTATTTTCATTATTTGCTTTTAAAATTATTATTTATATTTCACCCTTTTTATGGTGGTCTATGACTATAATAAAGATTTGATTGATAGTTAAACAATGACAATTTCTTTCCTACTGTACTAATAACATATAATTGTGAAATCTGGGTAAACATTATTAAGGTTTTGCAAAGGTAAATGTTCAGACTCTCATCAGAATTTCTTAACTCTGTAGGTTACAATCACATTAATCAGATTTTCCTGCACAGAATTAAAGATATGTGAATCAAAATAATCAATTGCATTTTTATTATGCATCTCATATACTAATTTATAAGGATTTGTATGCAAAATATATTAACAATCTTCTGCTAAAATACTCAGGAAGATCACACAAGTTTTATACCTACTCTATTCCATTCATATGATGACTATTATATAACCTACAGGGTGGCTAACCTCTGTGTAGCTGTTGTAAAAACTTAACAGCTTATTCTTGGCTGGGTGGTCCTGTTAGAGCTTAATTATGTTTTATGAACATTTTTGTGTTGAATCTTTGATTGCAAATAAATATATTTGTGGGCTATCAACGGACAGACCCTCTCACTTGCCCAAGATTTGGATGGATGATTCCCTCCCTATTGATATTTAAAAGATTGCCAATGTGGTTCTTTTTTTGAAGAGACTTTGGGATATATGGTATTAGCAGTTTGGAAATAGTGGTCCAAAGCTGCCAGCTTTTATGACATTATAACTCTACAACTTTTGCATTACAGGCCTCAAGTTACAAACAACCAACTCTATGGTCATGTGATCAAATCAGGTGCATGTCAACTGGCATGTATTTACAATGGTTGCAGATCTCAGGGTCATGTGTTCATCATTTGTTACCTCCCCAGCTGTTTTCATGCAAGGAAAGTCAATGGGGGAAGCCAGATTTGCTTAATGACTGCCTAATCCAAGGGTCTTCAAACTTGGCCCTTTTATGACTTGTGGACTTCAACTCCCAGAATTCCTCAGCCAAGCATGTTGAAGTCCACAAGTCATAAAAGGGCCAAGTTTGAAGACCCCTGGCCTAATCTGTTTAACATGATTTGCTTAGCAATTGTGGCAACAAAAGTCATCCCGATTGTCTTCATAAGCCAAGGACTATCTCTATTGTATTTAATAGTTTCTTTTTATTTGTTGTAAACCATCTCAAATTGTAGATGTATGCAGCATACACATAATTTAAGGAACTAATTAAATAAATGTGAAAGTGTTTGGTGTGGTGGTTAAGGCACCAGGCTCGAAACTGGGAGACTATCAGTTGTAGTCCTGGCCTCGGATACAAAGGGCAACCTTGGGTAGCTCTTCTCATACCTAGGAAGCAATAGCAAGACGCTTCTGAAATCTTGCCAACCCCGCCCCCCCTGCAGACTCCAGGCAATAACCAGGAGTCAACATTGACTAGAAGGAACTTAATTTATTTATGTAAATAAAATCATATTGATGATTTCTGAAAATATTGGGGAAAGAATGAAGGAAAAACTATTTGGAATTCTGGTAGCTTTAGCAAGCATTTTTACAACTTTGCTCTTTGCATTTCTGCATGATCCTAATAGAGTTGTATTATCCTGGGATTTTCAAGAAACATTCATCTATTAAACGTTAATATCAAGCACAGTTTTCTTAGAATAATGATCCATCTAGATTAGTTATAACCTCCACCTATATATTCCATTTATACATTTAGTGTCCAATATAATTTGTGAATATAAGAAGTTTGCTGTACATGCATTTCCAATTAGTACCATTCACAGCTTTTCTTCCTGCATTGTTCCCATTGTTTCTTAGTAAAATTGACAGAAAAAAATTGTTCTGAAAATTTATTTCAAGGAAAATAAGAATGCCAGATAAATTATCATTAATGGAGTATAGTGTGATTCTCCATTTAGTTACCTTCTCTTTCATTACCCAGTCATGTCTCTAGTGATGGGTAGTCTCCCTAGCATCCCAAGCTTTCCTTATATTCCAAAGAGGTGGGGAACATTCAATGGGAAATACTCTGTTGTTTTCAGAGTTGGAAATGATGGCAGCCAAGGAGGCTTCAGAGTGACAAAAACTTGTGCAACAAAAAATAACTATCTACTGCTATCTGTAAAGTAAGCTTGAAAACAAAAACAGGATAACTTGGAAATAAGTTCTTAAGCATCTTGAGAATCTGGCATAAAAACCCAAACATCTTCTGCAGTAGAAAAATACTTTTGAGAAATTTTAAGTCAAATTCTGGTATAGCATTCTCTCAGCCAAGAATGTAATATGGCCATTTCCCACAAAGCAGTGACTATTCAAAGTCATTTTTGTTTTATGGAATGATGCAACAAGATGAATCTGTCACAATAAGGAAGAAATGTCCGCACAATATACATAAAACAAGCCATGATCTAATGACATAAAGTATTATACAGTTTTATTATTCGGTGCATAAATTGCCACTAATAATATTTGCTTTTGATGCAGATAAATTTCTACCATTAAAATTCTTACTTCTTCATCTGAGTATACCATTTTAGAATCTATTGTCTCTTCAATGTATATAGCGACTCCTCTTTTTTCTGTTGCGCTGATGCATAATAAAGTTTCCAATTTTTTTAATATTCCAATAATTTATGAAGTTGTTCTTTTATATGTGTTTCTTGCAAACAGATTATATCCAAATTCAATTTCCGTAATTTCCTAAAAATCTTATTTCTTTTAATTGGGGAATTCAGTCCGTTTATGTTTACTGAGAAGATTCCATTTTCTTTCTCCATTTCGGTTTATTTATATTTCGGTTTATTTATATTTCGGTCTAGTAGATCTAGTAGTCCTTTGTTCTCTGGGAAATCGTTCATCCTTGCCCTTTTGGTCGTCTTCCTCTTTCTGTTCTTCTGTTTGTGCAGTTGCTCCTTGGGTCCTCTCTTCTGTTTGCTTCTGCTCCTTACTCTTCCCTTGGCTTAGTTTCACTCCTTCATCTAAGATTGACCTGTTCCTCACTTCAAAATCTTCTGCTTTCCAAACTGAATCCAGTCTATATCTTATATTGTTCCAGTTTATTAAGATGCCTTCTGGCATCAGACATCTGAAATTTATACCACTGGCAATCAGCTTCGTGGTCAAACAGTGATACGGTCTTCGTGTGTCTCTAACTCTCTTGGGTATCTGCTTTAAAACCACAATTTCTTTATTTTTATATTGTATTGGTTCATCTCTAACTTTCTGTAGTACTTCATCTCTTGTTGTCTTCTTTGTAAACTGTACATGTACTTCTCTTGGCAGTTTATTTCTTTTTGTGTAGCTTGAATAGATGCGAAATGTCTTATCTACCTCTAACTGAATTCTTCTTGATCTGCTTTCAGAGCCTCCTCCAGGATGTCAATAATCACCTCTGCTATGTTTTCTTCTCTATCCTCAGGGATATTTTGAAATCTTAAATAATGTTCCGCTTTTTCCATCTCTAAAGTCTTTATTGCATTTTCTAATTTTTCATTTTCTTGTAGTAACATTTCTATCTTTTTATTGTTCCCATCTGTTTTTTCTTCAATTTTGTGTATTTTCTGTTGATTTTTTTATTATCATTTGATTCTGAGCTTCAAATTTTCCCTTTATATCCAAAATTTCTTCATTTAATTTCTCCAATTTACTTTGTGTCTTTATGTGATTTTCCTGCATTTCCAGGTGGTTTTTTTTTTCTAATGCCTCTTGATTTGTTAACATAAGTTCTTGAAGAAATTTTAATGAAATCTGTGTTTCATTTTGAGCAGTGCTTATCTTTTCATGTTGCAACATTGCTTCAATAGATTCCTGTGTTGTAGGACTAGATTGTCCTACTGAGGGTGCAGAAGAAGTTTTCTTCATAAGTCTAGTAATATTTGATGAAGTCATTTTACAGCTTACAATCTAAAGCCAAAACAACATCTGTTTAGATTTAGCCAAATTCAATAAAAGTAGCTTTGAATCTCAATCTCACAGCAAGGCACTCTTATCATTTGCAGGTGTCCTTTGTCAAGGACACAACAATTTTTTCAATTCTCACAATATATCAGAAATTTTGTTCTTCTTTCACCACTAGATGTCCTCCTTGGCTTATTTATCAATGTCCGATATTTTCCTCCTCTTTATAATTGCTTGCCGCTTTTAACTTTAATCCTTCTGGGGGTCTTTGCTTTTCAGCCCTTTCCCATCAGGGGCACAACATTTATAATCCTCAAGGAGAAGGAAAGAGAAAATCTTGCTCACCCAGTTTCAGCATGCAGTTGAATTTCCGCTGATTTATAGTCCCTTTCTTTCCTGCTGGAGACGACTATGGCTGCTAGATCTTGTCAGCCTTTTCCTTCATTTTTCCAGAGGGTCCTACAGTGCACTCTGATTGGGTACCCCCTGATCTGAGCTCCTTAAGTATCCCTCCTCCTTCATTGCCCCTCCAGGGCAACTTTCCAACCCTTTAAGGGTCGCTAGATGAAGAAAAACCAAGCTGGAAAGCTGAGTACCGGCTTTTCCCAGTTGTCCCGATGGCTGCCAAACAGGAAGTCAAGAAAATTTTTACAAAAACTTACATAGAAAAATAATAGAAATGGAGTATCAAAATATTTGCCTACTAGGAGATTTCAATGCAATAATAGATGGAAAAACTGACTGTAAAAGTAACAAAACAGGGAAAAGTGGAAGAGGAAGATTACCTAAGACATTTTTTGATATGGCAGAGGAAATTGGAATTCAAGATGTTTGGAGGGAAGTTAATCCACAAAAATTGCAATATACTTTTTATTCAAATAGCCAAAAATCCTGGTCAAAGATTGATATGATTTGGATGACAGCTGACGTGAGAATGAACGTTCAGGACATTGAAATAGAAACAGGCATATGGGCAGCTCATAATCCTTTGAAAATGACCTGGAAAGGAATACAAAAAGAGCTAAGATGAACTTTAAATCGTTCCATATTAAAAGAAAAGGGACACGGTGGCTCAGTGGGTTAGGATGCTGAGCTTGTCAATCAGAAGTTCAGCAGGTTGGCGGGTCAAATCCCGAGTGCCACGTAACAGAGTGAGCGCCTGTTACTTGTCCCAGCTTCTGCCAACCTAGCAGTTCTAAAGCACATAAAAATGCAAGTAGAAAAATAGGGACCACTACGGTGGGAAGGTAACAGCATTCCATGCACCTTTGCCGTCTAGTCATGCCAGCCACATGACCACGGAGATGTCCTCGGACAAACGCTGGCTCTTCGACTTTGAAACGGAGATGAGCACCGGCCCCTAGAGTTGGAAACGACTAGCACGCATGTGCAGGGGAACCTTTACCTTTACCTTTTTTATTAAAAGAAAAAGAATTTATAGAGTTAACAAAAAAACAAATGGAATTCTTCTTCAAAGAAAATAAAAAAGAAGATACAGCAGCACAAAATGTATGGGATACAGCTAAAGCGTACATTAGAGGTATAGCTATAACATATATGGCAAGGAAAAATAAACAGAGAAAACAGCAATATTTATTATTAAAAGAAGAATTTGGAAAGTTAGAATTAGAACTGCAAAGAAATCCACAAAAAAAGACTTTAAAAAGAGAAATGGACATAATAAAACATAAATTAAAACTGTTAGACTCAGAAAAAATGGCAGAAGAGATAAAAAGAGCGAAACAATTTTTTTTTAAAATGCCAACAAGCCGGGAAGACGGTTAGTTTATAAACTTAAAAAACAGAAAGAAAAAAAAGATACATAATTTACTTGATGGGAAAGGTTATTTACAATATAAAAATAAAGAAATAAAAAAGATAGTTAAAGAATTCTATAGGGAACTGTATGATAAGGAGGAGACTTCAAGAGAGAAAACTGTAAAATATGTGGAAGAAAGTAATCTTCCAAAGATTTCAGAGACATTTAAAAATATGTTAGATGAAGGGGTTACAATGATGGAAATAACAGAGGCCATAAAGAGACAAAAAAATGGGAAGATACCAGGTTTAGATGGACTTCCGGTGGAGTCATGTAAGAACTTACAAGAGATATTAAGCGAACCATTGAAAGACGTTTGTAATAGACTTTTATTAGAAGCTAAAATGCCATTGACGTGGATTGAAGCAAATATTACTTTAATACCAAAAGAAGACAAAGAAGAAACAGAATATCACCAAAGCTAGAATTTATTCTACAAATGGTTAGAGGAGAGAACCAAAGTGTAGGACTTGATTATATATTAGCGTTTTATGAACCCAGGTCACACGCTGATTGAAAAATTAACATATGTATGTAGAGGAAAAAACAACAATAAAAAGCTAAAGTATTCTACAGTTTTACTTCCTTTAATATCAAACCTCCATAACCCTAACAAAAATGATAGCAGCTGCTTCTGAAGCATAGGTGACTCTCTGGTGATGAACTCAAAGGAAGGAATAAATAAATGCTAAGTGTGTTTATGTCCATATGAGTCCTCTCTCTTAATAACAATGCTAATGTGCTCATAAAAAAGATAATGGTGCAAGGGGGGAACATGACTGTAAAGGCTGATTAGTATTTCATATTAAAATTAAGATGCATGACAAATGGCTCATTGGTTGAACTGTTTTTACAGTATAGAAAAGCACAATTTTAATATTGTAGAAGTGTCATTTATGAAGATCCTCTTTTCAATGGGACCACGAGTAACTCAAAACATGCTGGAAAGAGGATTAATGAGAGAAAAATGAGAAAGCATCTGGCAGATTGAGTATCTGTAGGTATCATTCAATTGTTATCTGATAACAATCTCAGAAACCTAGGTCAGGGCTATCTGATGCCACTGGTCAAAAGGCAAAAACAAAACAGATACTATGGTAAATTCCAGAAGATTGAAAAAACATAAGAGACTACAAAAATAATTTGTGAATATTCTGCATCTGTAAAGGGAAATACTGATAAAAGTATAAATATACTATATATTCACTATTGTATTTGAATAAACTACTCAATGTTAGTCTTGATGGGATTTTTAAATGACTATATAGAACCAAAATCATGCATCTTCTAACAGTAGAATGCCCGTTAAGGCAGTGCCGAAAGAAAAGAAAAATTATCGGAAAAAATATACAAAAGAGAATACAGTAATCATATAATTTTCACAAGCTATTCATCAATGGCAAATCTGATATTGGTCATTAGTAGTTGTTTCTAATAATTCTCACTAATTATTAAATTATGAATTTAAATAGAATCATAATACATCCTACCACTGTCAGAAAGACTGATCACTATGCTGGATAAAATCTTTGGAAGTGAATTGTTAATGAGAACCTTAATGTCCCTTCTCTTTGTTTTTATATTTTTTTTTCATCTCTGAGCTAAGATTAGGCTGGGCAGCATTTCAAATAAAGAATGGCTCAAAATGACTGCTTATTCTTGCACAGTTCTTAAACAGAGTACTGTGTTCTTTGCGAGATAAGGTGTACAATCATGTCACTACCTAGTTAGAAGGTTCCTAGAACTTCTATAGGGCAGTAGGACCAATTGCCCCAGGTATCTAATGGATCCAATTTATTTTTAGAGGATATTTAGAGACTTTCTGAGTTTTCTGGCATTTCTATTTAGCAACTAGTAAGTAGCTGTATAAGGAAATAAGCCAAGCTCTGATATTATTGGCCCTGAGTAGCCTCTTTCTGAGGACTGATTTCAGATGGCATTTTGGTTTACTGAGGGTGTTTGACAGATGAAGCACCACCACCATGCCTGGAGCATCAATAAAGAAAACCTGAAAGCAAATCCGACCAAACATGGTTACATGCCCAAGTCTGGGCATTCACAATGGCAGTAAGACAGCTACCATTCAGTGGCTATTTATCGTCTTGTGTTCTCCCCCTTAGCTGCTATAAGGATTTTATGCATCATTTTGCCATTCAATGCTCAGATTTCCCTGTAGCCTTAATTCCACTTGGACATAGTCTTTAGCAGGGAATAGACCACCATTTTTCCCTGTTATCTGGGATCACTTCTGGTCTGTGACATTTGAGGAAATGGATAAAGTGCTGTCTTTTATGTCTTCTGCTATGTGGCTGTTGGATGCCTGCCCTTCACAGATTGTACGTGAAGTGTGTGTCTGCTTGTATATGATCAATTCATCAGTATCTCACTGTGGGAAGGAGAGGTTTTCAGCAGCCCTGAAAGAGGCTGGGGCATATCTTTCCCTTAAGAGGCCATCACTGGACCCAGTGATGTTAAAAAAAACAACTACTGACCACTCTCCAATCTTCACTTTGTGAAGGTTGTTGAGACAGTGGTGGCAAACTAACTTTGCAGCATCTTAGTGGAATTATGCTTTTCAGTTGACCCTCAGGCTTGGCTTCATTTGTTCTCCTGGGTGACCTGTGTTGTGACCTGAATAAGAGAAATGAACCCAAACTAACCTTCATAGATCTGTCAACAGCTTTCAATACTTTTAATCGTGGTATTCTTTTTTATTGGTTGCGGTGTGTGTGTGTTTGCAATGATTTCCCTCCTTCCTTGGTGGACAATTCCTGATATACATCATGAGGGAAGGAGAGGTTGCCTGGTAGTTCATGACTTGTGAGGTGCTACAGGGATCACTCTCATCTCACTACTTTCCCTCATATATATGTTGCTGCCAGGAAGCACATTCAGTAGCTTGGGATACAGCATGTTCATTATGGTGATGATTTCTAGTACTACATTGCTGGCCTGGGTCTTGAGGGAGATGCTGTTGCTAATAATTTATTTATTTTATTTATTTATTTATTAGTTTTTATAAACCGCCCTTCTCCCGAGGGACTCGGGGCGGTGTACAGAGGAAGGAAGGTATACAGACCGAACAATAAAATAATAAGAAACATTAATGAACACAAACTGGGACCCCAATTAACGCTATCATGCCAGGCCAGCCTGCTGGAACAAAAACGTTTTTAAGTCGCGACGGAAGGTACGGAGGTCAGGGGCCATCCGGATTTCGGTAGGTAAGGTGTTCCAGAGGGCTGGCGCACCCACTGAGAATGCCCTCCCCCTGGGGGCCACCAGCCGACATTCCTTGAGCGGTGGCACCCTGAGGAGGCCCTCTCTGTGGGAGCGCACAGGACGGTGGGGTGCTGACATCGGCAGAAGGTGCTCCCGTAGGTAGTCCGGACCCATGCCATGTAGGGCTTTGAATGTCATTGTTAGCACCTTGAACTTCACACGGAAGGCAACCGGAAGCCAGTGCAGCGCACGGAGGAGAGGTGTGATATGGGAGTATCGGGAGGCTCCCAAGAGTGTCCGTGCCGCCGCACTTTGCACCAGTTGAAGCTTCCGAGTGGATCTCAAGGGCAGCCCCATGTAGAGAGCGTTACAATAGTCTAGGCGAGATGTCACAAGGGCATGGGTGACTGTACGTAAGGAATCCAGGTCTAGATAAGGCCGTAGTTGGCGAACTAGTCGAACCCGGGAGAAGGCCCCCTTGGTCACAGCTCCAATGTGGTCTTCCAGGGAGAGCTGCGAGTCTAGGAGGACACCCAGGTTGCGGGCCCTATCAGCAGGGGGAAGTAACTTGTCCCCAATGTTAAGCAGTGGGACGTTCTGAATCTCCTGGCTTGCCGGTACGTACAGCCATTCAGTCTTGTCCGGGTTCAGTTGAAGCCTGTTTCTCCCCATCCATTCCCGGACCGCTTCCAGGCAGCGGGACATCACGTCTAGGGCATCACTGATATTGTTAGGAGTTGAGATAAAAAGCTGGGTGTCATCAGCATACTGATGATACCCTACTCCAAAACTGCGAATGATCTCACCCAGCGGTTTCATGTAGATGCTGAACAAGAGAGGCGAGAGGACCGACCCCTGAGGGACTCCGCAAGCGAGAGGCCTCGGGGTCGACCTCTGTCCCCCTGTCAGCACCGACTGCGAGCGACCCTGGAGAAAGGAGGAGAACCAACGCAGAACCGTGCCTCCCACTCCCAGTCCCCTGAGGCGTCGCAGCAAGATACCATGGTCGATGGTATCGAAAGCCGCCGAGAGGTCTAATAAGACTAGGACAGAGGAATGTCCCCTGTCCCGGGCTCTCCAGAGATCATTCATCAGAGCGACCAATGCCGTCTCCGTGCTGTAGCCCGGCCTGAAACCCGATTGGTACGGGTCTAGATAAACCGCTTCATCCAGGATCTGAGGAAGTTGGTGCGCCACCACGCTCTCAACAACCTTCGCAAGGAAGCGAAGATTGGAGACTGGACGAAAGTTATTCAAAGAGGATGGGTCCAAGGTGGGCTTCTTGAGGAGAGGTCTCACCACCGCCTCCTTCAAGGCGGTGGGGAAGTGACCCTCACTCAGAGAAGCAGAGATGACCGCTAGGAACCAGCCTCGTGTCGCCTCTCGAGCTGCATAGGCCAGCCAGGAAGGGCACGGGTCCAGTAAGCATGTGGAGGAGCTCAACCTTCTCATAATCCTGTCCACTTCCTTAGGAGTTACAGGATCAAATTCTTCCCAGATAACGTCGACAAGACTGTCCATGTCTTGTTCTTCCATCTCAGCCCAGTTGGAGTCCAGACCAGTTCGAATCCGAGCGATTTTATCCAGCAGATATTGACCAAATTCCTCGGCTCGACCCTGCAAGGGTTCCTCCCTCACCTCTTGGTTTAATAGGGAGCGAGTCACCCTGAACAAGGCAGCCGGGCGATTATCTGCGGACGCGATGAGGGTGGAAAAGTAGTTGGATTTTGCCACCCTTATCGCAGCGAGATAAGACCTGGTGAGGATTCTTAGTCGCAATCGGTCGGATTCGGATCGACTGGACCTCCAACGGCTCTCTAGGCCCCGTCTCCGACGCTTCATCTCCCGGAGCTCCTCGGTGAACCATGGGGCTCGCTGGGATCTGCGCCGGGTCAGAGGCCGCAAGGGTACAACTCGGTCCAGAGCCTCCGTGGCTGCCTTTTCCCAGGCTTCCACTAAGGCTTCCGCCGAGCTGTGAGCAGGGGGTGCATGCAAGTCCCTAAGCGCTGCCTGGAACTTATCAGGGTCCATTAGGCGCCTAGGGCGGTACCAACTGACTGGCACCGTGCACCCACGGTGGGGGGTGGCAAGGGGGAAGTCTAGCCGCAGGAGGTGGTGATCGGTCCATGACAGGGGCGTAATAATTGTGGCACCCCCACCGACATCATCACGCCACCGTCCAGACAAGAACACCAAGTCTGGGTTGTGGCCTCTCTCATGAGTCGGCCCAGAAATTATTTGCAACAGGTCCATGGCCGTCATGGAAGCCATGAACTCCCGAGCCAGTTCGGACGATCCTCCCAGGGACGGTAGATTAAAGTCGCCCACGACCATGAGTCTTGGGAATTCAACCACCAACCCTGAGAGGACATCGAGTAGCTCGGGTAGGGCCGCCGCTGCACGATTAGGTGGTAGGTACGCCAGCAGCAGACCCAACTGCGCCCCTGGGCCGAATCTCAGTAGGAGAGACTCACACCCGACCATCTGAGGGACGGTGGTCTCTCGCGGGCTAAGGGATTCCCTGATGATAACTGCCACTCCCCCGCCCCTCCCATGAGCCCGGGGCTGGTGCAGTACCTGGAAACCTGGCGGGCAGAGGTCAACCAGAGGAACACCCCCCTCTGGGCCCAGCCAGGTTTCCGTGATGCAGGCCAGGTCCGCATGCTCACTCTCCACTAGGTCACGAATGAGGTGAGCTTTGTTAGCTGCGGACCTTGCATTCAGGTAGACCAGCCTTAGCATGGGAGGGTGCGCACCTTTGCTCCCGGGTCCTCCGGGGGAGAACAGAGGGTCGGAGCGTCTCACCGCCTGTACAGAGCGGAGATGACACACCCGGTGACGATACGGCCCTCTGTCTGTGCACCTTCTGCCATTCCCCACCATCCTAGGGATGGGACGTTTGTCAGTACGCCACTGGGTGTTATCGGCGACTGGTCCTCGTTGTACGCCGTCGCGAACGGCCGTCGGCCTGGCATGCGTTATGGTGGCTGGAAGGCGTGCCTTTCCCGCACAACCATAGTCTCCTCCCTCCCCCCTCCCTAACCCCACAAAAAACTTAACTAAGAACTTAATCAGGGGCCTCTTGTTGGGCTTATGCTGGAGGCCCCTGACCCTGCCTGGCCATCTCTCAGAGGCCCAGTGGTTGGGCCCGTCATCAAGATTGGATGTGATGCAGGCGGGTCGCACCCAGGAGAGTGGGGAACCCCTGAGGGCGTGCAGTGCTATGCTAGAGTATTGAACGAGCATAGTCACAGGTGGTTCCGGGAAGGCTGTCCCCTGGATGGTGAATTTGCAGGAGGGTCGAGTCGGGTAGGTGCGTATCTGGATCGTCGCCCTGCCACTGCCACTTGGCCGGGCGAACCCCCAGAAGCAGGCCACTCCTCATCCTCTCACGATGGGTTGTGTCTCTGCTTCCGGAGGTGGTCCAGAACGTACTCTGGGTGAGGCATACCCCATAGAGCTCTCACCTCTATGGGGTAGCAGGTGTAAGGCCCAGCCACTCTGCCACTGTGGCTAGCACCCAGGCCCGTTATGTCCTGTGGGGAGAGAATGGGCAAAGATGGGTGAGAGTGGGCAGAGGCAGGATGGAGGGATCCATTAATTGGCGTCAGCTCCGGTGGTTCAGCCGCCCCAAACAGTTCCCTCCCTCTGGGCGTTGTTCCCGGCCGCAGTTCCATGGCCCCTATTGGTTGAGGACCGTCCAGAGCGTGGCCTCCCAGAGGTACGGGAGTCCCTGGTGTCATGCCCCTGGTCTTGCCGTCTCCGATCAAGGTGTCTAGAGGAGGTGGCTCGGGCCGTCGCCTCCATTGTGCAGCGTCTCCTTTGGTGTGAATCTTTCGGAGGCACCGCTGTACAGGGGCAGCCCACGGTGGTCGAGACGCCGCACCGCTGTTACTAGCGTCTCTGCCAGGGCCTCTGTCAAGGCCCCTCGGAGGACGGTCGACCAGGGCCCAGAGCAGCTGCCTCACCGCCCATGTCTTCGTTGCTGCCGCTACCGTTGTAAAGCTGGTCTGCGGCGTCTCCTTGAGGATTGTTGCAACGGCCGTAGCGGCACAGGGGGCGGGTCGAAGATGCCACGCCGTCAGTGCTACTGCCGCTGTCAAGGCCCCTGGGTGGCGAACGACTAGGCCTGGAGAAGCAGTCCCGGCTGCGGTCGTCTTCGCTGCCGCCTCTTCCACCGCCCAGCTGATCCGCGGCGCCTCCTCAGCTCCTCGGAGACGCCACCGCTGCCCGTTGCTGCTGCTGTTGGTTTCGTTGCCGGCGCCTCCGCCGCACAGCTGCTCTGCGGAGACGCCGCCCTTGCCCGGTGATCGGCATCGGAGGAGACCGCAGACCAGGGCTCGCTGGGCTCTCACCGCCGAAGATGCCGCCGCCACCCGGGAGCCGGTCAGGGGCAGAGCAGAGCCTTCGGCCCCACCTGTATGGCTGCGAGGGCTGCCGTGGTCCAGGGCTGTCGTGGTCCAGGGGCGGGCCTCTCGACGCCGATGCCGCCGCCTCCGCCACCCAGCTGGTCCGCGGCGTCTCCGTCGATAGTCCGGAGACGCCGCCGTCCCCGGGAGCCGGTCAGGGGGCCGGGGCAGAGCAGAGCCTCCGGCCCCTCCTGGATGGCTGCGACGGCTGTCGTGGTCCAGGGGCGGGTCTCTCACCTCCGGCGCCGCCGATGCCTCCGCCTTCGCCACCCAGCTGGTCCAGCTGGTCCGCGGCGTCTCCGCTGATAACCTGGAGACGCCGCCGTCACCCAGGAGCCGGTGGGGGGGCCGGGGCAGAGCAGAGCCTCCGGCCCCTCCTGGATGGCCAGGGGGGGGCCTGGAGACGCCCCGCCGCCACCACCATCGCCGTTGCCAGGCTCCCTGGATCGACGACCAGCCTGGGGGCTTGAAAATCGTCGCCGCAGCCGCTGCCATCCTTTCCGCCGGGGCCTCCGCCGCACAGCTGATCGGCGGAGGCGCCGCCCTTGCTCGGCAGTTGACAAGCGGCAGAGGCAGGGCGGAGGGTGCTGGCTCCGTTTATAACGGTCGCCAGCGGCCCAGGCGGCGGGGCAGGGATGTCCTGGCACCCCTGCAGTTGTTTCGGGAGGCAGCGGGCGGCATAATTACCCAGCTCACTTGCCCGAAATTCTTGCCCCACCCCAGGGGTCCATTGACGTCCCTGGGGGGCTCCTGGGGGGACGCCTTACTGTTGGGGGCTACGGAGCTCTCCCCAGCGCGTCCGCCATCTTCGGAGCCGGAAAAAAAAAAAAAATAATAATAATAATAATAATAATAATAATAATAATAATAATAATAATAATAATAATAATAATAATAATAATAATAATATAATAATGCATGTTTGGAAAACTTTGGAATCAGCAAAAACATCTGTACATTTTTGAAAGCAAATATCAAATATGCAAAAATGAAAAACAGTTCTAACAGCAAATGGGGAGAACATTGGTGAAATTTATTTATTTATTTATTTATTTATTTGTTTTTATAGACCGCCCTTCTCCCGAGGGACTCGGGGCGGTGTACAGAGGAAGGAAGGTATACAGATTGAACAATAAAAAACAATAAAACAATAGTAAAAACAAACTGGGACCCCAATTAAAGCTATCATGCCAGGCCGGACTGCTGGAACAGGAAGGTTTTTAAGTCGCGTCGGAAGGTACGGAGGTCGGGGGCCATCCGGATTTCGGTTGGTAAGCTGTTCCAGAGGGCTGGTGCACCCACTGAGAATGCCCTCCCCCTGGGGGCCACCAGCCGACATTCCTTGAGCGGTGGCACCCTGAGGAGGCCCTCTCTGTGGGAGCGCACAGGACGGTGGGGTGCTGACATTGGCAGAAGGTGCTCCCGTAGGTAGTCCGGACCCATGCCATGTAGGGCTTTGTATGTCATCGTTAGCACCTTGAACTTCACACGGAAGGCAACCGGAAGCCAGTGCAGCGCACGGAGGAGAGGTGTGATATGGGAGTATCGGGAGGCTCCCAAGAGTGTCCGTGCCGCTGCACTTTGCACCAGTTGAAGCTTCCGAGTGGATCTCAAGGGCAGCCCCATGTAGAGAGCGTTACAATAGTCTAGGCGAGAGGTCACAAGGGCATGGGTGACTGTACGTAAGGAATCCAGGTCCAGATAAGGCCGTAGTTGGCGAACTAGTCGAACCCGGGAGAAGGCCCCCTTGGTCACAGCTCCTATGTGGTCTTCCAGGGAGAGCTGCGAGTCTAGGAGGACACCCAGGTTGCGGGCCCTATCAACAGGGGGTAGTAACTTGTCCCCGATGTTAAGCAATGGGACGTTCTGAATATCCTGGCTTGCCGGTACGTACAGCCATTCAGTCTTGTCCGGGTTCAGTTGAAGCCTGTTCCTCCCCATCCATTCCCGGACCGCTTTCAGGCAGCGGGACATCACGTCTAGGGCATCACTGATATTGTTTGGAGTTGAGATAAAAAGCTGGGTGTCATCAGCATACTGATGGTACCCTACTCCAAAACTGCGAATGATCTCACCCAGCGGTTTCATGTAGATGTTGAACAAGAGAGGCGAGAGTACCGACCCCTGAGGGACTCCGCAAGCGAGAGGCCTCGGGGTCGACCTCTGTCCCCCTGTCAGCACCGACTGCGAGCGACCCTGGAGAAAGGAGGAGAACCAACGCAGAACCGTGCCTCCCACTCCCAGTCCCCTGAGGCGTCGCAGCAAGATACCATGGTCGATGGTATCGAAAGCCGCCGAGAGGTCTAATAAGACTAGGACAGAGGAATGGCCCCTGTCCCGGGCTCTCCAGAGATCATTCATCAGAGCGACCAATGCCGTCTCCGTGCTGTAGCCCGGCCTGAAACCTGAAATCAACATCAGACAAGGAATCTTCCAAGGGGACTCACTTTCACCACTACTGTTCAACATCACATTAATTCCATTGACAATAATATTATGAAACACAAAACTGGGATACCACATCTCAAGACAGCATGGCAAGATAAACCATCTACTATACATGGATGACTTAAAACTGTATGTGAAAAGCCACACTGAACTTGAATCAATACTCAACACAGTTCAACTGTTTAGCAGTGACATAAGAATGGACTTTGGACTTGGAAAATGTGCTATGTTATCCATGCAGCAAGGAAAAATGGGAAAAATAGAAGGAATAGAACTGGGAAATGGAAGTATTATGAAAGCACTAGCAAAGGATGATGGTTACAAATACCTAGGCATATTGGAAGCAGATGACATCTTGAATGGAAAAGTCAAAGAGTCAACACAAAAGGAATACATCAGGAGAGTCCGCAACATTCTAAAATCAAAGCTGAATGCTGGAAATATAATTAAAGCCATTTCTCAATGTTTGCAGCATTGACATCCCTCCATGAGTGCCGATGTTTTGTTTCATTACTAAGACATTTTAGATAAATAATATGCCTGCAATTTGTTTGATTTGTCTCATTCATCGGAACCATGACACCATTAATACATGGGCAGTCCCAGTGATACACTACCCAGCTGGAATTATCAACTGGACTTTGGCTGAATTGGAACACCTAGACCGGAAAATGCGTAAACTTTTGAATATGCACCATGCTCTACATCCACAAAGTGACATCGACAGGTTGTACCTGCCAAGACGAATAGGGGGCAGAGAGCTACTGCAAATCCACCAAACTGTAGAAGAAGAAAAATGAAGTTTGAATGACTATGTAAATCAAAGTACAAAAAAATTGCTGCAGGCTGTGAAAACAGAGAGCATTATAAAAATAACAGAAACAAAGGCAGAATATAAGGAAAAACAGCTGGATGACAGATTAAATAGATGGAAAACCAAAGCTTTGTGTGGACAGCATTTGAAAAATATTGAAGGAAAATGTGATAACAACTTGACATGGGCATGGCTTAAGATGGGAACCATCAAGAAAGAAACGGAAGGCTTAATACTGGCTGCTCAAGAACAAGCACTACAAACTAATGCCGTGAAAGCAAAGATACAAAAATCTACTGACAATCCAAATTGCCGACTTTGCAATGACAAAGTTGAAACTGTTTCACATTTAATATGTGAGTGCAGCAAACTCATGCAAACTGATTACAAAGCTAGACATGACCGAGTTGCTAAACTAATCCACTGGGCATTGTGTAAAAAATACAGCTTGTCTGTGTCCGAAAATTCATGGGAACATAGTGTGGAAAAAGTTGTTGAGAATGATAGGGTGAAGATCTTGTGGGAATTCCAAATACAGACAGATTGTCATTTGGAACACAACAAGCCAGATATCGCAGTGATAGAGAACCGAAGCATACAGTTGATTGATATCGCTGTACCAGGAGATGCCAGAGTCAAAGAAAAAGAACTGAAAAAAAATTATGAAATATCACGACCTGGCCATCGAAACTGCGCGATTATGGATGAAACGTGTAACAGTGATACCCATTGTCATCGGGGTATTGGGAACTATGTCCAAAAACTTTGCAAAATACATCAAGAAATTGCAGCTTCTTGCAATAACTCCAGCAAACTTACAAAAAACTGCGCTACTCGGAACATCTTACATTTTAAGGAGATACCTGGTTGATACCTAGGATGTTGGCAGCAACCCGTGCCAACCATTAGTGCCAGTCAATTTGAGTATTCAGTTGACTGAGTTTCATGTTTTATGAATAATTTTTTATAATAATAATAAATAACAATAACAATAACAAGAAGGAGGAGGAGGAGGAGGAGGAGGAGGAGGAGGAGGAGGAGGAGGAGGAGGAAGATACCTTGGAGGTCATCTAGTCCAACCCCCTGCTTAGGCAGGAAACCCTATACCATTTCAGACAAATGGCTGTCTAGTCTCTTCTTAAAAACTTCCAGTGTTGGAGAATTCACAGCTTCTGGAGGCAGGTTGTTCCACTGGTTAATTGTTCTAACTGTCAGGAAGTTTCTCCTTAGTTCTAGGTTGCTTCTCTCCTTGACTAGTTACCATCCGTTGCTTCTTGTCCTGCCTTCAGGTGCTTTGGAAAATAGCTTGATTCCCTCCCCTTTGTGGCAGCTCCTGAGATATTGGAACAATGCTATCATGTCCCCCCTCATCCTTCTCTTCATTAAACTAGACATACCCAATTCCAGCAGGCATTCCTTATGTTTTAGCCTCCAGTCCCCTAATCATCTTTGTTGCTCTTCTCTGTACTCTTTCTAGAGTCTCAACATCTTTTTTACATCATGGTGACCAAAACTGGATGTAGTATTCCAAGTGTGGCCTTACCAAGGCATTGTAAAGTGGTATTAATACTTCATGTGATCTTGATTCTATCCCTCTGTTAATGCAGCCCAGCACTGTGTTGGCATTTTTTCCCCTCAACCATGCTAGGTGTTTACCAAAGTTTCTGACAAGTCAGAGTGCTGTTGCTGTTGGTACATGGATGTCCTCATTCAGTATTGGAGTTGGTGCGCAACTGTTCAAATCAGGGAACAGATTTACAGTTTTAAGGTCTTCTAGATCAGAAAATGAAAGCAGTGACCAGATGGGGCTACACCGTCTCCAGCTGGTAAGCCATTTTCAGCCTTATTTAGAACAGGAGGACTTAACAACAGTAAATTATGGCCTTATACCATCTGTCTAAATATCATAATGCTATCTACTTGAGTCTACCCTTAAAGAATATTTAGAAACTTCAGTTGTTTTATAATGCAGCACCCTGCATTATCTTTTGGCTCCCAACTTTGAGAACATGTAACCCTGGTTTTATAAATCATGTACTGTCTGGGCTTCCTGTTGAGGTAATGTTTCTCGATGTTTATATGTTTTGTTTCATTAGTTTTTAAGCCACCCAGAGTCTACTGGATTTGGGCAGCCAATAAATTTAAATATATAGTAAATAAATAAAACAGGATGCTAATGAGTTTCTAGATGTAATGTAAGGTGCTGGCTTTAACCTATAAAGCCTTCATGGTTCTTTTCAACAGTTTTGGTGCAACCCATTAAATCTACTAGGGAGAGACCTCTGTAAATCTGACACTTTGGGCAGGTTTAAGGGGTAGAAGAAAGTGATTACTGTTTTTGTTTGCAATGGGAACAAAGTAGAAAAGTTGCTTTTCACTGTTTTTCAAAGGCTCTTGAAGATAAAACTGTTTTGAAGAGCTTCAGTGGTGGGATTCAAATATGTAAACAACCGGTTTTCTGTGTGGTTGCTGCTTCCGAAAGTCCATTCTGGGCCTGGGTAACAAAAAATTAGCTACCGGTTCTGCTGAACTGGTGCGAACTGGCTGAATCCCACCACTGGAGAGCTTCCTCTGATTTTATTTGATGTTGACATCTGTTTAATTCCACCTTTTTTCCATTGTTGTAGTGTTGCTGAATTTTACACACATATACACACTGTGTGTATATATATTTACTGGGCATGTTTTATATTGTAGTTTTCTTTCTGCATCATATGCTCAGAGTTCTTTTGATTGGGGTGGCATAGAAATACTTGAAATAAGTACACTGTTCTCTCTAGTAAACACCAATGAAATGAAAACGAGCCTAAGTAGGAGACTCTCTTAGAGTGAGTAGATTTTAAAAATACTAAAAACAGCATCTTTAACCAAAAAGAAAAAAATAATAGCAATTAAAACAAATATAGCAATATACTGTTATCAAATTTATTTTATGTAAAACATTATTTTAAATTTATCAAGAACATATTTCAAGCAAAATAATAAATAATTGAGTAATAGTTATTGATTGATTAGTCTTATGTCCATATCAAATAAAAAAAGTAAAATAAATAAAAATCTGACTAGAGATAAAATAGATAAAAAGAAAATACAGTAATAAAATATGTATGTGGTAAGTACAAAAAAAAATCAACCTTCAGATAAATACATCACCTTTACACAGTACCCTAATCTGTTTAATAGAATGGGCTGAACTGCCTCAATTTAGCAGTTCTGCTCACAGTCTATTTGATCCCAAGAGGGAACAGGACAATCTGTGATTCAGGTCCCAATGCCCTGTTCTTTCAAGTAGGGATGTTAAATATCTAAGCCTAAAAGGGCATAGAGTTAACAGTCAAACAGAATGTGAGCAATTTCTATAATTGTATTCATATCTACAAAATACGTTTCAGATATATGAATTTTAGAAGGGAGAAGCTTCCTCAACATATTCTTACAAAAGAGACAAGAGTTGCATGTTAATAAATCATTTGTTTTTAGTCTTATGGGTTCCCTTCTGTTGTTATCTACTAAGACGATATCATCATCCAAAGGAACTATCTCAAGTTCCAAAAACAGCAAAAGAGAAAAAAAATAACTCAGAAAGTTAGTTAAAAATAGAAAATATATTTTGGGAATCAGGAGGAAAAGTTTGCTTCAGCTCCTAAAACAAATGAGTTAGATGAATCGACTGTATCAGACAAGAGAAAAATCTTATGGGGCTTTCTAACCCACTGCCAGCAACTTCACATGAGATGCTAATGTAAACCACAGAGAGAAAGAAAATCCTTATGGTGGGGGGAACATTATTCCACTGTAGTAGTTCAGACATTGCACAAGAATTACAGTATACTGTACTGCTCAAAGGCAACATTCCTTAAACAACTAGTTGACTATTTAACTAAGAATTTAAATAGGCTAAATTAAAGGTCTATTTTTAACTTTTTCCAATATCCTACATGCCTTTCAGCCTTGTGAAGATGACTGCAGAAAGATCAATGCTAGGTTTTCAGCTGGCATGAAAAACACAACAGAAATAATCTCTCCATGTAGAGCTGTTTTTTTTCCCACTAGAGATCAAAGAATAGACAAAAAGGATGGTAGTACTTGCTTTCACAATATCCTAAATGGGGGATTACTTTTACAGATGTTCCAGCTGGGGTCAATTCATCATTCATCTGAAAAAACTCATCCTGATAGTTGGGGCATAAGTTAATTTGCCCAGAAAAAACAATTCATTTACCAACTCTAGGGACTGATAAAAACTGAAGATGAATTCCACACTTTTCATTGCTCCATTTACTCAAGACCCAAACTGTGGTTTTTAACAGAGTGAGCACTTTGCTTATTGTTAGTGTGCAGAGAGCTTTGCAGAGCAAAGAACATTCATTTCTTGATGCAGACTGATTGATGGGAGAGTTTCACCTGGTAAAGAGTCACAGCATATAACTACATTTTAAATAATGTCATTCAAAAGTCAATCTTGGGAAGAAATATGACAGATATTAAGTAGGCAAAGTTCACAAAAATATCAATTTTTATGCCTGAGCTTTTAGAAATATGGCAGAAGTGGATTTCAGGGGAAATCAATCCTCTAAGTAAATCTGAGTGTTAAATAGCGGGTTCTTTGGCGCAGGAATGAAGAGTACACGAAGCTGAGTACAAGGTAACTCATAGTTTATTCGTGCAGAAACTGTACTGGGGAAAAGGCTGCAACTAGCCACAATATATAGTCTAGCCCCTAGGCGGCAGCCAATAGGTCTGAATCAACCATTGCCACCTGGAGATAGCCAATTGCAGCACAGGAGACTTGTAGTCTGGGTTGCTGGAGAGCCGTTAGCTGCTCCAGCAATCCACGTGGTATTCTTTAAGAGCCCAGTACATAACACCCCTCCCCTCTTAGACCAGACCATAATAACACAGTCTCAACATTTTATCAAGACTCATTATCCAAACACACTAAAATAAAAGTGATAATAATAATAAAAGTAAAAACAACAACAACAATGTAGGTTACAATGTTATTAAACAACGTCTGAATGAATAGGCTTCAAAAATGGCACTATTAGACAGTTACATCATAGCACTAGTTTCTGTAGTGTACTGTAGTGGCAACAGGAATTACAACAATAAATAGCTCTTTATTTTACAACGTAATCTGCAAGATATGAAGGAGGCTTGTGTGCCCTAGAGGAGTTCCCATCACTTTGTGGTCTACCAGCTTACCCAGTGGGCTGGGTAGATTTGTGTCCCTTTGTGCTACTGAGTCAAGGGGATTCGATGCACTCTGGCTGGCCTCTCCAGGTTGGCTCACCCCAGAGTCAGACTGTTCGGCAGAGTAGGCACAGCGGTTGCTGAAGTTCGGTTGGCTTGCTCCTTCAGAGGACCCATGTTGCATTCCAGGGCTCCCCAGTTCTCCCTCCGGTTCTGCCTAAGTTAAGAAGGAAAAGTTCTGATAGTCCATGTGAGGACTGGCTTGGCTGCAAGTTTGAGGACCTTGGGAGGGACTTATGATGCAGTCCTCACTTAGTGGCCATTCTGGAAACTGTTTCCTAAGCTGATCAATGTGTCGTCTGACAACTCGTCCTCCCTCCAACCCCACTTCATAAGATAGGGGTCCGGATGCCTTGGTAATTTGACCAGGAACCCACAGATTCCCATGACCATAGTTCCTGGCCCAAACCCAATCACCCATGTGCAGCCCCCTCGGGGGTTTTGGTTGAGTGTCTTCTGCTGCCACTCTATCTGGATGCAACCTGTCCAGTTTAGTAATCAAACGCCTCCCCCAACATAGTTCTGCAGGACTTTTGCCTGTAGCAGTGCAGGGCATAGAATGCTGGCAGAGTAAAAAATCTGCCAATCTGTGATGGCAGGGACTGGCCTTCGCTGCCCCAGCCATGGCCCACTCCAACCTGGCTGGGTGTCCCCTTGGTGCACGCAAAGGAAACGGCAAGCACTCGGGGGCTGGTGGTGTGCAGCTGCAGCTCATTTGCCTCATCACTCCTGGCCTTGCCCTGTCATGCCCAGCCATGCCCCACTTTGCTGGGCCTCTTCTCTTCTCATCCAGCTCTGCTTTGTTGGGACACACCTCACCACACCTAGCCCCACTTTGCTGGGCCTCACCTCTCCTCACTTGGGCCATGGAGTTCCATCAGCCCCATACTCCAAGGCACGGGGTGCAGCCAACCTTGATGGGGTGGCTAACACATTGCCAGCCACTGTCAGTTCCAGGCTTCAGCATGAGTGCCATGTTCCACTCTCAGGCCCTACCACGTGGTGGAGAGGGGACCAGAAGCTGGCCCCTGACAACAATTGGCTTGTGCCACCACATGCTCCCATCTCCCCACCTTTCATCTCACAGGCGTTGGTCCTGTCTGCCGGGCAGCAGGTGGTCTGGGTCTGCTCTTTTGGTCCCCCTCCAGGGTGGCCCTGTGGATCTAAAACTGACCATGTTCTGGATGACCGACATGAAGTTGTAGATCAGTGCTGGTCCTGCCACCAGTGCCTCCAAGGACTGCTCACCAGCCCAGCCTTGCAGCCTGCAAGTGCTTCCCTTTAACTGGGACTATCCCCGCCCTCCCCCCCGCGTGGGAAAGCCACAGCCACCAGCAGTGAAGAGAAGCAAGATGACAAAACTAGATGCCAGGCAGTTTTCAGAAAGCCAGTGGGAAGGTGAGGCCATTTGGGGGGTCACGTTAGTTGCCTTGTGATTCCCAGAAAAGTGAGAGGCCCAAAAGAAATATGTTTAATTATTTGCAAAGGACTTCTGGGGAGAAAGTATGGAGCTGCATGTTGCATCGGTGAGATAGTGTGCAGGCAGGCAAGAGAGCAAACTCGCAGATGGGCTTCATGATCTATTCTTGCCGCCTCCCCTCCCTAAAATCCAGCTGATAATAGAACTCATTGAGTTGAATGGGAAGAGGAATTGGTGTGAGTTGAAATTAAAAAGCCAAGTCATCTCCCCCCACCCAGAATTATTTTGTTGGAGACGTGGAAAGTGTTTCTTGCTTTTACTTCCTCTCATCTGCTCTTTTATAATTTAATCCAGCCTTACCCAAAATAACATCTTTTGGGTGTCATGGATCACAGTTCCCATCATCCTGTGGCTATGCTGACTAGAAATGGAATGCCTTATTTTCTCTGCAGTATGCGCCTAGGGGGCAGTAGGCCTGTGGGATTTAGATGTATTTAACATTTGTTTCTTCTGCCTAATTTATTAAAATCAATGTCTAATTCAAAATTAAATGTTTAGGAGAATTCCAGGGAGGTTTACAAGAAAACTGGCAAAGACAGCTGTTGTAAAGCATCAACATCACTGCTTAAAATAATATTAAAAGTGTGTATTTTAAGAAAGAAAAATATTAGTAGTAATTTAATTAGTGCTGTTTGACCATAAAATGTGGTGTTGTTCTACAAATGCCTGGCTGAACAGTGTGTTTGGAGTTGCCTCTAAACAGATGAGAGATGCACTGTTCATATTTTCCTTGGGAGAAAGTTCTATAATTGGGGTGCTGTCTCCGAGAAGGCTCTGCTTATGGCTACTGCTCTGTAAACCAAACCATCTGGTCTTACTAATACATGTTAAATTCCTTTCTCTGCACCTCATTTTTCTAGCCATTGATAAAAGGTATCCCATGTTCTAAAATATACTGAATCTTCTTTCTCTTTCATTTTCAATGTCAATCTATCCATTTCTGCACAATTTAATTTTTTTTTACTTAACTCTTCCTCTGTTGGTAAATCTTCATTTTTCCAATGTTGAGCTGCAGTGAATACATGTAAAATTAGATATATACACCTTTTCTCATAGTTTCCTACAATTATGCCTAACAAAAATAATTCTGGCTTAAAATCTATATGTTTTTTTTTAGTAATTTTCTCTAACCAGATGTGTATTCTTGACCAGAATCTTTTGGCTTTGGGGCATGTCCACTAAAGATGGTAATAAGTGCCTGATTTTTGTCTACATTTCCAACATTTGCTAGACATGTTTTTAAACATTTTTGCTAACCTCACCAGTGTTAAGTGCCATCTGTAAAACATTTTGTATAGATTTTCTTTGTACGCCACTGTTTTTGTTATTTTAGAATTTCTTTCCCAAAGAAATTTGCCAGTTTTCTAGTTCTATGTTATGTCCAAAATTCTGTGCTCATGTTATCATTGTTTCTTTAACTTGTTCCTCCTCCATCTTTAAACTTAACATATATTTATAAAGTTTCTTAATCAATTTTTCACCTGATGTCAGTAGTATCTGGTCAAATTCTGTCTGTTCTTTATAAAATCCAGATGTTTAAATATTTTTTTCATATCTCATTTGGATTTGCAGATATGGCCACCATGGTAAGTCAATACCCTGTTCTTCTAATTCTTGTCTGTGTTTTAATTTCCCTTCATTATTCAAAATGTCTTTATAGGTCACAATTTTTTCATAGTTAGTTAAATTTGGGTGAACCAATGCTCCCATTGTTGAGAGCCATCCAGGTATTTTCATGTAAATTTTTGCTTTTACTTTTTCCTATTCTAGAAGTTCATTTCTTACAGTATATAATGAGTTTGAAAGTATCTGTGTATTTTATTCTTCCCATACCATGGGAAGGCATGCCACCCAAGTTGTAGATCATGTCCCTCTAAGTATCGTAGTCGTTTATCTCTCAGTTATCCACTCTTTTAGCCAAGTTAGTACAGCTGCTTGATAATATAAAGTCCAGTCCAGCAGTCCAATTCCTCCGTTTTCTTTCTCTTCTTGTAGCATTTTCAGTCTAATTTTAGATTTTTTCCTTGCCAAATGAATTTCAGTATTAATGTATTTAGTTCATCAAAGACGTTTTCCCCTAATCTTATAGGTATTGTTTGAAATAAAAAGAGTATTTTTGGTAAACTATTCATCTTCACTGTTGATATTTTCCCCAGCATTGAAAGTTCTAGATTTTTCCATTTTTCCAAGTTATTTTTATTGGTTTTAATAATTTTACATAGTTGTCTTCTTTTATTGTTCCACATCTTGCTGTTAAATAAATCCCCAAATATTTGATTTTTTTTGACTATTTGGAGAACCTATTTTTTCCTGACAGTTGATTTTTTTTTGTTTTTCTATGAGATTTTTAGTTATCACTTTGGTCTTTTCTCTGTTTATTTTCAGACTTGGCACTTCTCCAAATTCTTCTATCTTTTTCATAAGCTTGTCTCAAGCGATTCTTCTAGTATGAAGACCAGATTGTCTGCAAATGCTTGTAGTTTGTATTTTTATCTCCAATCCTTTAATTTCTATGTCTTGCCTAATGTTTCTGTTTAGTATCTCCAGTGTTATTATAAATAATAATGGGGATAATGGCCATCCTTGTCTTGTCCCTTTTTTATACTTAAGTTTTCTGTAAAATCTCCATTTACAATTACTTTAGCTGTTTGTCTGTAATAAATTGTTTTAATTATATTTATGAAGTTTTCTCCAAAATCCATTTCATTTAATTGTTGAATCATAAATTGGCAATTTACATTGTCAAAAGCCTTTTGTGCATCTAGAAATATTAATGCCATCTGTTTCCCTGGGTGGATTTCATAGTATTCCAAAGATCATTCTTAAGTTATTTTTTATTTGTCTTTTAGGTAGGAATCCATTTTGATCTATATGTATAAATTCAGTCAAAAATTTCTTTAATCTTCCTGCTATTATTGAGGCAAAAATTGTGTAATCCATGTTTAATAAGAGATAAGGTAAAGGTAAAGGTTCCCCCGCACATGCGTGCTAGTCGTTTCCGACTCTAGGGGCTGGTGCTCATCTCCGTTTCAAAGCCAAAGGGCCAGCGCTTGTCTGAGGCTGTCTCCGTGGTCATGTGGCCGGCATGACTAGACGCCAAAGGTGCATGGAACGCTGTTACCTTCCCACCTTAGTGGTCCCTATTTTTATACTTGCATTTTTACGTGCTTTTGAACTGCTAGGTTGGCAGAAGCTGGGACAAGTAACAGGCGCTCACTCTGCTACGCGGCACTCGGGATTCGACCCGCCAAACTGTCGACCTTTTGATCGACAAGCTCAGCATCCTAACCCACTGAGCCACCGCGTCCCTTTAATAAGAGATATTGGTCTATAATTCTTTATTTGGGTCAGGTCTGAGTTTTCTTTAGGTGTTAAAGTGATGTTAGCTTCTGTCCATGTATTTGGTATTTTAGCCTCTAAAAGTATTTCATTACCCAGTTCTTTCATTATTTGTAGGGCTTTTTTTTCTCATAGAATGCTCAGAATGGAGTTCCAGCACCTTTTTTGGATGGAACCTTGTAGGGTAGGCAAGGCGGGTTGTATGACACGTGTGAGTTCTGGCACCTTTTTCTTTTACAAAAAAAGCACTGATTATTGGACTTAGTGTGTCTTGTAGACATTTATAAAGCTGTGCAGCTAACCCATCTGGACCTGGAGTCTTATCATTTTTTTGCCTTTTTATAGCTTCTGTCTCCTCCATCGTTGATATTTTTTCATTTAAAATATTTTGTATATTCTGTGGGATTTTTGGTAGATCCACTTTTTTAATTATTGCTTTATTTTTTCTTGAGAGGTTTCCTCTGCATCATAAAGTGTCTCATAAAAGTCTTTGATTTTTTTTAATTATAAATCACCTTTTGAGTCTTGCAGTTTGTTTATCAATTTTTTCTCTCTTTCTTTTTTCAGTTTGTATGCTAGCCACTTCCCTGGTTTATTAGCATTTTAAAAAAAATCTGTTTGGGTCTTTTAATTCATTGCACCATTTTTTCAGCCTATCTTAGGTTTATCTATGTTTTATTATTTCCATTTGTTTTTTAAGTGTTTTCTTTTGTGCATCTATTTGTAGTTCTAATTCTAATTTCATAAATTCTTCCTTTAACTTTAACTTTTTTGTTGTTGCTTTTTTTCTTTATTCTTTTTCACCATGTAAGTTCTAGCCAACCCTCTGAAGTATGCTTTAGCTGTGTCCCACACATTTTGAAGCAATGTCTGTTTTTATTTATTTTGAAAAAGAATTCCATTTCCTTTGTTGCTATTTGTATACATTCTTTCGCTTTCAATAAAGATTTGTTCAGGGACCATCTTAATTTTTTCTTAGTTCCTCTCCAAGTCATCTTTATTGGGTTGAGATCTGCCCATATATTGGGTTCTATCTAAATTTCTTGTATAATTGTGCTTAGTTCAGGAGATATCCATATCATATCAGTGTTGTGATTCAGGGTCAGCCTGTGGGTTCGGCAGTTGGGTCGGATGACTCAGAGGAGGAGGAGGGGGGTGTTGAAGACCTTGCTGAGGGGGTTGAAGATCTTGCTGATGAGAGCCCTCAGCCAGGCCCCTCCCACTTGGTCACCACGGAGACCCAGTTGTGTGAGCCTGACAGTGTGGATGAAGATGACCCACAGCTGGCCCTGTTCAAGGACGCCCGACGCAGGAGGCAGTCAATTAGGAGTAAACAGAGGAAGGCAATGGGGCTTCTCGGAAGGAGGCAGAGAGAAGCCACGCCCTGAACTCTATATAAGGGGAATGTGTGGGGAGGGCTGGTTTGCTGAAGGCAACCGCTTGGATAGTTCGTGTTTCTTAAAGCTCCTGTTTCTTGGTTCGTGTCTTGTTTGTTTTTGTAGCTATAAATTTGGCAGGCATAATTCCAGCCTCTTGCTGTTTGTAAAGGGGTTGTCCCTGCCTTTTCTGCAGGGCCGGTAGCAGGCTGGTACAGAACAATCAGTTCTGGACAATGATTTGTGTCTGTTTGAATAAAATGTATATTGTGGTTTTTTTTGGGTTTTTTCTCTCTCCATATGTCCTGAATACAGATTTCTTCTGCCATTTTAAAGAAAGTTTTAGATAGTATATTCTTTCCCTTTCCCCCTATTTTACAACTTTTGTAGTCCAGTATTTCATCTACTATTGCATTAAAGTCTCCCATCAAACAAATCTTTTGATATTCCACTTCCACTATATTTTAATGTAATTTTTGATAGAATTCTTCTTGTTTGTTATTAGGTGTATATATTGCTATCATAAGTATCTGTTTTTGGTTTATTATTATTTCCACCATTAATATTCTTCCTTCTACATCTGCATAGATTTGTTTGGGATTCATTATTTCTTTAATATATAAAGCTATTCCTCTTTTCTTTTGTTGTGCTAATGTGAAGTGAAGTTTCCCAATTTTCAGTTGTAGTGTTGTCTCTTAACGTGTGTTTCTTGGAGACAGATTATGCCCATTTTTAAACTTTGTAATCGTGTGAAATTTTTTCCCCTTTTTGTAGGGGAATTCAATCCATTTATATTCATTGAAAGAATCCCACTTTCCTTCTCCATCTCCTTCCATTATAGTTAGGTCTTAATCTTCTAATCTAGTGGTTCTTATCTGTCTCTTCTTTCTTGCTCTTACCCCTTCTTCCGTATTCAGTTTCTTCTCCCTCCCTTGGCTTGGCTGCTTCTTCTATTACTGTTTGTTCCTGTCTCTTTGTTTCTCTCTCTGCACAAAATTCTGGACTTTCCCCTACCATAAACGCTTTATGGTAGTCATAAAACTTCAATGCCTTAAGTGTCGTGTCCAGTCTGTATCTCTTCACATCCCAGTTAATTAGGATCGCTTCTGGAATCAGCCATCTAAAATTCACTCCTTTTTCAATTAATTTTCTAGTTAAAAATTGATATCTTCATGCATCTCTTATTCTCCTAGGAATCTGCTTCAGGGCTACAATTTCTTTTTTCTTTTTATTGCAGAGGGTCATCTCTCACTCTTCTCGGAATCTCATCCCTTATAGATCTTATAACAAATCTAGCATGTACTTCTCTGGGGACTTGTGTTTCTCCTCACATAGCTTGAATTGACTCAAAATATCTGGTCTATCTCTCCTTCCATTTCCTGTTTTCCAATTTCCAGTGCTTCAGCCAATAGCTCCGTTTTCAGATCTACGAGATCCTCTTCCTTATCCTCTATTATATTTTGGAATGTTAGGAAGTAAGATGCCTTTTCCATTTCCATAACTACCATTGAATCTTCCAATTCTCTGTTAATCTGCATCAGCTTCTGGTTTTCATCTTTTAGTTCTTTCAATTTTTGGTCGTTCTCTACTGACTTGTCTTCTACTTTTTGAATTCTTTGTTTGAAGTTTTCTAGTGGAGAATTTATGTTGTCAATTTTTTGGTTCATTTTATTAAGGTTATCTTTCATCTCATGATTTTTCCTTGTGTCTTCCTTGTGGGAGGAAATTGCCTTTTGAATCTCTTGTAGTGTCACTTGCATCTCCTTCTGGAAGTTATTAGCTTTTTCTTGTTGAAGCACTGTTTCAATTGATCTCTGATACACCGGGCTTGCAGAGGCGGAGGATGGGGCTGAGGTTGCTTTCTTACCAGTTTTGGTTAGATCCGGAACACTCGTTTTATTTCTACTCTCCAAACCTTTTATCAAACTATAATACTTTTTCCCAATACCCACCTTAAACCTAACCTTTAGTATTATTTTCAACACAATATATCTTTTAAAATTATTTTAAGTATCTCTTGTAGTCTCTAGGCCAATAGGCTCTCTCAGCAAAGTGGTAAGAGCAAAAAAAAGGGGGAAAAAGGAAAAAAAAAGAAATAAGAAAAAAAGTTTATAATCCACTTCTCTAGATAGGGCTCACTTTCAAGGATGATTGTTCAGAGTCCAAAATTGTCCCTCAGTCAAAGTTTATAATCCACCAAGGCCTACTATTCAAAGTTGATAGTCCATAGGCCTTCTCCAATGAGTATCTCCAATATTTCAGTTTCCACTGTCCATAAATAGTTCAGTCAAACATTAAAATTTGTAATCTACTAGGCTCCCCAAACAAACAGGAGAGATAAAAAGGAAAAAAGAAAAAAAGAGAAAAAAGGAAAAAAAGGAAAGCATAAAATTTATCCCAACGTCCAATGTTGCCCATCTGCCAAGGTTATAATCCAAAATGTCTTGCTAGCAGTAATTCCTTACCACTCACTCTGTTTATAAATAGCTTCTAAAATTACAGCTCAAGCAGTACTTATAATCCAAAAAAGATGGATAACTTCAAAGTAGTTTATATTTTTTAGTTATAATCCATCCTGCAGAGAAAAGCAGCCCAAAGAAAATTCTTCTCTTTTTCCAGCTTAATCTACAGGACTTCCCTCATTCCTTCCTGGGCACAGAGAGATGGAGGGAGGGAAGGAAGGAAGGAGAGGAGGGAAGAAGGAAGGAAGGAAGGAAGGGAGATGGGAATTAAAAGGAGGGAGGCAGGGAAGGAATGAATGAAGGAATAATGATAATGATAATGATAATGATAATGATAATGATAATGATAATAATAATAATAATAATAATAATAATAATAATAATAATAATAATAATAATAATAATAATTTTATTTACATACCGCCCTTCTCCCGAAGGACTCAGGGCGGTGAACAGGGCAAACATATAAAAATACAAAAATACAAAAGTTAAAAAAGAATTAAACACAATGCCCAGGCTAAAACAGTAAATACATATATTAAAAACAACAGTAAAATCCCAACCCATCCCCCATCAGGCCAGGCCGGCTTGTTCGAATAAGTGTGTCTTCAGATCGCGTCGGAAGGAGCGAAGGTCGGGCGCCATCTGGAGCTCGACCGGCAACCGATTCCATAAATCCGGGGGCCACCAGACGACATTCTCTGACCGGTGACACCCTGAGGAAGCCCTCTCTGTGGGAACGCACAGGGCGGAGGGAAGTTGATGCCGGCAGCAGGTGATCCCTAAGGTACTCTGGACCCATGCCATGTAGGGCCTTGAACACCATTACCAGTACCTTGAATCTCACCCGGAAGACAACTGGGAGCCAATGCAGCTCACGGAGCAGAGGTGTAACATGGGAGTATCGGGAGACTCCCAACACAACTCTCGTGGCTGCATTCTGTACCAGTTGGAGCCTCCGAGTGGTCCTCAAGGGGAGCCCCATGTAGAGACCATTGCAGTAGTCCAAACGAGAGGTCACGAGCGCATGAGTGACCATACACAGGGCATCCCGGTCTAGATAGGGCTGCAACTGGCGCACCAGGCGAACCTGGGCGAAGGCCCCCCTAGTCACGGCCACTATGTGATCTTCCAAAGTAAGCCGTGAATCTAGGAGGACTCCCAAGCTGCGAGCCCTATCTACGGGGGGTAATAGCTCACCCCCCATAGAAAGATATGGAATATTCTGAATATCCCGGGATGCCGGTATACACAGCCACTCAGTCTTGTCGGGGTTGAGTTGAAGTCTGTTCCTCCCCATCCAAACCCAAACCGCTTCCAGGCAACGGGACATCACGTCGAGGGCATCGCTGGGGTCGTTTGGGGTCGAAATAAAAGGCTGGAGACTGGACGAAAGTTATTTAACACAGCTGGGTCCAAGGCAGGCTTCTTGAGGAGAGGTCTCACCACCGCCTCCTTCAAGACAGTGGGGAAACTACCCTCACTCAAAGAGGCATATATAACCGCCTGGAACCAGCCTCGTGTCCCCTCCTGAGCCGCATAAACCAGCCAGGAAGGGCACGGGTCCAATAAACATGTGGTGGAGCTCAACCTCCCCATAATCCTGTCCACTTCCTCCGGAGTCACAGAATCAAACTCCTCCCAGATAATATTGACAAGCCCGCCCGCATCCTGATCGTCAGACTCTGCCCAGTCAGAGTCCAGACCAGTCCGAATCTGAGCGATTTTGTCCGACAGATGTTGACTAAACTCCTCGGCATGACCCTGCAAGGGTTCCTCCCTCACCTCCTGATTAAGGAGGGAGCGGGTCACCCTAAACAGGGCGGCCGGGCGGTTATCTGCAGACGCGATAAGGGTAGCGAAGTGATTAGACCTCGCCGCCCTTATCGCTGCGAGATAAGACCTAATATAGGTTCTTAGTCGCAATCGGTCAGATTCAGATCGGCTGGATCTCCAACAGCTCTCTAGGCCCCGTCTCTGACACTTCATCTCCCGAAGCTCCACAGAAAACCATGGAGCTCGCTGGGATCTGCTCCGGGTCAGGGGCCGCAAGGGTACAACTCGGTCAAGTGCCTCCGTGGCTGCCCTTTCCCAGGCTTCCACTAAGGCATCCGCCGTGTTGTGAGCAACGGAGGCAGGTGGGGACCCCAGTGCTGCCTGGAACCTATCAGGGTCCATTAAGGGAATGAAGAGGGAGGCAGGAAGGAAGGAGAGAGGGAGAGAGGGAGGGAGGGAGGAAGGAGGGAGGGAGGGAGATTAGAATGAGAGGGAGGGAGTATCTGAGGGAAGTCCTGCTTTAGCATGGCCACCAGCAACCCTGCTGCCCTTTCACCAACCCCTGGTGGTCTCCCATCCTATTTTTAAGGATTCTTTGATTACAAAGCCAGCTCTCCTCCCATGGAGGAGAAGCAGGCCTCCCTCTGACACACACAATTTGCCCTCCTGCACCCACTATGAACAACCTGGCCAAGGAGAGTGAGTACAGCAGCAGCAGCCTTGAGGAGGAGGTAAACGCAGCTGGGTGCCCCCTCACGGAAGAGCAAGAGCTCGAGGGCCAGGCTTGGCACTTAACCTTTGTTGCCCAGGGCTCCAGGTAGCCCATGCCACTGTCCCCCCCACAGTCTGAGAGGGACAGTGAGGCTCCTCTGGTGCTCACCCCAGTCCCCCCCCTCCAATGGAGAATCTCACATCCACTCCAGTCTTGCCCAGGCCCCCACATGCACCCCTGATGCGAGTGACATCGAGCTGACCATGCCACCCCAGCCACACCTACCCAATAGGCCACACCCATGCCCACCCCAGCCACACCTACCCAATAGGCCACACCCATGCCCACCCCAGCTTGACCCACCCAGTCGGCCAGGCCCACCCTGGCCACACCAACCCAGCCCCCCAAGAGCAACCACAATGTTGATGCGGCCCTCGATGAAATTGAGTTTGACACCCCGCTCTAGTCCTTAGCAATGTTAGATGTATGAGCAGCCCATCACACATTCATTCAGAGGCATTTTGCATGTAACTTAAAAGTAGCAGAAGATGATTGGGCCTTCCATATTCTTTATATAGGAATATGCCTGCATCAGGAGAGGATATCATCCCACAAAGTTGATAGGTGTTCTCTTCTTATATGTTATATTCTAAGGGGTAGAAGGAAGAAGCATAGGTCCCTCGTGTACCTGTTGTTCCTTCATGATGTTCAAAATGGTCCAGGGCCTACAAAAATTAATTTTAAAAAATCAGCCATTTTTCATATGATTGCAATGGCATGTTATAAAATTCACAAAAGCATATTAGACAAACTCTGAAATAGGAAACCTGTGTATTTATGAACTTTCACCATGATTTAGAACCCAGATTGCAGTTTCCAATCACAGGGAGAGCTTTTGAGGAAACAATTCATTTCAATCATATAAATCTCTCTCTAAAATGTGGATGGGGTCAGTGTGTGGGGCAAAGCAAGGGTGAGAAATATTATAGCAGTGGTGGCAGTGTGCTAAGTGTTCCCATGTGGTAACAATTACATGGAAAAAAATCTTAAGACTACATTTTGTACTGTCTTAATGTGAATGAAGATAATGGTAAAGGTTATTGTTGTATAATTAAATCACATTGGTATGATTCGTGACTGCACAATAGTTGTACTCCAAAATTCAGTAATTCTAGTGGCCATAAATCAAAATAAAGGCATCATACACACTCCGCCAGATATATCTGGGTGCTACATAGTGAGGGGTGAAATGTATTTTGACCAAATATAATTGCTTTGTGTTTTTTTTCTGCTGCCACAATTTGTTTGCATAAATTAAACTCTCTTCTCTTTGAGGAGATTGAAGAGATTGTTAAGGAACTCTCCTTGAAGTCTGAATGACCATAACCACAGCTCAAATGTAGTTTAAAATACACACACACAAACACAAATCCCTATATTTTAAAAATCTGTACATAATTACACATACAAGGACATACACATGCACAATCACACACATAGAGTATAACATGACATTTGTTATCAATTACATACTGAGCCTCCTTATTTAATATTTGGGCTAAATAGTTTCAGTCCAAAAAGTGGAAAAGATTGATGAAACCTTCAAACAACTGTTTGTCTAATTTATCAAATTCATGTGAATACTATAGTTTTGCATGAATAAGGAGCTTAAGCTACAAAAGGAAAGAAGTAATATTCCTATTTCTGCACAAAATAGTTATACTCCTAATAGATGAGCCACATAGTTTGTTACTTCTTAATAGGATAAATCGCAAGAGTTCATCTGCTGTTTCAACTATAATTTCCAGAAGGATAATTGGTTTAGTCTGTGTTGCAGCAACAATAACAAATCATCTTCTTATTACATTTCTTGCTGGTCTGGAATTATGGAAATTGTTATTCTGTTCCAGAAATCAATCAGGCTACAGTAAGACATAATGCACAAACACATATTTCAAAATTTAGAATTTCAGAGCTCAGTTCTGTTATAAAATCATTTCAACATTTTCTTTTTGGTCTTTGCTTACCAGACTGTTCTAGAATAATGGATGGGCCAAAATTCAGATAGATTTATACTGTATAGTGTTGCTGATTCACCAAACTGCATCTCATATACAGTGTGTGTGTGTGTGTTTGTGTATGTGTATGTGTATGGATATTTTTTTATTTTCTGTATCTTTTCAATAATATTGCTAATTATAACCCTGGATATCCTAACTCACAAAGTGCATCACAAAACTGGAAAAGGTGAAGTAAATTTACTGAACAAGGAGTTAAAGACTTTTTTTTCTTCAAGGAAAAGTTTATGTATTTAGTATTTCTAGTATGGATGAAAAGATCTAAAGAATTTGAGGATAGAACACTACAAAGAGTGTAAGATAACTTTACAATGGTGGTGAGAATTTGGAGAGAAAGAAACTTTTTCTCTTCAACTTATTGGAATTATCTAATCAAAATGAGTGATAGAAGAATTAAGATAAACCAAAAATACTTCTCACACCATATAATCAATTTATGGATTTTTTTTTACGGCCAGACCTTGTTAAAGTTACTAGTTTAAATAGATTAAAGGAGACAATTTTTGCTATGATAGGACTATGAATGGCTATTAGTCATGATGTTTAAAGGCAATAGGAAGACACAATTGTATATTCTTCAAGAAAATATATTTTGCCATCCGTTGTACAGTACCTTTTCAGCCATTGGCCATTACTCTTCATCAAAACTTTCTCCTCTTTCTTATATGTACTAATTTGGCCACTGGGTCCCATTTACAAAATTACCTTTCTAACTTCAACTTTTGATTGTCATTATAAATGTGCTTGCTTCCTGTTTTCAAGTGTTCACTATTTTTCTAATATCATTTTCCAATCTTCTCAAGAGTCCATTGTTTTCTAACAGGTTGTGTCAAAAGTACTTGTGAGTGAACTCATTCATTTGCCATTAAAAAAAGTACACTGTTTCAAAAAATAATAGTAGGAAACATGCAAAGAATATTATTTCCAGACAATGATAAAGAATAGTCAAATTAAATAAAGCAGGTTTATATATATATATATATATAAACTGTTTATATATATAAACAGGTTGCCTCTTTTATCATACTAACAACCCCTCAAAAACACTAGAGACATTTCTTACATTTTTCAGTTTTTGCAAGCTTTGATAAATTTCTCTGCATGTCAAATTGGCTTTTCAAACTCTTTCCTGCATTTTTCATCCAATTCAGATTGTCAGTGTGATATAATTCTGTGTTAAGTTTCCTTGAGTTTTTGAAACAAATGCCTCAGAGATCACCACAAATGTTATAATATACAGTAATATGTACTACATCCTTGATAGAACTTGATCCAGCCTTCAATGACTTGAAACAACTCCTGATCCATCATCAATGTTAATGGTGATAACAAATATACCCAAATTAGATAAAACAGTACAGAATGTTTTCCATCATAGGTACGGTATGTTTGCCATAGCTATTAGCAACTTTTTCCATTGATTAAGTTTGATGGATTAGAATTGTTCAGGGATTATATGATTGGTCATCCACTTAAACTGCTATTGTAGCAAATGAGTTGATATTCTGATCCATTTTCATCTCTTTTGGGTCTGGTTTGGGAACTGAAAGAACAATTGTTACTTTGTGTATTTTTTATACTAGCAACTTGTTCTAGTATTCGTTCTACTGGTTTAACAATTTTTATGTTATCAGTTACAGTATCTGGATTACATTTTTTGGTTGAGGCTACAAGGCACTAATTAGCCTTTCATAATAAGTTGAATTGAATGCCATAATCCCAGTTATTTCTCAACAATTCCAGAATTCAGCTTTTGTTTAACATGCATTGTTAAGTATTTTTCAAAACCTGGATTGGTTATGATTAGTATGCATATCAGATGTGTATTTTTCCATCTCAAGACATGAAGCTATGAACTGGCATTTACAGCTGGCATTTGCCTCCTGATTTTGGCAAAAGTGTCTCACAAAGAACAATGGGATTGCTTAATGACCATGGATTAATGATCAGGTTAATGCACTTAACCACTGCAAAAAAGATAATAAGATAATAAAATTGGGTCATTCATATGGGTGACTTGCTTTATGACCATCACGACTTATGACTGTAATGGGCAGGCTCCATTACAACCATAAGTCGAGGACTGCATGAAATTGATAGGCTGGTGTTATGCTCACATTTCAAAACTCTGTTAGATTTGGGGTAAACAGCTGCTGAATAGTTCAGAGCAACCTGGGCCAGGGAATCTGTGGAATGTTGTTTGTTTTTCATTCACAGAAATCTCCTGAGACACTCTCCTCTAGCAACCCTCACTGTAAATTTTTAGATAGCTGTCTCATTATTAGCATCACAGCTTTCAAAGCTGTTGCCCAAGACTGAATATCAGATCATTGCATTATTAGAACTAAACTGGAAATAATGAAAACATTCCATTCTCTCAGTTTTCAGACTGAAATAAAAGACAGTTATTGTGGATTACTAGGTTTATGTTTGAAATTTTGGAAGTCTTATGCTGCAGAGATAGTAAAAATTTTATAATCTTCACCACAAGCAGTGGAAGGAATGGGGAAAGGGTCTATGATAGAATTCAAGTAAAAGTAGAAATAATTTGTTTAAATAAATTGTGAAATAATAATACCAGTAAAGGATATATTTGGATGTTATATGTTAGCATTTTTTCCCCTTTAGGTCATTTATGAGATAGAGAATTTTTGATGGAAATATATCTGTAATGAAAAATACACTGAAGATACATGCATCAGGAATAATTCCTTAATATATATTCTCTTACAATAATAGCAATCTACAGTACTTTCTGCTTTGAATTTATAATATTGAAGTGAACATTGTTTTCTTAGACAAGCAGACCTGTTATTAAATATCACACAAATGTCATTTTCCTGTTCAAAATGCAACTATTTAGCCCTCTTCCACTATGTTCTGTTCCTTGATCTAGTCAATTTTTACCTCGAGGGAGGGAGACAGGCATGCAGACTCTCATCTATCTATTCCATTTTGGGAATCCCCAAACTCATTTAAACTTTGCTCTGTTCATAAACGCCATTCTTTCCCCCTACATATTGGCCCATATTTGGAGTATAGTTTTCTAGCCATATACTACTAAAACTTTTGTGTCTCTAAACCAGACATGTCAAACACAAGGCCCGGGGGCTGGATCCGGCCCGCGAAGTGGTTTCATGTGGCCCGCGAAGCCATCCTGGAAACAGTGAGGGAACGGCCCCCACTGCCTTGGTCCTGGCCCAGAGACCCTCCTCCTGCCAGAGACACTCAGATCTCTCCCACTCCTGCCCAGGCCCCCATAGGTACCCTTGATGCGAACGATGTAGAGCTGGCCATGCCCACTCAGTAGGCCATATGCATTCTAGCCACGCCCACCCAGTAGGCCACACCCACCCTGGCCATACCCATCCGGCCCTTGAGGGCAACCGCAATGCTGATGCGGCCCTCAATGAAATTGAGTTTGACACCCCTGCATCTAAACCATTAACTGGGTGAAACGGTGTATCATAGGGCAAAAGTTTGCCAACAAAGCTACAAGAAATGGGCTAACTTACAGAATGCTGGGACCCATTATTCCAGAGGGAATGAAATATGAGGAAGTTGTGCTACTTCAATGCTGCCAGGCTGCTGTTCTTTCAGTGTTGCTGAGCTGCTCCTGGGGTCTTGTGATCCCAATTTCCAATGTTCCAAGCTCTTGTGCAATCCCTTGCTCTCTTATCCAGCAGTCAGTTACTGCCTGTTGGACAGGGCAGGGCAGGACAGGGCAAGGCATAATGGGAGAGAGGGAAAGAGGAGGAGAGGAGAGGAAAGAAGGGAGGGAGGGAGGGAGAAAAAGGGAAGAAGAGAGACAGATTTCTAATGCTCCCTGCTGGCTTCCTACAAGGAAACTCAACCGCAAGTTACTCCCACTCCATCTACTTTTTTTGCCCGTCACGGCCATTCAGTTTCCCTGTCGAACTAAAGAAATACTGCATCTTTGAAATGATGATCTAGCAGGTTTTTTAGTTATTGGTCAAAATTCTTTCCTTGAACAGGTTTTTCCTTAAGGAATCCTTCTATTCCTATCCTATTCTACAAACTGAGATCTTATTGAATTAGGAAGACAATCAGTGCTATTGAAAGGGCAGTATTCTCATTATTAGCACATGAAATCAGAATTAGAATAGAGCTGGAAGGGATCTTGGAGGTCTTCTAGTCCAGCCCCCTGCTCAAGCAGGAGTCCCTGTATCATTTCAGACAAGTGGCTGTCCAGTCTCTTCTTAAAAACCTCGAGTGATGAAGCACCCACAAAGTCTGAAGGTAGGCTGTTCCACTGGTTAATTGTCCTCAAAGTAATACACATGACTTTTTTTTTAAGATGAGGAAAAATATGGATTTTTAGATCACATGAATGAGGGGTATATAACTCATGCAGATGGGGATGGCATGCTGTATTATCAAGAAGACATAAATTCACAGTAAGCCCATACAATTTATCACTTCTAAATATAGCAAAGCTTTAAGAGAACAGCAGCTACATTCCTCTTAATAAATATCCTGAATGTTTCACCATTTCTTTTTTGGTGATTGTTATTTTGCCGCAGTTGAATACAAAATAATGTTACTTAACTTCTTCATTCTTTGATAGCAAGTCCAGTGAAACACGTTTTGTTAAATTAGGCAAACACAATTTTTCCCCCCTTTCTACTGATAAAGAAGAGTATATGCCTCTGGAAACCAACAATAAATCCAACAATTCCAAAACTGGAATGTAGATTTATTAAAGGTATAAAAATGAAAGGAAATGAGTATATATAATTTCAGACACAAATTAATCCCACTTCTTGATATATCATAGAACTGTATTTGAAGATACTATACATAGAAAATGCAGCAACCTCATAAACTTGTCTGTGCTAAGTATTTAAGGTATACAGTATTTCGCTTTGATAACTGGAAAGCTTTGCAATTTGAAATATTACATTCAATAACGTATAACCATTTAGGAAGTCTACTTAATGTTATTTCTCTTGTCAGTCTCTGAACTTCCTATACTTTTTTTTACATTGCTCCAGAAAATCCTTTAATTTATACTGAAGTGAAAACATTGTAGAATGTTGTGAAATGTTTCAAGTCAACATTTCATAATAACAATCAAATAATCAGTCAAGGTTCATCAAGGCTATTACTGTATATTGGCAATAATTCTTCAAGTTTTAAGATTGCCTAGAAGCTAAACAATAGATATCTGGCATTTCATTTAATACTTTTAAGTTTTTCATTCATTTCAGAAAGAGTCATATAGATCTGGAGTGTCAGATGACTGAATAGACTATAGCACATGTGAGATATATCACTTTTGAATACTTTCCCCAAGTAGTTAATAGCAGGAGTTTTTCATTCTTTTGTCTTTCATGTTGGTATTTTAACATCATAGTTTCCAAGAAAAAAAGCATTAAACAATGATATCTTTTCCCTACAATTTCAGGTGATAAAAGTTCATTATATCTTTATTGTCATTTATCTTATTCTGTTGTACTTGCAGATCTGATCTTAGAAAGATGACTTTGATGGTAAATGGTTGGAGTGAATAACTATTCTTTTAATAAACCAAGCAGCTGGAATGGAAAATATCAGAATTGGAAAATTAGATTGCTTTTTTCTTTGTTTGTTTATATTTATAGCAGTAGGCAGGGAATACAGTCAGACCTATGAGGTAAAGTAATAAGATTGTAATATAAAAAAATCAGAGAAAACAATGGATTATGCATAAATGAGTTTTGAATAGGATAATAGAACCAACATATACAAGCAAATGTAAAAAGCAATTATCACATAGAAAAATAAATCAAGGTGGAACAGCTATTATATGAAGGGTTTGAGGCACAACATTAAACTTCCATTTACAGTTACTAAACTAGTTTAATAGAAGAATAATCTATATGCAAGAGTCAATTAAGGTAATGCTACTTTTATCTTCAAAAAGTATAGCAAACAAAACTAGAAGGAATTTTAATTACTACTTAGAAAAGTGTAAAATAATTATGCCTAGGTCTGACAAAAAGCAAAACAAAAGCCAAAGATAGAATAAAAATTAGAAAAAAGAAAAAAAAGAGAGTTAGAAATGTAAATGTATTCATTGCTGTCAGCCAAATAACAAGCTTCAGAATGCTAGCTAAAATAGTTACAGTGAATGACGCCAATAAAATGGAAGTGACACTGTTCAGGGCAAATAATTCTTTTTTGTCAAAGAAAAGATAAAGACAAATTAGGTCTAAAATATTTCAATATGAAAAAAATGCTGGTAAAAATTGAACTAAGTAATACATATATATATATATATATGTAAATGTGCTATTGATTTATAATCTATTTATCCCTCATGTTACACTGTATATTTATCTTGCAATTGATAAATTCCATGATTTGGTACAGCAATCAGCAAAAAACCTTTCTGTTGTTTTTTCTGCTGGATACAAAGCAAGATTTTAAGCTAGAAGGGGGATTCTTTTTAACTTCTTTCATTGATTATCTTAACCAGACTTTCATCTTTAATATCCCTCCTCTCACCATTTCCCATACTTCAGAGACAGGGAGATGTTTTTGTTAAGAAAAACAGGCCTGCTTTATAATTTAAGATACAAGTCATCTCTCAACCAATGTCTTCCTTAAAATTCTTCTATATTGTCTATAAATGAAACCCAAATAATACTATAATATACTGTATGCTGTGTCTATATTACTTGGAAGAACTGCCTGGAGTGATGGTGGGCAATTAAACCTTTTTCCATGTCTGACAGAAATATAAAAATTGTTACTACACATACCCATCAATCTCTGACTGAGTGGTCCAGAGCATGATGGTGAAGTATTTAGGTTCTGTGGGAACAGGACTATTGTTTTAATATTCACAGGAAATATTAAACCTATGTCAAGGTTTGATATCTCATTTGCATCAATTACAGTTCTTTAGAAAACCCCAAATATCTATTTATTTATCCAGGTTTTTCACTTTTATGACTTTTAATGCTATGTCTGAAGTTCCATTTAGAATTTCACTCTTGTTATTAGAATAATTTTAATCTTTGATTCCTTTTATATATGAAAGCATCCTTAAGATTTTTTTGTGTGCTTTCTAGAGCATTTGAGAAATAAAAAGAGAAAGAAATGGACCCAAGATCATTCAAACTATTGTGATAGTGGAGTCCATAAGGAGAGAGAGGGAAAGATGAGATCTAAATATAGAAGAAGCCAGGTGGTGACAATGTTCATGCAAAATTTCTGTATATTAATTGGAAGAAGAAATTGTAAATCTAACCATTTTAGATATAGAATATGAAGATTTCAGATGAAAACAAAACAAAAGGATACTGGAATGGGAAAAAGGAATTTACACAGGTCAAAGCTCTATCCTTTTACAGTAGGAATACAGAATACTGTGGGGTAAGGCATACAGTTTAATTTTGTTCTGCTTTCCAAGGCTGTGGGGAAAATGGCATTGCTGGAATCTATAATGCTGACTTAATAGTCTTTTTTCCTCTTTGAGAGGGACTATGTTTTGTGGGGAAAAGGGAGAGGTCAAGATCCCAAAATATGCACTTGGTTGCTAAATTCCAGTGATATACTCTGGGAGCACTGACAAATTAATGCTTAGAAAACCGCATTTAACCAACGTATTGCTAACTGGTCTTAGAGTATCTCATATTTCTCAACTTTGTATAAATCTGTTTCTATTTTTAGAGAAAAGCTACACAAGATGGACAAGACAACTTCCTTGAATTAACTGGGGGAAAAAATCATTGCATCCTACAGACACAAATTATTCACTTGAAGTTCAGCATTCTGATCCTGTTTCTTTGTTTTTTTTTTTAAAAAAAACAACAACTTTCCTCTTCATTTCCTAATTATCACATCTTACTCTCCCCTTTGTCAGAATAAGAAAATAAAAACTTCTCCCTGCTACTCCAAAATAGTACTCAAGCAATTGCAAGAGGGGACAGGAAAGGTGATCTGATTATTCTGTAACAATGAATGGAAATTAGTTATTTTCATCCTTAATAGCTGATGGGACATGCCAACTATAAAGCTGTTAGAGACTGATTAGGTATTAGGGAAGCCACCCTTCTTCCTTACCTCCTTCCTGTAACCCAGCATGAAATTATAGAAGTCGCTCAACTCATTCTGATTGAAATCCATGCAGGAAGATCTTGCTATTAGGTGTGGAGTTGCTGCAGAGACTACATTTTCATTGCCAGCAGAGCCTGTGACTCTAGAAATTGATTTCATTGATTTTGCTGAAAATAAGAGTGTTACAAGAATAGCATCCAAATAGCTATGTATGTATGTGTGTGTCTATGTATGTATGTATGTATGTATGTATGTGTGTATATGGGTTACAGTATGTATGTATAATGTCTTTTCATATTTCTGTCTCCTAAATCCTTGCCTTTGCCAATATATGGTGATAATCTTACCTACTGTTATTTGTTATTTAAAGCAGAACCTCTCATCTCCTATACTGGGAATCCCCCCCATATCATTAACTACCTATAGAATTTTACTGACAGGATGTAAGTAGCAAGAGAAAACGTCTGAAGAAATTTGGCTTTTGATAGTCTACAATATCAAATATTAGAGGGGGAAAAATTTCTGTCTTTCAAAATGTAATCATACTTCACTTTCTGAAACAAGATGTTAACCAATATATTTCCTAGAATCTAAAAGCAACGCTGATTTGTTTATAATGACAGAGAGAACTACTGGATTCAGTGCTAATGAGTCTAAATATGGGACAGACCATTATTTGTTATGATCCAGAGTAGATCTTGGGAAAAATGGGTAACAAAGAAAAAGAAAGAAGTGAAAGATATGAAAGGGAAAGTAGAATGACTATGGGAGAGAAAAAAGATACAAGCCTTATATTAAAAAAGCATGAACTAGATCAGGGGTGTCAAAATCAATTTCATTGAGGGTCGCATCAGCATTGCGGTTGCCCTCAGGGGGCCGGGTGGGTGTGGCCAGGGTGGATGTGGCCTACTGGGTGGGCGTGGCTAGAGTGCGTATGGCCTACTGGGTGGGCGTGGCCAGCTCTACATTGTTCTCATCAAGGGTGCCTATGGGGGCCTGGGCAGGAGTGGGACAGATCTGAGGGTCTCTGGCAGAAGGAGGGTCTCTGGGCCAGGGCCAAGGCAGTGGGGGCCATTCCTTCACTGTTTCCAGGATGGCTTCGTGGGCCACATGAAACCACTTTGCGGGCCGGATCTGGCCCCCGGGCCTCGTGTTTGACATGTCTGAACTAGATGACCTCCTATCAAAATGAATGGCAAAGGGCAGGGCAGGCAGGGCAGGATAAGAGGGGATGACAGGAGGAGAAGGGAGGGGAAAGAAGGGAGGGGAGGGGAAAGGAAAGGTGTGAAAGCTGTTTGGAACAAAGTGAAAAATGAAAACAAAGTAAAGATCAGGGAAAGCAATAGAAATAGGTGGAGTTATGCTAATGGGAACCCTGCAAAAGAATGCTTGGTACAAAGATGAAGTGAGGCAATGCTGAAAAGGTAAAAGAAATATTACAGCAAAAATGATGATGAGAAAAAGATTTTGAATAATATGTACACAGGAAAAAACAATGATTTCACAATGATTTTGCAGATTATATTGAGTTACTGGTCTCTTACTGTCAGTCAAGAGCAACTATTTCAAGGTTACTCAGGTCTTATATAATACCTTCATCAAAGCAGTACAAGCAGATGTGCTTCAAAGATGAAACTGAATTTCAAGGGGAATTGTTTTACAACTGACACCACCATAAAAAAAACAACAGAAAAGGCATAGGCATCCTTCAAAGTGGACATGTACTGCAGGAACAATCTTTGAAATGTAGCAGGGCAACTCTGATGTTCAAGAAGTAATTGTGGAAAGGCATACAGGAAGATAAGAGAATAAGTGCAAAATAAGTCTGAGTCTGATATTCTTCTAAAAAGGAATACATTTCTAAAAGAAATTCTGAAAGGATTCCACAGGTTATTTGTAAAACTATTACCTTATCCTAAGAAATGAAGAGAGATCTATAGTACTGTGAGGTATTTCAGAACCTGCTCTAGGTCGTGTAAAGGTAAAGGTAAAGGTTCCCCCGCACATGCGTGCTAGTCATTTCCGACTCTAGGGGCCGGTGCTCATCTCCGTTTCAAAGCCGAAGAGCCAGCGCTTGTCCGTGGACGTCTCCGTGGTCATGTGGCCGGCATGACTAGACGCCAAAGGCGCACGGAACGCTGTTACCTTTCCACCGGAGTGGTCCCTATTTTTCTACTTGCATTTTTACGTGCTTTCGAACTGCTAGGTTGGCAGAAGCTGGGACGAGTAACAGGTGCTCACTCTGTTACGCGGCACTCGGGATTCGACCCGCCAAACTGCCGACCTTCAGATCGACAAGCTCAGCGAACTTTTCACCCATTGTATCACTTTTAGGATATGGCAACATCCGAGTACCACCAGTCGCCTAGCAAGGTGTCAAAAACTTGATGACCAAAAAAAAAAAAATAATAATAATGGAAAAAGTGATGAAGTACAAGTAGTCCTCGACTTACAACAGTTCACTTAGTGACTGCACTGAAAAAAGTGCCCCCCAAGCCACAGCCGAGCAAGACACCTGCCTGCCCGCCCAGCGGCACTTTTCCTCCTGTCTGAGGTTTTCATTGTTGTGAACATTTCTGTTGAGAATTGGAAGTGGGGGTGGTGTGGGGGGTGTTTGGTTTTTATTCCCCTCATCTGCTGGGTGGTTGCAGCAGGTTTTGGTCACTTCACATGACCCTGGGACACTGGGACCGTCATAAATATAAATCAGTTGCCAAGCATCTGAATGTAAATCACAAGGCCCTGGAGATGCTGCAACATTCCAGCTGATCGGCACTTCTTCTGGGCTCAGCAGAAGTGCCAGGATCAGCGCTGAGCTCCAGCTGGAGCCTGGTGCTGATCCTGGCGCTTCCACTGAGCCCTGACAGCCCTGCAGCTCTAGCCATCTCTCGCTCAGGCTTGTGCGGTGCTGCCACCGGTTCAGCTCATTTCCCTCCTCCACTACTACTTTTCTAGGATTGTTGCGTACCACCTGGTAGGTGCCAATGTACCACAGGTGGTACCCGTACCACTTCTTGAAAAGCCCTGGTATAAAGTATATTTTGTACAGATTCTGCAAAAAAATAAATAAATAGGGGAATCAGTTTGTGCCAGGGAAGATATCTGGTGGAATTTGGAAGAAAGTATAAAAAGGTGACTATTTACAAAATCTGGGAAGTGCAGTTTAGTTTTATGCTAGGGAGGGAGTGCAGAGAATTGATTTTGGAGGCTTTTTTGTTTTTACTTTTTGCTCTTTAGCAGATCTTTGAGGAATGTGTGAATGTGGGGAAAATATTGCACGTTTGTTCACTTAAAGAAAGCATGTGATAAAATGAATATGCTTAAAAATGGAAAGTTTTATGTGAGTGTGGATTCAAGGGTTCATTGCCAAATGGTATAAAAAGGTACATGATGGAAGTAAAGTACACATGAGAATAATGTAGAATGCATAGCAAATAAATTATCACTGAATAGAGATTAAGATGAAGACATAGGATGTCTTCTGAGTTGTTTACAATGCTTATGGATATGTACATAAAGAATGTTTCTGAGGGTATTAGTGGTGGCATGGGTGATGTGTGAATGTATACTTTTATTTTTCATTTTGATGAAGTCATGTTTTTGACAGAGAACGAAAATTATTAGCAGTAAATAAATGATATAAGTATGTGTCTGAAAATTAATGTGTTGAAGACCAAAATTCAAACCAATTGCATTTGTTAGGGATATCAATGAATTTATGTATCTTGATAAAAAGTTTGCTAAATAAGGGAATGTGGTTGAAGAAATGTTAATAATCTTAATAATTGATTCAACTTGCAGTGCTATAATACTGCCCAAGCCTCATCCACTCTGGGTGGCTGAGAACAATAAAATAAATTACAATAAAATCAATGCAACATAAAAATAAAGATGAAAGATGGCAAGTGAGATGAAGTGGAGTGTCTCACCTTCACTGAAAGCCTGAGTGAAGAACCTGATCTTCATGGCTCTAAACCACAGCAGTGTGGGGACCATCCAGATCTCTGGCAAAAGCTCATTTCAGAGGGCAGGTGTTAAGATCTGCAAATGCTACAAGAAATGTAGTTGTGAAGTCCTTGCTGTTTTCTGAGCTTGATTGTTTTCTTGTCCAACTAGGTAAAATCATCACTGCTGAGTAATGATATTGTTATATATACACAGAGAGATCTATTCATACATATCCATCACATTATTCTCTTTTGGGACAAGGAATATTATGCCAAGTGAAAAAAAAGAATAGTGCAGTACCAGTGAACACTGGAGGACCTTGCTAATATGGGCAAAAATGGGTTGAATTGCGAGGTAATCTTTAGTTCCCAATCTGCATAGAATAGTGTGAGCATATAGTACTTTCGGTCAAATTGGGCTTTTGGTGTACTTCTGAGATATTAGCTAACATGTACCAGAACTAACCTGTATTCTAGCCATACTATTAGTAGTGAATGCTGTATGTAGCATAGATATGACTAAAGTTAGCAACCTGATCTATTTTCTTTATGTGAAGCATTCTTACATGGTGTAAAAGAACATAGCCTCATTCTTTATTATAAACCTTCTATAACATAACTTTCACTACTAAATAGCATATCCGGACCATTCCTGTAAATCTCAAATACCAGTGACCATCAAATTAGCATCATTGTTCAAGCGCTGGCTGAAATGTATATTCATCCAAAATATAATTTTAAAAATGTTGCAAGAAGCATGGTATTCCTATTTTAATGGAGGCAATTAAATAAAATTAAATAAATCCAACAGCTGAGTCTATGTGGAGCACAGTCATTACTGATCTGGTGACAAGTTCCGTTGTGGATCCTGGATAAAATCATTTGGTGCTATCCCCCCATATTCTTTTCAATTGTCATGAAAAAAAATTCAGTGGAAAGAGATACTGGTCTCTTTCTCCTTTGTTAGAGACCAAAGAATGCACTTTAGCGAAGCAAGGAACTGACTTCCTGTATTTTTAGTGTCAGATGGAGAGATTCTAGTGAGATATAACTGGACTCTACCACTGCCACCAGTATGGTGTGTATGTGCATGCATTTACTGCATATACTGCATATACTGTACCTAGGAGAAATCTGACAGAACAATTAATCAGTGGAACAACTTGCCTCCAGAAGTTGTGAATGCTCCAACACTGCAAGTTTTTAAGAGGAGATTGGACAACCATTTGTCTGAAATGGTATAGGGTTTTCTGCCTGAGCAGGAGATTGGACTAGAAGACCTCTAAGGTCCCTTCCAGTTTTGTTATTCTGTTATATATGTGGTTGCTGGCATCAAATATCTTTCTAGGCTACTAGCTTGGCAAAGAACAGAAACAAACAAATGAAAAATTCCAGAAAAATCAGAAAGCAATTTTGCTAGTCTGTATAGCATTATGTGATGGGTAGATAATACTGAATCTAAAGGCCTGCCTTGCGAGGAATCCAACAAATATTCTCCATCTGTCCATCCAAAACAACAAACAATATACTTTACACTATATATTTTAGTGGAAACTACTTCCCATACTTGATTGAAAACAAATGGCAATATTTTGCCAATGTTAGACATTAAAACAGAAATATATGTTCTTGATTATTGTTTTGCCTTATACAGTACACAGTACCTTGACACAAGAACAGAATTACATAGAGAAACTTTTTCACACACGTTATACAACAAGTTATCAAGTATCTCATTGTTTCTGGCAATTGAACATGCATAGGGAGGCATGATCAAGGCATGATTCCTGAGGTGGAGAAACAACTATGATTTCTTTTACCATTTCAGCACCTGCAAGTAATCAAAATAACATCTGTAAGAAAACAAAAAAAAAAGGAAGGAAGGAAGGAAGGAAGGAAGGAAGGAAGGAAGGAAGGAAGGAAGGAAGGAAGGAAGGAAGATCACATTAGCAAATTGGATTCTTAAGCTACAGGGTTATCGTACACTAATTCCATACCTTCCCAACAATCAGGGCTTTTTTGTCATAGAATGCTCAGAACGGAGTTCCGGCACCTTTTTTGGATGGAACCTTGTAGGGTAGGCAAGGCGGGTTGTATGACATGTGTGAGTTCTGGCACCTTTTTCTTTTACAAAAAAAGCACTGCCAACAATAATAGTGGAGTCATTTTGCAGGACTAATATAACTCATGTTCAGTCACAGTGTCAGCTTCTGCATTCTACCTACAAGTATATAAAAATAATAGCAAGTGTTTCTTGCTTTGGTAGAACAATTAAATTTTAAAAAAGAGTTATTTAAATAGTTATTTTCTATTAGTGTTCCAGGAAAGAAAATTTGGGTGGCACTGCTTTTTTAAAGTCAGTTTCAATTCCTGGCAACTGCCTGGACCAGTCCCTATAGGTTTTTTCTTCTTCTTTTTTAAAGGATTTTTGAAAATGGTTTGCCATTGCTGTTGTCTTTCTCAGGGCTGAAACAATGACTAACCCAAAGTCATTCAGCTCACTTCATGTTTAAGATGAGACCACACTCATGTCTCCTGCATTAACCACAGAACTAGCTCTTGTGGCTGTTGACTAGGGCTGTCCCAATCCTTTGAAAGGTAAGTACTTCAGAAGGGAGATAAGTATGAACAAAGCCCTTCTTGTTGAGCTGTTCAGGAAAATGCATTTTTCCTAGACACATGGAGCTGCTTTAGAAGCTGCTTCCCAGCTGGCTCATCATGTGTGTACATGGAAAGCCACTTCATATTACATTCTGTCCAATGAAGAATTTTCACACCTTCCCTGTATCAGGTAATTTTCTTCCCCTACATATTTTTTAAATGTCTGTGTGGTTTTATGCTAGTTTTGTGTGCTGTAATGCCCACTGCTGTTTATATTTTATTAACCTTTTTTAATGTTCTTTTCTTATTTCCAGTGTTTATGTGATTTTTAAATTAATATGGCAGGAGCTGCTCTGAGATCCCAATATGGGCATCTCAGTAAAGGACAGCAGTAAATAAAACCATTTATTTACATTCTGGAATGGTGTAAAATAATTTAAAAGACACTCTGCTTTGTGGTTTAAATTATTCTTTTTCAGACTACTGGTATCCAGATGAATTCAGGCTTCAACTCTTGTAACTCCTAGCCAGCATTCTGTTGTGGAAGGAGTCAGTGCTATATTATAGAATTTGGAAAATATTCATGACCAACTCAAATACTAGTTTTTAATAAATTAAAGGATCAAGCAGGAATCAAATATGATATATTGCAGATATGATATTGTTTCCATTATAGAAATGGTGGGATGAAACCCACAAATGGAACATACAGTTAGAGGGATTTAAATTATGTAAAAGAAACAGACCAAATAAAAGAGGAGGTGGAGTTGCTCTCTATATAAGAAATAACTACATCTCTACAGAAAAAGAAGCACAACAATAATGAAAACTGTCTTGAATGCATTTGGGTCAATATAAAAGGGGGAAAAATGACATGGCCATAGCTGTATACTAGAGGCCACCCAACCAAACGGGAAATAGATAGTTTTTAAGAAGAGACTATGCTTAGGGGCTAGCATTTTGTAATTGCCCCTTCCATTTTATTTTATTTATTTATTTTAATTCCATTTATATCCCGCCCTTCTCCGAAGACTCAGGGCGGTTTACAAGCTTTCCAGATATTTTTATTAAATCTATGAACTATCTCAAAGCTTTCCACACCCACGACTTCCGGTGGCGGCGCGGTGCCGGAGACAGCCGTTTCGGGCTGCCCGCTGCTCAGCTGTGTTGTTTTCACCCGAAACAGCGCCGATCAGCTGTTCGGGTGGATTGGAAGCCCCCTCCTCGGGAGAAGAGGAGGGGGTGAGGCCCCAGGTAGGGGTTGAGTTCTCCGGGGCCGCCTGAGCTTAAAGCTTGGGCGGCTGAAGGATTGAACTCCCCCGTAGCCTGGGTTGCTCCCAGCTGTTCAGCGTCTCTGCTCCAGGATTTTTGGAGCAGAGCCAGGCGTTTGCGACCACCCCTGCCAGAAGGAAAGACCCTGGAATAAAAAGGAGCAGGCAGAGCGGTACAGGAGGACAAGGTGAAGAGGACTTTTATTTTTACTCTCTAGCTTAATGGACTTTATAAACTTAAAGTGAAAGTGCGCAACAAGTGAAAGTAAAAAGATGGCGGCTAAACCTCCCTCAAAAACTCTTCGGAGTGCTGGAACTTCCCCGGTGCAACAGACATCGTTGCAAGCTTTGCTTCCTCCTGCTGCATTGACATCGAAGGATTTACAAGATGCTCTTGAAAAACAAGCCCAGGTAATCTTAGAAACACTGGGTGATAAGTTGGCAAAGGTGGAGGAGAAATTGGAGAAATTGGAGGAGAGGATAGAAGAGAGGATGGAAGAGAAGTTCAGTGCGATGAGGGTAGACATTTTGTCTACAGTGCAAAGTGTGGCTGAATGTGTGCAAGGTTTGGATGAAAAAGTGGAAGACCTGAGTCAAAAGAATGCCATATTAGAAGTAAAGGTACTGGAGAATGAAGATTTAAGAGACAAAATGGACAGAGAATTGAGTCTTGTTCAATATCACCAGATGCAGTATGCTGTTAGAATCAGAGGCTTAAAAGAAAATACTAAAGAAGACCTAAAGCAGCTGATTTCTGAGGCTCTGGAAGCAGTATTGGGTCAGCCAGCATCTGAAATAAAGGGATGCATGGATAAAGTTTTTCATGTAAACTCATGGATTGCTAGACAGAGAAAGCTACCTAGAGATGTGGTGGTTTATTTTGCAAAGAGGGAAACTAGAGATGAAGTTATTCAAGCCGCCTATGATACTAAAGTTGTGATTGCTGACCAAGAAGTTTTGGTTTTAAAAGAAATTCCTCCAAAGATTTTAAGGAGAAGGAAGGACTTTGCATTTCTTGTGCAGGAACTCAAGCAACGTGATATAAGGTTCAGATGGGAGATTCCAGTTGGACTGGTGGTGATGCATGAAGGTAAAAGGTACCGTCTGGTTACTGTGACACAGGCGCGTGATTTCTACAATAATGTTTTAAAAGCAACCCCACTATCACTTCTGGAAGCTGCAAAGAGATCTGGAGAAGGAAAACCTCAAGAGGCCGAAGATGGACAGACAGAGGAGAATGGTGCTGGAGGGGATCAAGTTATAACTTCGTTGGCTGATCCTGGAGAGCAGAGGGTGACGCGTGCCGCTTTAAAATGAGAAAAACAAATAAAAGAACAAGACCAGCAGAAGTTTATGGAACTTTCAAAATGTACTTACAGCGAAGCAGTGGGAGGAGCGTGGCCCAAAGGAGATAGTGGGGCTATTAAAGATGTGCTCCAACAGCTTTGGGATGACATGCATGGCAACTAAATTTCTAACTTGGAACGTTAATGGACTAAATTCACCACAGAAGAGGAAGAAAGTTTTTCAATATTTAAAACAATTCAAGATTGATGTTATATGTTTGCAAGAAACGCATATTAGGGTTATGGACCAAAAGTATTTATCGAACTCAAGGTTGGGCACGCAATTTGTTGCTTCTGCAATGAACAAGAAAAATGGAGTGGTTGTTTATGTTAAAAGTGCTTTAACAGCGGACTTAATTGAAGCAGATAAGCATGGAAGATACGTTATGATAGAGTTGCTGTTAGAAGGCAAAAAGACGCTTTTAGTTGGATTGTATGCTCCTAATCAACAACAAGCTGATTTTTTTAGTTTACTTCATACAAAGCTTACTCAGTTGGATTACAAATCGTTTATTTTTATGGGGGACTGGAATGGTGTTTTGGATGTACAGATGGATAAGGCTGTTTCTTTTAAGCACGTTCCGAGTCATGCCAGACTGCCTAAATCCTTTTTTGAAATGAAGGATGATTTGGAACTGCGAGATATTTGGCGTGACATACATCTGCATGAAAAGGACTATACTTTTTTTTCTGACAGACATCAATCTTTTTCCAGGATCGATTTTATTTTGCTGACTAATGACTTTTTCTCTAGGATTAAGAAGGTAAAGATATGTGCAAGAACTATTTCTGATCATAGTCCAGTTTGGTTAGAGATTAATAAGGACAATAGAGACAGGCGCTCGTGGCGCGTAAATGAGAATTTGTTTAGAAACCAGAGAAATGTGGAAGAATGTAAACAGCGGATGAAGGATTTTTTTGAAATTAATATGAATAAGGATACTTCTATGGACATGGTTTGGGATGCTAGCAAGGCCTATATGAGAGGGGTGTTGATATATATGAATAATAAACACAGACATACTTTGGAAGCCAGAAGGAAAGAATTGGAGAATGAAATTAAGGAAAAAGAAAAGGCTTTGATTTTGAATCCAGTGGATGTGAAGACTAAGGAGGTTATTAAGCTATTAAGAGGACAATTTGATAAACTAATGGCTGACCAAGTGGCAACCAATCTGCGGTTTGCCAGGCATAACACTTTTTGCAATGCTAATAAGCCAGGTAGATGGCTAAGTTACAGACTGAGGAAAAAGCAAAGGGCTTCTAATATAGATAAAATTGAGCATAAGGGAAAGGTTGTGTTTCAACAGGATCTTATTAAGGAAGCCTTTGTGGATTTTTATTCTAAATTATATGCTAAGGAGAAGATTAATGAAAAAGACATTGATGTATATTTGGAGAATGCTAGCATCCCGGTTCTTACACAAGCACAAAAAGACGGGATTGATCAATTGATAACAGAAGAAGAAATTCTTATAGCAATTAAGGAATTGAAGGTGGACAAAGTGCCAGGTACGGATGGTTTGACTGCGGTTTATTACAAAAATTTACAATTAGAGATGATAAAACCGTTAAAGGAACTGTTCCAGGAAATTCAGGGGGGGGGAAAGGTGCCTCCGTCTTGGAGAATTGCTTTTATTTCTTTGATTCTGAAGGAAGACCAAGATGCTACTCAAGTTAAAAATTATAGACCGATATCACTTTTAAATACAGACTATAAGATATTTGCTAAGGCAGGGGTGTCAAACTCAATTTCATTGAGGGCCGCATCAGCATTGCAGTTGCCCTCAAGGGCCGGATGGGTATGGCCAGGGTGGGTGTGGCCTACTGGGTGGGCGTGGCTAGAATGCATATGGCCTACTGAGTGGGCATGGCCAGCTCTACATCGTTCGCATCAAGGGTACCTATGGGGGCCTGGGCAGGAGTGGGAGAGATCTGAGTGTCTCTGGCAGGAGGAGGGTCTCTGGGCCAGGACCAAGGCAGTGGGGGCCGTTCCCTCACTGTTTCCAGGATGGCTTCGCGGGCCACATGAAACCACTTCGCGGGCCGGATCCGGCCCCCGGGCCTTGTGTTTGACATGTCTGTGCTAAGGTGTTGGCTAATAGACTGATGAGGGTTCTGCAACAGGTGATTCATGGGGACCAAACGGGGTTTATTAGTGGTAGGCAAATGAAAAATAATGTGAGGCATATAGTTGATGTGTTAGAGTTTTTGGAGAGGAACAACCAGATCCCTGCTGAGCTAATTTTTTAGATGCTGAAAAAGCTTTTGATCAATTGAATTTGCAATTTTTGATGAAAGTTCTAGATAAAATGAATTTTGGGGAAAAAAATTTGCAACCAATTAGGGCATTATATCAAAAACAAACTGCCCGAATAATAGTTAATAATAGCCTGACAGAAGCATGTAATATTGAGAAGGGCACAAGGCAAGGGTGTCCGTTATCGCCCTTGTTATTTGTGTTAACATTGGAGATATTATTGGTTAAAATACGGAACTTGGAAAAAATTAAGGGTATACAAATTAGAGATCAGGATTATAGATTGAGAGCGTTCGCAGATGATCTGGTTGTTACAGTGACCCAGCCGGAGAACTCTGTTGTGGACCTGATGGAGATAATAATACAATATGGGAAGGTTTCTGGATTTAAAGTTAATACACAAAAAACTAAAATTCTGGCCAAAAATATGACAGCTTCGCAAAAGGCTCTCTTAGAAGGATTAACTGGATTTGAGATTGTTAAAAGGGTCAAATATTTGGGGGTGCTTCTGTCGCCCTCTAATACAAAGTTATATAAAAATAACTATGAAAAATTATGGGGGAAAATTCAAAAAGAAATGGAGAGTTGGGAAAAATTGCAATTGTCTTTGTTGGGGCGAATCGCAGCAGTGAAAATGAATGTCCTGCCTAAATTTTTATTCTTATTTCAAATGATACCGGTTCTTAAGAAAGATTCTAATCTGGAGGAATGGCAGCGAGGTATCAATAAATTTGTTTGGGCAGGGAAAAGGCCACGAGTTAAACTTAAGATTATGCAGGATACTCGTGAAAGAGGTGGTCTTAAAATGCCCAATCTTAAATTATATTATGAAGCTGCTGCGTTAGCAGGAATAAGTGATTGGATTAATTTGACACAAGAGAGATTATTAAATCTTGAGGGCCATGACTTGTTGTTTGGCTGGCATGCATATTTGTTGTATGATAAGAAGGTAGATAATGTGTTTAGAGTGCATATTTTAAGACAGGCATTGTTGAGAGTTTGGAAGAAGTATAGACATAAGTTAGACTGTAAGATACCATTGTGGGCAATCCCAAAACACGCAATAGATTTTAAGCTTGGAAAGAAATGTCTGGTGTCTGAAACCATACAGCCTCTTGCGAGATGAGAAGATTGTCCAAACTTGGTTTCAATATATTCAGCTACGGGCCAGGTGGAAAGAAGATCAGAAAACTGGTTTTACAATGACTGATGAAAATCTGATAAAGCAAATTAGAAATCAGGGTCCAGCACATATTAAACGGATATATCTTGCATTGATAGAAATTGACTCAGAAACAGAACTTGTTAAAGATTGTATGATAAAATGGGCCCAGAACATCCAAGAAGTTATTGCAATGGACACGTGGGAAAAGATTTGGGTGAGGAACGTAAAATTTACACAAGCTCAAAATTTAAGAGAGAACTTTTATAAAATGTTTTACAGATGGCATTTAGATCCTAAAAAGCTTGCAAGTATGTATCCGAATTATCAGCCTAAATGCTGGAGGTGTGGTGATGAAGACGCAACATATTTTCATGTATGGTGGACTTGTAAAAAGGTTAAGGCTTTTTGGATAAAAATTTGGTGGAATATGCAGAAGATTTTCAAGCAAAGGATAAAGTTTTGTCCGTAACTTTTTTTGTTGGGAATAATTACAGATGCTACGGTTGTGGACACTAAGCTGATGTTGAATTTAATTACGGCAGCAAGACTCTTAATAGGTCAGTATTGGAAGAAGGAGGAACTGCCGACTATAGAAGAATGGACTTTAAAGGTTTCTGACCTGGCAGAGATGGCAAAGATTTCGGCTTATTTGAAAGATCACTCGCAAGAACGTTATATTATGGAGTGGAGAAAATGGATTGAGTATATCCAGAACAAATATGGGACTAAAAAGTTTCATGTAGCATTTGAATAAGTCTTTCTTTCTTTTCTCTTTTTTCTCTTTTTTTAATATATTTTATATTAATAGTGTTTGTAGTTATCCTATATGAGCTAGAGAGTGATAGATTTTAGAGTTTATGGTTGTTAGCATATGGATGTTTATGATTGGTTTTTTTGTTTTTTATACCTTGTACTTAGCTCTGGGAAGTCGGGGGGGAGGGGAGGGGGGAGGGGTAGGGAGGGAGGGAGAGGGGAGGGGTAGGGGGAACTGTTAAAGTTAAAATGTATGATAAAACTTTTCAATAAAAAAAAGCTTTCCACACCCACCTACTTACTCATCTATAGGTAGAAATGCTAAACACTTTTGGTTGGCCAAAAAACATCTCTTCTTTTGCTTGCTCACCCTGATCAGGAAAAAAAAATCTTGGGAGTATAAGAGGGTAGGTAACAGGAGGTGTTCACTTCCATATAGGTGAGTCTCAGTATGATCGATAAGGAGGAATTATGCGTGGCCTTCCTCAGTAAGTCTGTACTGTACTCTCCCACCTTTTTTTTTAATTTATCATCACCATCCAGCTACATTGGCAGGGACAGAAGAATGCATACGAAAATTCAATACGGATAGAATGGAATAGCTGTTTAAACTTTTGAATTTAGGAGATATAAATTTGGGAGAAATATGTCCACTTATACCCAAAATGATAGCTCTTGTGTTGAATCACCACCACCACCACCACCATCATAGTTAGCTGAATGAGGCCCATAGAACTCAACAAATAATCTCAGTCATTACCCTGGAAATATGATCTTGGCTATTCTGGACTCCCTGTCATCATCTTCAGCAATCCTATTTATCTTTTCTTCTTTTTTGCTGTCTATTGCATCCAGATATAAAACTATATCTATATATTTATAGCTATATATTTATAGCTATATATTTGTATTACATCTTTTGAACTTCACAAGTCTTCAGTGTTGTATTTCCAGATGTCCTAGATCTGTTAAATTAGCTTTAGTTTGAAATTCTAAGAAACAGGCATAGTTACAAGTTTTCATGGGAACAAAAATCACCATTTAGCTGACTTAGTGAGCTAAAGGCTAATCAGTCCTATCTTTTTTGTTGCTAAGAAAATTAGGTTGATTGTGAAGAACCTGTGCACAGTAAGTATTGCAAATTGGGACTTCCCAAGAGAATATATAACAACAAAGACCCCAGGAATTTTTTTAAAAAGTGAATTTAATATATTCAATAGTTATGTTTTAGTGAAATGGGGACATTATGCAGATAAAGCCACTGAAGAATGTCCTGGAATAGGGTAGGTCTCCCGGGAAGATAAATTATATAGTATACTGGTGTTTCTCTTTCTCCCTCTCGCTTACATCAGACAGATGTTTGGCAAGGAGATATGTTTTCTTGAATAGCAGCTTTATAATTTTCCTTATTTTTAAGAAAAAAAGAGGATTTTGTAATACCCAGGTGCACCACCCAAAGCACCTTAACGTTGCATGCAGTTCCCAAAAATCTTGGCTCCAGTTCTCAGAGCAATGGTTAATTCCAGGAAAGGAATTAAGAAGTATATGGGGTAACCATATTGCCTGTACAGAATTTGTAACATATTAAAGCAGGGGTGTAAAATTCGCAATGTCACATGACGTGCCGCGATGCATCACAACTTTTTTTTTCCATTGCCAGCAATGGGGTAGGCACAGTTTTGGCATGATGCATTGGGCCTGTGGGCTGGCAGTTTGACACCCCTGTATTAAAGCAATTAAAATGTAAATTAAATTAGATCAGTCAGCCTTTGTTACTAACTCCACTTCTTTTTTGAATGAGGATCCTGGCACTTCACCCAAATGCTCAGAGCAGTATTTAAAAGGTAAAGGTAAAGGTTCCCCCGCACATGCGTGCTAGTCGTTTCCGACTCTAGGGTCCGGTGCTCATCTCCGTTTCAAAGCCGAAGAGCCAGCGCTTGTCCGAGGACGTCTCCGTGGTCATGTGGCCGGCATGACTAGACGCCAAAGGCGCACGGAACGCTGTTACCTTCCCACCGTAGTGGTCCCTATTTTTCTACTTGCATTTTTACGTGCTTTCGAACTGCTAGGTGGGCAGAAGCTGGGACGAGTAACAGGCACTCACTCTGTTACACGGCACTCGGGATTCGACCCACCAAACTGCCGACCTTCCAATCGACAAGTTCAGCGTAACTATTATATGCTATTTTAAAATAATGCACAATCTTCAAAACCCATTGGAGATTCAAGCAGCCACATGGCAGCTTTTTTAAAGATTGCTCTGTGGAAGAATTGTCGCTGAACCTGTGGTGGTAAAAGGTATCCTGCCATACATATGTAAGGGGCATTCACTACCAAAAACATTGAGTTCCCTCCCCACACGATAGATATGAACTGCTTAAAATGCCCTTGTAAAACAATTCAAAGCAAACTGAATTGACCCTGAGTGACAATAGCGAGAAGACTCAGTCAGGAACCTGTGGCCAAGTACAGATAATCCTTGACTTTTAAAGATTCATTTACTGACCTTTTGAAGTTACAAAGGCACTGATAAAAGTGTCTTAACAACCTGGTCCTTTTCTTTATAACTGTTGTAGCATCCCTATGGTCAGGTGATCAAAATTCAGATAGTTGGCAACTGCCATGTATTTACTGTATGGTGTTTGCAGCATTCCAGGGTCAAATGATCACTATTTGCAACCTTCCCAGCTGATTGCTGACAAGCAAAGTCTGGATGAAGCCAGATTCATTTAACAACCACATAATTCCCTTCACAACTGCAGTGATTTGCTTAACCATGGCAAAAAGGCCATAAAATTGGCCACAACATCCTTAACAACTGCCTTGCTTAACCATGAAAATTATGGTACCAGTTGTGGTTGCAAATCAGGAACTACTGGTAATCCTAATTGTTTCTATTGGTAGTAATCATATCTCAAAGAGAGTATGATTATGTTGCTGTCCTAGTAGTAGGAAGGAATAAATAATATAAGGTCATATAGGTTGTTTACCTAAAACATTCCCCCATCATTTTTTATCTACCTGCCTTGGATCTTTTCCTTGCAGCATAGTGGGCCAAAGGTATATAAGCACGTTTTCTGCTTTTGCTTACCAAAGTGCAAAAGCTTTGCTGGGGCCCCAGTATGTACATATTGTTTATCAATTGCAGGTCAAATAAAATTATCATCAAAGTAATTTGTTTACTTTAACTGAGCCAGGTTTTGACTACAACAACCCCCTCTGGCCATTCTGTTCAGTCCAGCATTGCTATTTTTCTGCACAAACATTTAAACATGTAAGACATGCAACCAGATCCTTTGTTAACACGGCTGCTGCTGCTTCAGTTAGAATGGAAGCCTTCTATCAACTTGTGTTTATTTATTTGTTTGTTCAGAAAACAGGTTGATTGCTTTTTTCGGGTTATTATTCCTTAATAGCTTAAGGCAGGGGTGTCAAACTCAATTTCATTGAGGGCCGCATCAGCATTGCGGTTGCCCTTGGGGCTGGGTGGGTATGGCCAGGGTGGGCGTGGCCTAGTGGGTGGGCATGGCTAGAGTGCGTATGGCCTACTGGGTGGGCATGGCCAGCTCTACATCGTTCGCATCAAGGGTGCCTATGGGGGCCTGGGCAGGAGTGGGACAGATCTGAGGGTCTCTGGCAGAAGGAGGGTCTCTGGGCCAGGGCCAAGGCAGTGGGGGCCGTTCCCTCACTGTTTCCAGGATGGCTTCGTGGGCCACATGAAACCACTTCGCGGGCCGGATCCGGCCCCCGGGCCTTGTGTTTGACATGTCTGGCTTAAGGAATAGAACACAAGAAAAAAAAAACAAAAATCATGGCATATAAAATGCTAAAAATAAAGGCCTGGTTAAATATGTTTTTGACCTCCTTCTACAATAAACTGTAATGGGGAAGTGGCTTTCTTCAGATTTAGAGGAAGTTTATTCCATTATTTGGACACCCGAACACCCCTCCCCCAAATAAACCACTGGCAAACATTGCTTGCTTATTCTGTTATGTCTGTTGGCGTCACCAAAGTTATAGGAAAGAAGCCTATAAAGTTCCAAATCCACCTCCAGAACTGAGTATTTTTATTGCTCTGCCTTACTAGGCAGTGCCACTAGTATTTTTTCTTTTTTTCATTTTTAGAGGTGATGTGTATGGGTTAAAAAAGAAAAAGAAGAAAAGCTCCATATAAACCTGAGGTCTCCATTTCTTGACAGGATCTCTAATAAAAGCTATAGAGGTCTAGCTGTTTGTTTGTCTTTCAAAAAAGACAAGGCATTTAGGCATGATGTTGGTGTCATGGTGTGCAAGGATATGGATGTAGCCTGTGTCATCGGTTTATTAAATCAAATCTCTTTCCAGGATCATATTTGTCCTCTGCAAACACCATTTGATCCTGGCTTAATAATGCAATTCCTTTAAGGAACTATACACAAGTGCTTGATTTACATTTCTGTATGCTCTAAAATGCCTTCCTTTTTGGAACAGACAACCCTAGCTGAAACTAAACAGTACCATATATGTGACAATCTCATTGAAATGCTAATTGAATTATTGCCATGGTAAATAATGTAGATAAATCTTTGGGATCTATTTCAATAGTTGAAGTTATATGATAGAACATGATTTGGAAGAGAACTGGAAGTCATGAAAACTCTATATTTTATGCCTGTCATTCTAAATATCCTTCTGGTAGGAACTCAAATAATATGTTTAATGCTAAAGAACTGAATGCAGTACTTCAAGTAATGTGATCCTAAATATTTAGAGTGCCAAAGGCCAGTGCCAATACTGAACCTGAGCATAGAACTCCTTGCCCTTCAGAGAAATCTGAGTATTATTTCATTTGGTTCATCTACAGATCCAAGTCATTTTCAAGCCTTTTTTCATAGCAATTCTTAGCATAGTCTCAGGACCAATTCAAAACAGAGAAGTCTGGATCTGACATAATTTATATTATGATCTCACACAGAAATGTCTGAATGTTACAAAAATGTTCAAAAATACATTATTTATTCCTGTACGTATCCCCAATTACTGCTTCTTATTCCCCTACAGTAACTGGATATGTTAACTGTAATTATTCTGCATTGAAACCTCAGCTAGGATGCCTAAATATATTAATGAATAACCTTCAGAATGTGTAAATGTGGATTCTGATTAATTAAACCTTAACTTCATTTCTTCCAGAAAAATGTATCTTTATGAGATATGACTATTGCTACTCTGTGCAGGTGAATGCAGGAACAATATGAAGTCCCTATCAGCATGAAGCTCTGTTTGGAAAAATGCAAAAATATGAATGCTACAGTGAAAACTCCCTAAGCAATTTAGTTTCATTCTCTCCCTACAGGAGGTGCTACAGGTTGTACTTCCAGTAGGTATTAGTATGTATGAGAAAACAAGCAACTATGTCTAGAATAATTCCAGTGGTTGCTTTTGTATTAGAATTGCTTGAGATAATCACATACATATATAAGTACACACAGCTTTTCGGGAATCTTGGGATTTGGCAAGAAATAATAAAGGATTAATCAAGAAACTTCTGAATGCATTCAATAAGAAATGACATATGGTGCGTGTAGCTTGATGTTTGTATGATTAGGCTGGTGGATAATTAGAAAGAGCTGATTCTGTACCACACATGGCCAAGCCCAGTCTCTTGGAGTTCTCTTTAGTTAAGCATTTCCTCCTCAGAAGCTGAAAATAAAATTGCTTTGTTGCCTGTATTGAAATTGTCTTAAATAAATAGCATTTATTTCATTTTAAAATTCACATTGGTTTTTCAAAAGCCTCTTATTCAGATAGCAGTATCTAGCCAACCTAATAAGGTTGGATCTGGTTTACTCCAGATGAGCACTAGGAAATCCCAGCATTGTGTGGTAGATTAGGAACTTCAGAAAGTAACTCATCAGAAGCTATTGGCAACCCACATTTATATTATTAGCAAAAAATGATAGTCACAAATAACCATGCCTGAATAAAAAAAAAGATTTAGTGTAACATTCATCCTACATCTCTACCACAACTCATAGAATCATAGGGTTGTAAAGGACATAAAAACCCATCTTGTTTTAGGAGCAACTGATCTGTATTTAAGGATCTCTAACAAAAGAGCACACATCAGTTCATGTGGCAGCCTGTTCCACATGATAGAATTCTGAACCCCTTTTCTTGTAATTTTAACTCATTGGTTCTGGACTTGTACTCTGGAGGAGTAAAGAATGTCCAGTCCTTCTGTGTGCTGGCCGTTCAGATATTTGATAATTGTTAACATATATCATATATAAATGATAAATTATCTTATTTTTTCTTATTTATCCCTACAGGATAAATGTAATTGCCTCCTTCAACCATTTTCACAAGGTCTGATTTCCAGACTCCTCAATTTATTGATAGGCCTTCACTGAGCCTAATCTAACCTATCACTGCTCTTTTTATCTATGGTGCCCAAACTTCATACTGTACTCCAAATGGGGGCTGATCACAGCAGAGCAAAAGAATTACTTCATGTGAACTGGATTCCTGTTTCTCAACATCAGTAACTTTAAGATATATGGACTCCAATTCCCAGAATTCCCCAGCCAGCATGCTGGGAGCTGAGGTTGACAGACACTGGTCTAGATTCTATTATACAGCTAATGCAATAATGTTAATCTTTTAAATAGCTGCTGGGTCATATTTAAATTTTCATTAACACGATCCCTTTCACAGGTATTAATGCTAAACCAGGTCACCTTTGTCTTATTCTTGTGCCTTTCATTTTTCATAGTAAGCACAGAACTTTGCATTTCTTCCTGTTACATTCCATCCTGTTCATTTCACTTCACTACTTAAGCCCATCTTGAAGTTTGTAAATCTTTTCTTTTTCATATAAAGTATCAATCAGCCCAGCCAGTTTTCCTTCATCTACAAACTTAATAAATGTCACCTCAAATCCCTTATTTAAGGTGTTGATAAAATATTTGGAAAGAGCTTGATGACAGTCCACTCAATATTTCCTCCTAAGATGGACCATTAAAAATACTCTTCATTATTCTTCCCTTTGTGGTGCTATGATCAAGCCTATTTTATCTTTCTACAAAGTATTCAGAATCTTTCCAATAGATGGTACACCAAGCACCAAATACATTCTATCTATGGCATTCCCCTGATCCACTAAATTAGTAACTATCAAAGATAATTGAGATAGGACTAGTCACTCTTCATTATTCTTCCCTTTGTGGTGCTATGATCAAGCCTATTTTATCTTTCTACAAAGTATTCAGAATCTTTCCAATAGATGGTACACCAAGCACCAAATACATTCTATCTATGGCATTCCCCTGATCCACTAAATTAGTAACTATCAAAGATAATTGAGATAGGACTAGTCTGACACAATTACTTTGTGACAAACCTATGCCACCCTCTTAGTTGTAATTTACCTATACAAATGCTTACAAATAATCAGCTTGATCATTTGTTTGAGGAACTTCCAAAGGGACAACCTGATTTCATCCAAGTCATGCCCCTTTGAACACAGATGCATATCACAATATATGTACAAAGATACAAAGAACTTATGGCACTTGTACCCCACTGTTGTGTTAAATCTTCTAAACTACATATATCTTTACATCTCTAATATTTTTCAGATTGTAGCCTGCTGCCCCCACATACCTTTATGGTTTGACAAAAAGAAGGGGTCAACCTATTATCCAAAGCACTTGAAGGCAGGACAAGAAGCAATGGATGAATACTAATCAAGAATAGAACCAACGTAGAACTAAGGAGAAATTTCCTGAAAGTTATAATTATTAATCAGTGGAATGATTTACTTCCAGAAGTTGTGCCTGCTCTAACACTGGAGGTTTTTAAGAAGAGATTGGACAACCATTTGTCTGAAATGTTATAAGATTTTCTGCTTGAGCAGGGGACTAGACTAGCGGACCTCCATCCTCTCCAATTCTGTTATTCTGTTATATCTGTTTGGCACCATTCATCATGCCTCTGTCAGAGCCTGAATCTGCTGAGGAAAGTGACCTGGAACTGGAGCCTATGGAGGTCAAGGGAGAGGTGTCTGTGGCTTCAGAGGGATGGGGGAAAGAGCAGGCCGAGGCAGGCCAGGGCCCTTCAGGATTGGGACAGGATGAACATGAGAGACAGAGCTCAGGTGATGAGCAAGAGAGTGGAGAGAAGGAGGGAACAACACAGGCAGGCTTAACTACTTAGGGGGAGAGTACCCTTCCCCTCTTCACAAGGCACACTTGGAGACTGAGACTTTAAGGAGATGGTGTAGGGAGGGGCATTTGTTGGGAACAAATACTGATTTCTTGGAGTTTTGTGTGCTGTTGCTGATCTTGGAAACAACTCTCTGATCTGTGTTGTGATTTCTGCTTGGAAACCCTGAAACTCTAACCACTGGACTGGCTGACAAACTTGATTTGATGTTCAAAGACCTTGGATTGAATTTTGGCTTCTCTTCTGAAACTGCTCAGGCAAGCTTGTATTTCCACAGACTTGTTAGATTTTAGATGTACATTCCATTCCTTGTTATCTACATGGCCTTGAGTAAATTTCTCTTCTAATCTAACTGTATGTGAAACTACTTGCAGCCAGAGGCTGCTGAAGGTGTGTGTATGTCTTACTTTGTTCTGAGGCTTCCCAGAAATGTGAGAGCATTTGGAGAAAATTTGGAGCAATTAAAGAGCGGTTTGAATTGCCAGCTGACTGCAAATTTGTGCATTTATTTTCAAAAGATTACTAGTGCTTGGAGAGTGAGTAAAGCAAGATTATCAATATTTCAGAAACTAATCTCATTCAGAATCATTTTGTCAACAGCCCAAGAAATATGGATTGATCTCCAGGGCCCTTCAAGCATATGCCTGAAGAACCATCCATATCATGCCTTACATAAATATCATTAAAAATGCCATTTGTAGACAATGGCTTTTCTAAGTCTTCTAAAATAGCAAATCATCTCATAGCATGAAATGAGCAATATCACATTCTCATAAATTTTATAGATGTAGCACAATGTCTGATATAATACAAAGACTTTTCAGTTATCTGTAACTCATATAGTGAGAGGCATGAACTATACAGTATAAATTCCTTAATTGGAGTATATTCATTCTACTAGTTCCCTTGACTCTTCTGCCCTTCTAATTGTTCCCACTGAAAAAAAAGTCTGTTTCTTTGTGCATAGATCTGGTATGTATTTTAATGGATTTCCAGCATTTCTAGTGGCCTTTAATTTCTTCCTACACTACTCATAGATGCTACTAGGTTAAACTGATCAAATGTTAATTTAAAATTGCTTAACATTATGGGATTAAGAAAACTTGTTTAAAGTTATGCTCATAACTGTTCAACACATGTTTTCATTCAAAAGTCATAATATACGCGGTATCTCATTCTAAGTAAAACAATGCAAATCTGAAAAAATGCTGTCTTTTATTATATAGAATAACTTTAATTTGTGTCAAATATAAATGACCCTCTTGTCTCTCTCCACTGACTAATAATCATAAGACTTAAGAAAAAATACGTTATTTGCCATTTCAGTTTGAGCACAATAAATTATGGTTTTCTCTTTAGCATCTACAAGAATGACTCTTTCTTAAAAATAAAGAATACACTTCTAGATGGTTCCATGTACGTTGTAGATTTTATATTATACTTGTTGTTGTTGTTAGCTGCGAAGTCATGTCCGACCCATTGCGACCCTATGGACAACGTTCCTCCAGGCTCCATCCAGCCACCTCATTCTCTGTCGTCCCCTTCTTCTATTGCCCTCAATCTTTCCCAGCATTAGGCTCTTCTCCAGTGAGTCCTTCCTTCTCATTAGATGGCCAAAGTATTTGAGTTTTAGCTTCAGGATCTGGCCTTCTAAAGAACAGTCAGGGTTGATCTCCTCTAGGACTGACCGGTTTGATCGGCTTGCAGTCCAAGGGACTTGCAGGAGTCTTCTCAAGCACCAAAGTTCAAAGGCCTCAATTCCTTGGCACTCAGGCTTTCTTATGGTCCAAATTTCACTGCCATACATTGCAACTGGGAAGACCATAGCCTTGACTATACGAACTTTTTTTGACAGGGTGATGTCTCTGCTTTTTAGTGTGCTGTCTAGATTTGCCATGGCTTTCCTCCTGAGGAACAAGCGTCTTTTAATTTATTGGCTACAGTCCCCATCTGCAGTGATCTTGTAGCCCAGGAAAATAAAATCTGTCACTACCTCCATTTCTTCCCCATCTATTTGCCAGGAATTGAGAGGGCCGGATGCCATGATCTTGGTTTTCTTAATGTTAAGTTTCAACCCAACTTTTGCACTCTCCTTCACCTGCAACAAGAGGCTCTTTAGTTCTTCTTCACTTTCTGCCATTAGAGTGGTATCATCTGCATATCTTAGGTTGTTAATATTTCTTCCAGCAATCTTAATTCCAACTTTTGATTCATCTAGCCCTGCCTTTCTCATGATGTGCTCTGCTTATAAGTTAAATAGGCAGGGCGACAGTATACAGCCCTACCGGACTCCTTTCCCAATTTTGAACCAATCAGTGGTTCCGTGTCCAGTTCTCACTGTTGCTTCTTGGCCCGCATATAGGTTTCTCAAGAGACAAATAAGATGTTCTGGTACTCCCATCTCTTTAAGGACTTTGCCACAGTTTGTTATGATCCACACAATCAAAGGCTTTAGCATAGTCAATGAAGCAGAAGTAGATGTTTTTCTGGAACTCTCTAGCTTTCTCCATGATCCAGCGTATGTTGGCAATTTGATCTCTAGTTCCTCTGCCTCTTCGAAATCCTGCCTGTACTTCTGGTACTTCTCAGTCCACATACTGCTGGAGTCTAGCTTGTAGAATTTTAAGCATAACTTTACTAGCATGAGAAATGAGTGCAATGGTGCGATAGTTTGAACATTCTTTGGCACAGCCTTTCTTTGGAATTGGAATGTAAACTGATCTTTTCCAATCCTGTGGCCACTGTTGAGTTTTCCAAATTTGCTGGCAAATTGAGTGTAGCACTTTTACTGCATCGTCTTTTAAGATTTTGAATAGCTCAGCTGGAATACTGTCACCTCCACTAGCTTTGCTGTTGCTCAGCTTTTCTAAGGCCCACTTCACTTCACATTCTAGGATGTCTGGCTCGAGGTCAGTGACCACATCATTGTGATTATCAGGGACGTTAAGCTCATTCTTGTATAGTTCTTCTGTGTAATTTTGCCACCTCTTCTTAATCTCTTCTGCCTCTGTTAGGTCCCTGCCATTTTGGTCCTTTATCATGCCCATTTTTGCATTAAACGTTCCCTTCATCTCTCCAATTTTCTTGAAAAGATCTCTGTTCCTCCCTATCCTACTGTTTTCTTCTATTTCTTTGCACTGTTCATTTAAGAAGGCATTCTTATCTCTTCTACCTATTCTCTGGAATTCTGCATTCAATTGGGCGTATCTTTCTTTTTCTCCCTTGCCTTTCACTTCCCTCCTTTCCTCAGCTATTTGCAAAGCTTCCTCAGATAGCCATTTTGCTTTCTTGCATTTCTTCTTCTTTAGGATGGTTTTAGTTGCTACCTCTTGTACAATGTTGCGAACCTCTGTCCATAGTTCTTCAGGCACTCTGTCTATCAGATCTAATTCCTTAAATCTATTTGTCACCTCTACTGCATATTCAATAGGGATATGATTTAATTCATACCTGAGTGGCCTAGTGCTTTTCCCTACTTTCAGTTTAAGCCTAAACTTTGCAACGAGAAACTCATGGTCTGAGCCACAGTCAGCTGCTGGTCTTGTTTTTACTGACTGTATAGAGCTTCTCCATCTTTGGCTGCAGAGCATATAGTCAATCTGATTTCTGTGTTGACCGTCTGGTGATGTCCATATGTAGAGCCGTCTCTTGGGTTGTTGGAAAAGAGTGTTTGCTATGACCATGGTATTCTCTTGACAAAGTTCTATCAGCCTGTGCCCTGCTTCATTTTGTACTCCAAGGCCAATCCTGCCTGTTATTCTGGTTATCTTTTGGCTTCCTACTTTAGCATTCCAATCCCCCATGATGATGACATCATTTTTCGTTTTAGTTCTATAAGGTGGTGAAGGACTTCATAGAACCAGTCAATTTCATCCTCTTCAGCACCGGTGGTTGGGGCATAGTCTTGGACTACTGTGATATTGAATGGTTTGCCTTAGATTCGAACTGAGATCATTCTGTCATTTTGAGGATTGTATCCCAGTATTGCTTTTCCTACTCTTTTATTGACTATGAAGGCTACTCCATTTCTTCTGAGGGATTCTTGTCCGCAGTAGTATACCTGATGGTCATCTGAATTAAATTCACCCATTCCTGTCCATTTTAGTTTGCTGATACCTAAGATGTCGATGTTTAGTCTTGTCATCTCTTGTTTGACCACGTCCAGCTTTCCTTGATTCATGGATCTTACATTCCAGGTTCCTATGGAGAAAAAATCTTTACAGCATTGGACTTTCCTTTCACCACCAGACACATCCACAGCTGAGCGTCCTTTCAGCTTTGGCCCAGTCGCTTCATTCTTTCTGGCGCTACTAGTACTAGCCCTCTGCTCTTCCCCAGTAGCATATTGGACGCCTTCCGACCTGAGGGGCTCATCTTCCAGCGTCATATCGTTTTGCCTTTTGGTACTGTCCATAGGGTTTTCATGGCAAAGATACTGGAGTGGGTTGCCATTTCCTTCTCCAGTGGATCACGTTTTGTCAGAACTCTCTGCTATCACCTTTCCATTTTGTGTGGCCCTGCACAGCATAGCTCATAGCTTCATTGAATTACACAAGCCCCTTCACCACGACAAGGAAGTAATCCATGAAGGGGATATTATAGTTAGTGATATCTATTTACATGCACATGTAGAGACATACACACACACACACACACTGAGAGAGAGAGAGAGAGAGAGAGAGAGCCTCAGGAATTCTGGGAGTTGAATTCCACAAGTCATAAAAGAGCCAAGGTTGCCTACCCCTGCTATAGCTTATGATGCTATTATAGTACGTATTGTGGTAATTGTTTATCAGTCCCCAATGTTTATTCTTTGAAGAATTGGGATATATTGTGAGACCCATTTTTTTAGGCTTTATACACCGATAAATCAGACTCTCATTTTCAAGAACAAAAATAGCATTTCCAAGTCAATGATAATATAGCAATACATCCAGCAATACATCTTCCTCCTATTAACACAACAGGGTATTGCTAAGTATATACATATTCTAGCAGCCTGCAGTTTAGCACAAAACAGCTAAGATTATAAGAACCCTGTTAATCTCTGTGGAAACTAGAAAATTAAATGTTGAACATTATGAAATAGTGATGTTAGTCACTGCCAAAATGCAGGTATTATCCTCCATTATTACATGGGTGAATGCGGGTAATATTACTTTTGAGTTATTTCATTTTGCCATATTATAGCAAAGGCCCTGGATAATAGATCAACATTGATATAATCCAAAAATGGCAAGATTTATAATATATATATCAGAATGGCTCTTATATCCTAAATAAACCAATCTTTTATCTGACCCTTGTTCTGACAGCAAAATCATCTAGTTCTACTGCCTTCATTATCAAATGAGAAAATTTACTTACAACTCCATTATTAAACAATGGCTGGTGTTGTAGTTCCATTGATTGTAGATCAAGCCACCAATGTATGAATCAAGTAACTCAAATGAATCTGGAAACCTTTCCCCACTTTTTGCTCAATGGAATACCTCATTAGAAGACCTGAAGATTTTCTCAATGGTCTGATCTCTTGCAATTACTAATTAGTCACTTAACAGAAAAGATTGGAAAATGGGCAATCCAAGGCTCAGCAAGGACTTCTGGAAGTGGTGTCCACACACTTCCTGTGGGCTGTTCTGGGCCTGGGAGGCTCCCTGGCTCTGAATGGACTTCCGGAAGTTGCATCCATGCAGAGAACTGGTAGTTCAGGTATTTGAATCCCACCACTGACTATAGTCAAGTACTTACTCCATTCAACCAATAATTTGGAAGTCCATGTCAGTGCTGCTTGGCTGATCCCAAGGCCAGAAGCATGAGAATGGAATGCAGATCATCACTGAGCCTTCCAAGAATCAGAAATGTCACCAAAACAATTTGTTTGAATCCCATTGGACACTAAACAGATAATGAGGGAGGGGAACCTGGGAAAGAGGAAAGTGAATAGGCAGTTTTCATGCACAAACCTCAGATCTGCCCTTTTGCTATCTTGTAACCACTTGGCTTTAGTAAAAGTATACCTTTCACTAGCAATGTAGTCGAAGGTTGTTCTTTTCTAAATGTCCAAGTCAGGACAAGTCCAATAGTCTATTAAGATAAATATTTCTATACGAGTGAAAACTGTGCACTGGTGGAGAAGGAGCCAATGAATCCAGAGCTTATATCTTGTTATATTATGCCCCATATACAGAAGCTTGCTTTATAACTCACTTTATAACTCACTATTTGATGACATGCCCAGACAACTCTGATTTATTTTATGTACAATTACTTTGATCCACCAGTACAATATTGCTTCCTTGAATCAGACTAAATTTTGTTATACTGCTTGTAAAACTGGATACACCCTGACTGTTTTGATGACCTAATTAAAATCTTGTTTTTTTATTTTATTTGAAATAGAAATTGCTTAACTGCAATTATTTTGTTAATTTACAGAGTTTTGGCCAGTGCCATAATAAAGATTACCACTCAATAGTTCCAGAGACATTGTCTTTATTATTTAAATTCTGTTCATGGGGGACTTAAGGAACATTTACAAAGGAAAACACAGTTTCCACCATCAGCACCCCTTTCTTAAAGCTCTAGTAGATACACAAGACTAATCAATTCCCGAAGAAGGATAAAATTCTCCTTTGTTTAGGCTGAATGGTCAGCCTAAATGAATTTATTCATAATAATATACAAAAAGACTGCCTATCACTCTTTCTCCTTTATGGTGTTCATTTTTTATTTAAAGGATGTTTACTAACATTAGGTTTGTGATTATGGGCTTTTGAACATTAGGGACATTCCCAGCATCTCTTTATTCTTAAAATGACTGAGGAAATCAGGCATTTTAGCAAGTTCAATCTCAGAAGAGTTTACCTAGGGTCATAAATATTTACTGACCTTTGTTACCTATTGTTGGAAGTTTGAATATACAGTTATATTATTTGGATGTTCTGTAAGCTCCTCAGGCTTCATAAGACTTATGAATTATATTTTTATGACCTAAGGGGCAGGTTTTTAATAATGTATTTGGATTATTTCTTAATCCATACTTATAATTTTGCCATCTCCCTTGAAAATATTTTAGGCTCTCTGTAGCTCTGACAGGTTTAACTTCTCTCTGTTTTGATTCAATTCAACTTTTTCAATAGTTTGTGGGAATGTTGAAGATGGATTACATTTTGACTTCTGCAAAGTATTGGACAAAGTATCTCATGACATTCTGATAAGCAAGCTAGTTAGGTGCGAGCTGAATAATATGATAATTAAGATGATACATGGCTGGCTCAAAAATCATAAACAAAGAAAGTCAATTTAAGCTATATCAGGGGTAGGCAACCTTGGCTATTTTATGACTTGTGGACTTCAACTCCTGGAATTCCTGAGCCATCCATGATGGCTCAGGAATTCTGGGAGTTGAACTCCATGAGTCATAGAAGAGCTAAGGTTGCCTACCCCTGAACTATATCAACAGAAGTACAGTTTTGGAATGATGGAGAAATCATATTTCCCTTTTATTCTGTTTAATTTAGACCCCAGATTTTAAAGTCCAGTTCAGGGCATCGTATCTTAACAAGACTAAGAAAAACTGGAAGAGGCTTAGAGCTGAGATGATATGAGGTTGATTGAATAATAAAAATCGGTTTACTAAGAAAGGTGGGTAGAATTAGTGCTGAGAAAAGATTTTATGGCAGTTGTGGTATGGAGGCGCTTTTTGAAAACATGGAAGGATCTCAGATGGAAGGTTCTCTAGCATGCAGGAAAGGAGGTCCCAGCATAATGGATTTCGTGTCTTCATAGGAAAAGTTTGACCTCATTGTCCTAAATCTCCTCTCCCAACTTTAGAATAATAAAAATACTGTATAATCAAAGTATGACAGTTGCATGTCAAAATAAGATAAAAATAGCTGCTGAAAGAATAGATCACATGAGGCTCTTTAGCCAAAATTATTGTTAGGATATTCTTTCTTATTGTAAATTATTTTTTATAATAAAAGCATTATTAATATATAGGAAAGAGACATAAATTCTAAATTAGGTATGAATATATAGCATTTTCTTCTAAACAAACTCTTTACTCTGCAAAGAACAAATTCAGTATGAAGGAAAATGATGTCTTTTAAAAGTTCACAAAAACCTCTTTATAGAAATAGCATACTGTAGCTCTGCAAAATGTATTTGCTACATAACAGCCTAAGTGTGACAATAGTGTTTACAGCAGCAATCATAATGAATAGCACTTCCATGTATAGATCTAAACATGTGGCCACTAAGGATATTTTGTAAAGCTACCCTGAACTTTTCTAAAAGGCAGAACGTGTTTTAAGTATAAAAATAAAAATGAAGATGCATTTATTTCAAACCATGTAAACACCCACAAGAATAATTCATTTTAATAACAATCTAGCATTGAAAAGTGGTGCTTTATGAAAATAGCACAATGTAAGTTTAAAACCTGGAATGCAAGCTGAAGCAATAATAATAAAGCTACAGTAAAATGAAATCTCAGATTGGATTATAACTTTGTCAAGTATAGCTCTCTTCAAAAAGCCTGAAGTGGAAGGGGAAAAATTCTTTTATTTCAAGATAAAAAGTGAACTCAATATTTAATTACCAGAACAAATGCAATCAGGTTACCATCAGGATAAAGGAAAGTATGAATATAGTATAAGGGCTTTTGTGTATGAAAGCAAATATGTTGTTAATCTAGCACATTTATTCAATAACAATCAGTCAAATGTTTCTGGGAACATCAGCAGAGATTGTCACCATCATTCTATGTCAGGGGTCCCCACCCCCTGGTCCGTGGATCAGTACCTGTCCATGGCATGCCAGCAACCAGTCTGCATAAATAAGCAAAGCCCCATCCGTGAGATGCAGGCAGCACACAAAACCATGCACCCTCTGGTCCACAGAAAAACCCCTTTCCATGTAACTGATCCCTGGTACCCAAAAGGTTGGGGATCTCTGCTCTAGGTACCATCAAGAATGTTGTCTTATGTTTAGAAACAAGTTTGGTTTCTGTGAGTGCCAGAGTTTGGTTCTAGCTCTTAAATTTCTAGTTATTATTATATTATCCCTGCTCTATGGGTCTGGCTCCTCTGCTCTCGGAGACTATTTTGCATCTCTTTAGAAGACCAGATCCTTAAGTTGAAACTCAAATACTTTGGCCACCTAATGAGAAGAAAGGACTCACTGGAGAAGAGCCTAATGCTGAGAAGGATTGAGGGTAATAAAAGAAGGGGACGACAGAGAATGAGGTGGCTGGATGGAGTCACTGAAGCAGTAGGCGTGAGCTTAAATGGACTACAGAAGATGGTAGAGGATAGGAAGGCCTGGAGGAACATTGTCCATGGGGTCACGATGGGTCAGACACAACTTCACAACTAACAACAACAACAACAAAAGCTAACAAGAGGTAACACCAGACCTTTGGAAACCTCTGTCCATTAAGATTTGAAAATGCTGGGAATCATCTTAATTAACTGGGATATTGAGGTAGTCTAAGCCTAGTATTCAACTCCACAGTTTATGGATCTTGTGCTATCATCTTATCTCTCCTGAATACTAATTCTGAAAGATTGCTGAGGCATCAAATTGGCTACACCTAGGCCAGGTTGTATGCGTTTTCTTCTGCAGTCCTACCAGTGCACATAAATACTCCTCTTCAGCAGCTTGGATGCCCATGTGGGGATGGTTCTGTAGAATTCCACCATACACACCTTTATTGCTCTCTTTACAAGAAATCTTGAAAGACATGCTGTGTATCTATCCCATTTTAAAGAGCTATCCTGGTAGACAGCTAAATGTCACCTTTTCTATCTGACAAAGACCTGACATATTTTTCCACATTGCCTGATTTTGTGCTATCATTTGTAATATCCATCTTAGTTATGGTTCAAGATTAGTACACATTTTCGTGATAGCAACTGTTATCTGTAATGTTACTATATGAATTTATTTTTATATCATATTATTGTATTATATATTATTGTGTTTAATTTTTAGTTTTATTAATAATTATAGGGTTATGAACTTTTACTATAGTGATTTTCAGCTTAAGGACTGAAAATCATTTGATTTGGTTTCATTGTTGTTCCAAAGCAGTTGTAATTCAGTAACATATGAGTCTCTCAAATACTGTAAAATGCACTTTACAGTGACAAGTTCATTTTCCATGAAGATGCTCCAGTCTAGAAATGGGATCCAGAATTACTCAATTTTACAGTAGACACAACTGAAATCCATGAAAAAAATATTATTGTCATGATTAAATTGATATCCAACCTCATGTTCTGTAGGAATATATTTTATATTTTTTTAAAATATACACCTTTGTAAGGCTTTTGAATCTAGTATCATTGGAATATTGTAGTCCTTTTTATTTTTTTATTTTATTTTCTTCTTAAGGTAAGAAGATTGTCTCTGTGTAAGGTAATATTCACTAAATAAGTTTTTGGAATATTAAAATGACTAGAAGTGGCTACTTGAGGGGAAATGTTGGAATGGTGGTTTGAAGTGACTGAGGAGTTTAACAAGAACTTGCTCAGAAAAAAAGAAGGAAATGCTCACCTTACCTGAAAAACTGCAGCATGAAGAAGTGAAGCGTTCTGCATTTCACTGGTTTTAGCTTTATTTCAACATGGTGAAATAGCACAGAAGAGTTTAACAAAGATAGAGGAGAAGCTGAGACACATGGTTCAACTATTACTGCTCTGAACAGTATTGGTCCCAACAGAAGGCCCATGACAATGGAGGGGAAGATGATGTTGCTTGAATTCCATGGTTGCTATGGCTGCAGGTGTTCACTACTCAGCCAGGTAATACCAGCAGTGGTAGTGAGTATGGGATTTGCTCCCGGTAAACATACACTAGCTTTCCCTGCTAGTGTTGATCAATGTTAGCTTTTTTAGTCTTAGGAATTCCCTAGTGATTTTGGATTTAGCTTGTTCTAGGGTGCTTACTGTTGAAACTATGGTTGAGTCTGTCCCTAGGTTATGAGACTGAATAATTTTCATTGTATCTTCTGATGTGTCCTCTGAAGACATGATGAAAATTACTTAATCTTAATTTCTGGAAGCTTGGCATTCAGACAAATCAGCCGTCAATAGGTACATAGAGATAAACCACATTTCCACACCATTTAAAAGAGAGATTTTTTTTTTAAAACAAAACAACTTAAAAGGCTAAGAAAGAAAACAAATAAAAAGATCTGTTCCTCCTGGTTGATGAAAACCTCTAAATAATGGACAACTGGGTCAGGCTTGTGGTAAAATACTCCTTTGATAAAGGGAGTATTATTCCTTTCTTTAAAAAAGGCAGTGGTGCACTCTCTCTTCAAGAAGCAATAGCTCAAACTGGATGTACTAGGTAATTACCAGTCTGTCAGCAGCATCCACTTTCTATGGAATTATGGAGAAAGTGACTGAATTGCAATTGCATAGAATTTGGAAGAAACAAATTATTTGGACCCATTTAATTCTGGTTTCAGTCCTTGGTTCAGCTTGGAGACATCATTGCTGATGCTTACTCTGGTTGGATTGGAAGGATAGGGAAAATGTTTTGATCATGCTTGATTTCTCAGTAACCATCACTAACAGGACAACAGTATCTTTTTGATCTCTGAGAATTAGGAAGGGAGAGCACTGTGTTACCATCGTCCTTAATTCCAGTTGTATGGAATGATACAGCTTCTCTTACTAATAGGCCTTGGGGCTTGATACTCTCTCTGCTCCTTTTTTAACATTTACATGAAGTCACTGGGCAAGATCATCAGTGTGTGGTTAGGTATGATGAGAGCATGTCGATGACACCAACTATATATTTTGAACCAGGATTTCAAGTGATTGCTGTTAAATGTTGTCTGGATTGAGGTCCTTGGTGCTCTCTGTGCTTGCTTGTTTTCTTGCAGACATTTCATTTCCCTAACTAGATAAAATCACCAGTGCTAGTAAGGAGTGCACTTTGCTGTTGGTTGATATTCTGGTGTCTTTCCTGTCTGGGTGGGTGGGAGTGGTCTTAGGGATTCTTTGGTAGGGCTGTTTACTAATGGCTCTGTGGCAGTTTCTTGATTGGGGTATTGTTTACTTGATTGTTGGTCTGAAGGTAGCCTTGGAGTTAATCTATGCTGATCTGAGTGCTGATTACTAGTGAAGATGTTCTGGAGTCTTTTTTTCTTTGGGGCTGGTTGACTGTCTCTTTTGTATACTCTATTATACTCTATTAATGCCTATGTGTCTATTGATGGCTGATTTGTCAGAGTGCCAGGCTTCTAAAAATTCTCTGGGATTTTTGGATTTGACCTGGTCTAGGATTGTCACATTTTCCTAATTGAAACCAGCAACCCAGAAGAAAAAAAACAGGAGCCATCTACAACATACAATGTAAGAACTGCAACAACCACTATGTAGGACAAACAGGCAGAAGATTGGCAAAATGTATCCATGAACACCAACTGGCAGTCAAAAGGCATGATGAAAATTCTTTAGCTTCACAACATGTAGACAGATTTAACCATAGTTTCAGTTGGGAAAATGAAGCTAACATACTGGCCATGAATTTTAATTATAATAGAGAAAAAATAGCTAGCATACTACCATTATGATCTTTTAATTCTTAGCAGTCATAGGTTTCTTGCTCATGTATTTTTTTCCAGATCAAGTGGCATTAGACCAGGAGCTAGGATGATGCCAACATAATATGTATATAAAAGCCATTTGAGTTTAGTGTCTCAATAACAGCTGTTTTTTGAAGGGCTATATTCATCATTTAAATAAGCTATGTGGCAGGACTGGTGCCCTGGAACAAATTTCAAGTGCTAAATAATGATGGATGCAGAGAAAAGAGCATTGATTGAACAGAATCTCATGTTTCTGTATTAAGTTGAATCGATTAACCTAGCAATAAAGTATACTCATAATTATCTTGTATCAATAAATAAACAAGAAGTGAGAATGTCTTAATTGGCAATTGCCTGTCATCTGATTTTATAATCCTTCAGATATACAGCATCCTATTAAAATTGGCTTCAAATCCCATAAGTCTGATCTTTACTGCTGAACACTCTTGGCAAAATGTAATGTTTTTCAAGATGCAAATAGAAAAAAAAATCATATTAATAATTCCTGCTATGTGTCCAACTTCATTGGACTTCTCTCATCCATGACCATAACAATTCAGATGAGAGTACACAACATAAAACAGGGAAAACTCAGATAGCTGCCCAGCATGTCTCTGGGTTATTCTGCATGCAGTCTAAACTACTTGCCTTGTATACTGATCCAGCTTATTATTAAGGCAACCCTGAAATTCCAAACTTGGAATTGTGGGCAGGCAATAGGACTGGACTGTTATTCAATTCAGATTACAGCTGCTGCAGGATTTGATTTGTCATTTTTCTACTTCTTGCCTTTCCTACTACACAGGAAGGGAAGCTTCATAGTTGACTCCTAGGTTGGCCAATGAATGCCTTTTCTTTTTAGAGACTGTTTCTTACTCACTGGCCTCTATAACTTTTTTTTGCTTATAATTATTTTCCTTTTTCTCTTATGATACCATAATTGCTATATAATTGAATAATCAAAGACTAGGTGGCTGCTTTTTCTTTCTTATCTTCTGTAGTCAAGAAAAAGGAAGGAAAAAAGGATGCTCAAAAAAGAGAAATTTTACAATACTATGGGCAGAGAATGGGGAAAAAAAAAACAAAAAACCCCAAGCATGGCCAAAACAAAACACCAAGAAAGGCCAGAAATAAAAGGGTGCCAACTGGGAATATTCTTAATAGACTTAATGGGAAATTATTATTTTAAATAGTAATCTTATTAAACATTACAATTAAATCATGAAAACAAATACTAATTTTAAAAATAAAAGAAAAAAATTAGTGCAGAAAAGAAAAATAGAAAAAGAAAAGAAAAAGAATATAGCAAAAAAAGAGAAAACAAATATATAAAGAGTCACTCAGTAGTGAGAGGAATGGATATAAAATCAATCAATCAATCAATCAATCAATCAATCAATCAATCTGCGTGCATGTGCATGCTTGTCCGCTGGTCTCACAAAACCATCCCCTCTCCCCACCGCAGCATCAGTCTGCAAAACCAGAAAGGAACTCTGATCTAAAACGTTATCAGGAGATAATGTTCAGGACCAAGGAGAACACTCATGCAATTGAAAATTGCCTAGGCATTGATAAAAAAGTTTTGTAGGTTAATTAGGACAGCCTTCTAGAACAATTCCACTCCCAGATTCAGTAACTTTTTTTTTTAAATGAACCACTGCACTTTTTCTAGCTTGGATTGTCTTTTTGGTTCCTGGAAAAATCTGAAACTTAGTCCTTAAAGCAGAACAACAGCAAAACAACTTTGGATAAGTTAAAGATTCCAGATTGTATTTCCACCTTAATTAGAATTCTTTATTGGCCAAGTGTGATTGCCACACAAGGAATTTGTCTCCAGTGCATAAGCTCTCAGTGTACCTGTAAGCAACAAGTGATAAATCATGATCATATAATACATTAATCATAAATCATAACATACAACACTCAGTGATTGTCATAGGATATAAATAAGCAATCAACATAAATCATACTATGATACTAAATCAAACAATTAATATAAATCATAAGATGCAAGCAACAAAGTTATAGTCATAAGAAGATAAGGAAATAGGTAATAGGAAAAATGAGAATGATAATAGTAATACAGACCTGTTAGGTAGTTGACTGGTTTGTGGGAATTAGTTGTTTAGTAGATTGATGGCATGAGGGAAAACTGTCCTTGTGTCTAGTTGTTTTGGTGTGCAATGCCCTATAGTGTCATCTTAAGGGAAGAAGTTAAAACATTTTATGTCCAAGATGTGAGGGGTCTGTAGATATTTTTACAGCCCTCTTTCAGGCTTGTACAATGTACGGGTTGTCAACGGAAGGCAGGCTGGTAACAATTGTTTTTTCTGCATTCTAACTATCCATTGACATCTGTGTCTGTCTTGTTTGGTTGCAGTGCCAAACCAGAGAGTTATACAGCCTCAAGAATTCCTTTGTAGAACTGTATTAGTTGCTCCTTGGTCAGTCTAAGCTTTCTGAGTTGGGACAGGAAGAACATTCTTTGTTGTGCTTTTTTGATGACATTTTTCATGTTAGGTGTCCATTATAAGTCTTGAGATATTATAGAACCTAGAAATTTGAAGGTCTCTATTGTTGATACTGTGTTGTTGTCTAGTATTGTAAGAAGTGGTAGAATAGGAGGGCTTCTACTAAAATCTACTATCATTTCTACAGTTTTGAGTGTGTTTAGTTCTAGATTGTTCTGCCATATCACAAGCTAGTTGTTTCTGTTTGTATGCAGATTCATCACTGTATGCAGGCCAATCACTGTTCTATCATCTGCAAACTTCAGTACTTTAACAGAGGGATCCTTAATGATGCAGCCATTGGTAGAGAGAGAAGAGAAGTGGAGAGAGCACACAGCCCTAGGGAAGGGTCTGTGCTAATTGTATAGTACCTGATGTGATTTTACCTAGCTTCATCTGCTGCTTTCTCTCTGTTAGAAAGCTTGGGATTCACTTACAAGTGTGGTCAGGCACAGCTAGCTGAATCAGTTTAGTTACAAGAGTATCTGGAATGATGGTATTGAATGCTGAGCTGAAGTCCACAAAAAGGACCTTTGCATAGGTCCTTGGAGATTCAAGATGTTGTAGGATGTAGTGCAGAGCCATATTAACAGCATCATCTGCTGATCTATTCGCTTGGTAGGCAAATTGCAAGAGGTCTAACAATGGATCCATTTCTAAGAGTTCTTGATCCTTGGACCTGAGCTAGGAAACTGCTAGTTCTGTATTTCCAAAAGGTTTTTATGTAAAATCATAGAATCAAACAGCTGGAAGGGCTGTTCATGGCTCTTTTACCTTCATGTTCAATACAAGAATCCAAGCTAAAGCATCCTCAAGAAATGTCTAACATCAGTTTGAAGATATTAGAAGAATCATCCTTTTAAATAACTGTTATTTTCTTTATAGTGATCTTATGGTTAGGAAGTATTTCATAACAATCAAATGGAATATTCTTTCCTATGTATAAAGATCATTATTAAGTATCCTGTAGTCTAAGTTGATAGATCATAACTTTACCTTGGCATTAAAACATGATGTACACCCACAGATTGTGTTTCCCAAGATTGAACATACCGGTATGTAGTTCCTGAAATACATTTCCATAGAATTTTGTTTCCTGAAGATGGTGCTCATCTGCAAATATCCACCCATTTGATTTTTTTTATTGAAAAGTTTTACAGTACATTTTATTTTTAACAAAACAAAACAAAACCCCTCCCAACCCCCTCCCCTCTTCCCAACCTTCCCCAACACCTCCCTCCCTTCCCCTCCCCCCTCCCCAACTTCCCAGAGCTAAATACAAGGTATAAAAGTAGAAACAATCATAATCTACCGTATGCAAACAACAATAAACTATTAAATCTATCTCACTTTAACTCTTATAATATAACTACAAGCAATATAAATATCACATCAATACTTATTCAAATGCTAAGTGAAACTTTTTAGTCCCATATTTATTCTGGATATAATCAATCCATTTTTTCCACTCCACAATATATCTCTGTTGCGAATGGTCTTTCAAATATGCTGAAATCTTTGCCATTTCCGCCAGGTTGGAAACTTTTAAAGTCCATTCTTCTATAATCGGCAGTTCTTCCTTCTTCCAATATTGCCCTACTAAAAGTCTTGCTGCTGTAATTAAATTCAACATCAACTTAGTGTCCACAACAGTAGTGTCAGTAGTAATGCCCAGTAAAAACAATTGTGGACAAAACTTTATCCTTTTCTTAAATATCTTCTGCATATTCCACCAAATTTTAATCCAAAATGCTTTAACCTTTTTACAGGTCCACCATATATGAAAATACGTTGCATCTTCACCACCACACCTCCAACATTTAGGCTGGCAGTTCGGATACATACTTGCTAGTTTTTTAGGATCTAAATGCCACCTATAAAACATTTTATAAAAGTTCTCTCTTAAATTTTGAGCTTGCGTAAATTTTACATTTCTCACCCAAATCTTTTCCCAAGTATCCATTGTAATGACTTCTTGAAAATTCTGAGCCCACTTTATCATACAATCTTTAACAAGTTCTATCTCTGAATCAATTTCTATCAGTGCAAGATATATCCATTTGATGTGTGCTTGACCTTGATTTCTAATTTGCTTTACCAAATTTTCATCAGTCATTGAAAAAACAGTTTTCTGATCTTCTTTCCACCTGGCCTGTAATTGCCCATACTGAAACCAAGTTTGAACAATCTTTTCTTCTCGTAAAATATTATACGGCTTCAAATACCATACATTCCTTTCCAAACTTAAAACCACCCATTTGATTTTTAAGTTCATTAGAACTCAAGAACCTGTTATGGTCCAGATCAGACTATTTGTCTGTTTAGTCTAACATTGTCTATATTGGTAGTATGACGTGGCGTTTTTATTTTTCACATCATTATTTTAGTGAAAAAAGAAACATTCATAGACAAGCCATGTACTTTACTGGAAATCGTGTCCCCATTCATCTTGCATAAACTTAGATAAGGCTCTATTTACTGGCTTTGAAAATAACAGAACTCATTATAAATATTACTATCTTAAGACATTGATTAGAATGCACCTCTTTAATTCTGAAGCTTGTGGATTAGTTCATGAATTAGGAAGATACAGTGCTTTGTCAGTTTTAGATTAGGTACATAAAGTGTAAGGGAATTTGGATCTGGGGTTTCTCTTTATAATTAGATGCTATCCTTCTACAATAATGATATCAAGGGCCATAGAAACTCTTAACTTGGATCTGATTTAGATGTATCTCACATACTTGGATGCCAAGAGGGATAGATGCAGCTAATTAATTGGTTAGTTTGTCAGCTTGTTATTATTTCATGGATGTTTGCTGAGTTTCTCTAGGGACGGACTGAATGAACCTAGAGAGTCTCCCTTCTCTTGCAATATTTTAATAGTGTCACCACGGACAGTAGTTGTGAATTTATCCAAATGGCACATCCTGAGAATACAACATCTGAAAATGAGAAAAGCTGTCTGGAAGAAAACAAAACAAAAAAGAAAGCCTAATTTATTTGTTACTGGCATATATGAAGGTAAGAATCGTATATCAGTAGTAAAAGAATCATAGTTAAATTTTAGATTGGGGATTGGGAGATTAGTTGTGGAACCTCACTACGGAGTTTAGCTAATCACAGTTTATTGGTGCAAACTGCCTTCAATTATAAACTGCTTTGATTTCCTAAATGTCACAGCTCTAAAAAGGACTATATTGTTGCTGCTTATATATGTAATAGGTTGACAATATGCTTAATCATAACTCACCCAAAGTAATCATTTTCATCACTTTATAAAGAGGTAGAAAATGGTTCAATATAGGTGTATATACGTATTAGGGAAGAGGAAATATGGCCCCAAATTAAATATACATAAGCAATTGTGAAGAAATCTTGATCCACTCTGGCATATTTAACTGTCTTCTAAAGAATAGCAACAGAGATGTACAAAATGAATTAAAATGGGGGGGACCCAAAAATCAAAAACGAAAACCAGAAATCAAAACAAAAGAAAAAGGTCCAATGAGTTACAAATTCAGGTAGAAATTGAATGGAGACTCTCTTGCTGGCTTTTAACTGTTGTACAGTATCTACCTCTAATTTGTTCATGTTAGCCTATGGATGTATATGTTACTAAAATGTGTTATAAATGAGCAATAGTATATAAACTGTAACAAATGAAAATAAAATGAGTTTCAGAGGCTATGAAGGGATGGAACAGACACAAGAGCCACAGAGTCCACACAAGAAAGGGGGAGGGTCATCAGTTTGAAATTATCAGAGGCAGCATTATTTTTCACTATATTGAAATGTTATCCAAGTGTTTTGTGCTTCCCTGCACTTTTCTGTCCACTGAACAATGATGTAATGGACAAAGGAAAAGAGAGAAGTGACCCTGACACAAGTCACAGTGAGAAGAAAATATATGTGTGCACAAAAAAAAAAATCTGTTCACAGCCCTTTTCATTCCATGAGAACAGCTGAGCCTTCTCTTCTGCAATCCCATGAGATTACCCAGATATACACTTGGATAAACTTGGATAAACAGACCTTTATATATTCACAGAGTATTTCTGGAATTTAATATGGTCTATACTAGCAGCAGTAGGGCAAGAGATGGAAATGAGATGACTGGTAAATAGTGTTGGAGGCAACTTTGGGGCTGTTGCATGTTTGCTTATTTAGAGCAGATGCAAGACGGAGGAGGAGGAGGAGGATCATTTGAGAGGAAGACATCTTACATTTTGGGATTATGTTTTCTGGAAGAAGAGGGAGGATATTAGGATACCAGCCTGAGAAATTGCCAGCAATGCATAATCAACATACTTCCAATAGGAATAGGAAGCGATTGTAGAGAAGATATATACATAGGATGCCACAAGTTTAGGCTTAACACAAGTAGAGAAGTCTTAACCTAGAAATATTGGTATAAGTATCAATTTAGCATTGCTGCAGTCCTATGTTTTTATGACAGCAGACAAAAGATAAGGGAGGAAGGAAAAATGTTTATTTAACTGACTTAATTGAATAGTGCATAACTGGCCTTACATATTTGGAAACAAAAGTAGGAATTATTGCTTTTATAAAGGATTAGGTGAAGGGAAAGAAATTACCAGAGGTCTTTTGTGTATGCAGTGTCTGATCTTTTTCTGAGAAGCTAAAATATCCATGAGAAACTCTTTAAAGGATAAAGTAAAAAATCTGGACATTGTTTCTTTTTCTATGGAACCTCAGACAAGATGTATGACTACATGGATCTTTGTGCCAGGCAAATAGTATGTCAATGAGTTCTCAGGTGACTAGAGTTATACTTCTAGTCACCTTTCTAAAACACAAGAGGGTCATAATCACTACCAACTCTTTTTTATTATGATAAATTAGAGGGAATGTATGCAAGGCAGTGCATAGCATTTATCAAACCCATGATGCCTGAGGTAAACAATACATCCCACAGCAACAGCAAAGCTTGCTTAACCTCCTGGTCCAAATGCTTGGGGAAATAGCTGGACCTTTAGACCCTTACTAAAGTTTAACAGGGTCATGGACAACTGGATCTCTGAACTAGGCTTTTCTATAAGGTAGAGGCATCACAGAGAATTGCTGGGTCCAGAAAGATAACATAATAAAGGGGATCCTAAATATGGCCTTTGCTAGATTTGGTGGGCTGGACAAAAATAATAACAGCTAGACAGTTGCACAAGGAGCCTGGCCCTATGCCATAGGTGACAACTAGCATCTTGAATCACTTCCAGAAACATATTGGAGCCAGCACAACTTGTTGGGTCATCTGGATAAGATAAAACTGTGAAAAACACCCTTATACCCAGCTACCACCTGTTCATTGAGCAGAAGATGTGAGTCCAGAAGGACCCCCAAACTGTGCATCGATTCTACCTGGGAAAGTGCATCACCAGGCAGAGTTAAAAGTGCAAAGTCTCTGGAGCAAGGAAGCTTTAACATTCAGTGCCACTCCGCTTTGAGTGTGTTGAGCCAAAGACTGGGCTCCCTCACCCAGACTCTCACGATATCAAGGCATCGAGAAAGAACTATTGTATCAGGACAGTCTAATCCATTACATGAAAAATCAAGAATGTGAAGACAGACATGATAATTCTGCCCTCCTGATACTTTCCCATCAGCTTCACTTGAATATCCAGTTATGGGCCATTGTATAAGTAGCACTGTTTTGTTATAATTAGGTAGGATCTTAATCCTTTTTGGCAAAGGTTTGGATACACACAATCACATGTATAGATTCTCAATATTTGGTTGTGTCTCTCTCTCTTTTTCTATTCAACTTGTCTTCATTTCTCACTATTCCAAATTGCAATGAGCTGTGTCTAGCAGCAAGTTTAAATATCCAGAGACCTCCTGCTGAGAAGCGATTCAGCAGCAGACCATAAGACCAACAAATGTAGTTATTTGTTACTTAAATGCAAATTATCTAGAGACTCTAATAACAAGTTTCAAGATAAAATGCTGCCAATTTACTTGCTAAATTGCAGGAATGTGCTTTGGTATTTGGTAAAATCCCAAATACTAAAATCAGTTGGGTTGCTTATGAGACATTCTGTGGCACCTCAAACTGAAGCAGGGGTCTTTTGAACTGACCAGAACAAAATGGGGTGGTTGTAAAGCCTTGCTTTGTAGGACTGCAAAAAATAATAATCAAATGTTAATTACTTTTGCTGCTGCTTTTAAATGTCCACATTAGGAAGCCCAGTTTTTTAAAAAAGGGGGAAGAGTCATTAAACAGGATTCCCAGGAGCTCTTTCAGTCATAGGTTTCATAGCTCATCAGCTTCTCTTCAATTCACTGCTTAGGGAGGGAGGTTATAGGCTCCATATTAATATATGAACTTCCTTAAATGTGCATTAGTAGTTGAAAGATCCTTGGTTCTGATGTTTGTGAGGGGTTTGCTTGTGGCTCATTTCTCCCATCTCAATCCAGAGTCATCTAATCTGTATTTTAACAGTTTCTTTTTTCTTTTTAGCAAGGATTACTAAGCATCTACCATAAACTACATAATTATGTAAATGACAAACATGTGTTATGACAACATATTGCAAACCCTGGTCTTCCGTATTTTTACTGTTGCAAAAAAGTAAGATAGTTGTTTGATTTGCATCACAATGTCATAACACATTTCATTGTTTGTCTCTCCTTGTGCTCTCCTGCTCATTTGAATACCTACACCTGTTCCCAATATTTTTGCAGTTATTGTGAACTTTACCCGGCACAAATCATTAAACATTCCTTTGTACAACCTCCCCCAAACTGTTTTATCTTACGTATGGTAGGTTTATCCCTGCAGACATTATAATTAAACCAAATAATCTAATGTAATTCTAAAGAAATATATGTATATGATTTTTTCCATATACATCTTTATTTTTTAAAATCTGACTCTATATCCCTTCCCTTTTTTCACTAAAATAGAGCAGATTTCATCACGCAAAGCTTTCTTAAATTCCTGCAGATCCTTCCAATTTTTGTTCTTGTTCTTTGGGGGGTATGCTGCTTCTGAGCTGCATCTGATAGTTTCTATGTAAGCTGGTGATCAGATGTTTGCATACCTGTTGCTGAAAAATATGCTTATGTGCACTTCTTTCTCGGCTGTGACAGGGCAAGCCAAATCTGTAAGAGCACCATCAGAAAGTGTGCCAACATCTTCCTAGCAGCTGGCACAACTGAAAAACTATGCCTTTCTTATTAACACTCAACTTCTTTAGAATCTGCTCACCAAGCAGAAACTGCTCCATAAATCCTTGTGCAATTTGCATTTTTTTTCACAGTTGCTCATTATTACTGACCTTACTCTACTTGCTGCAGATGATCAGCCTCCCACCCTCTTGGATTCAGAATGCATCTCCTTTACCACAGCCTATTAGCAGAGGTGGTGATGGTGGTATACGAAGTAATTGTAGCTTCTCTGCTAACTTGCATTTGCTGATTCAGGAAACTTTCACAATTCTTTTATCAGCTCATCTCTGGCCCTAAAAGAACAGAATGATAATAAAAGAGGCCTAGCCACCCTTCTTTCATAAACTCAGGATGCAACAATGCAACAACCATCTCTACATTTATTCATTGAAAATAGTTATAAGGTCCTGCATTAAAATGATCAGTGTCACATTTTAAACCAGGAGATTACTGATCTGAAAAAAATGTCTCTGACCAGGCTAAGACAATACAGTAGAACAAATGTGTCTATACATAGTGGTAAGAGAAGTCTTTTCAAATTCAATTAAAGCCTTGTGGTTAGAGTTTGAGTTGCCCTAAAAGGATTTGTTTCTAGTGATTTTGAACAGAAAAGAATGAATGTTTAAGGGAAAAAATACAGTTCTTGTTCTTGTTTTGTATTGTTTTGTTGCAAAACTAGGAATCAAAGAAGAATATACATTTCTAAAAATTGGGTAGTGTTATTTAATAGCCTTAATAGTGAGTTGCTACTTGAATAAATAAGTTGTAATATTTTGACTTTTGACATTTTGCTAAGGTTTATCACACCTTTCCTCAAATTGGCTGTTCTCCACTGGTGTTAACTTTAGTCTTACAATTCCCTAGGCAGCTTAGCCACTGCTGAAAGTTTAAGGAAGTGCACATCTGGAGAACTGCCAATTTGGGTGCTCAGGTTACTCAAACAGTTCCCCATTTTAGTATTGGTGTTGAAAGAAAAATCAGGTCCAGTTCCAAACCAGGAATACAATGGAGGCTGCTTAGGAAAGAAGATCTTGGTGGAGCAGTGGGCTAATGCCTCCTTAAGTAACACCAGCTGCCTGCAATTAGTGCAGGTTCGCATCCCACCAGGCTCAAGGTTGACTCAGCCTTCCATCCTTCCGAGGTAGGTAAAATGAGGACCCAGATTGTTGGGGGCAATTAAGCTGACTTTGTAATAATGCCGCTTGGGGTGTGTGTGAAAGCCCTAACAAGCAAGCATATACATAGAATGAAGGCTACTGCTAAGCTTGTAAGCCGCCCTGAATCTTCGGAGAAGGGCGGGATATAAATGGAATTAAAATAAAAAAAATAAAATAAAATAAATCTATTTATTGATAAGCAGAACCAGGGCTTTTTTTTCCTCATAGAACGCTCAGAACAGAGTTTCGGCACCTTTTTTGGATGGAACCTTGTAGGGTAGGCAAGGCGGGTTGTATAACATGTGTGAGTTCCGGCACCTTTTTCTTTTACAAAAAAAAGCACTGAGCAGAACCAACAACAGCATGTAGTTCTGGGACAGTTGACAAAATGGCTAAGTGAGTGGATGGATCTTTATAGGGTTCTGATTGAGATGCTCCAGAGCGTTGTGCAATGTAGTGAGCCTTCTGTCAATGGTGGTGGGTTAAACCTATTATGTCCTGAAGGTCATGTCCTGTCCTTAGAATTTGAGTGGGGGATGTAAATTCTTAATCCCATCAACCCCAGCCTTCTGTGGCTGGAGGTGTTTTGTTCATGAATAGATTGGCCAAGTCTTCCTGAATGGATTAGAAAATCTCCATTCCTAAGGCCAGCCTCTTCAGGTTTCTTAGTTTGAAGCTGTTTTTCCTATGGCAGGGAGACTAGGGCTGTTTTCTGCCTTTTCTGATGGTTCATGAATAGATTTTCTTTTCTCCATTTCTCCTTTGGAGGAATACAATAGACTGCCTTTTTTAAATATTTAGAATAAAGAATATTTTATTCTGGGAAGGGGGGGGCTTCCTACATTGGGATCATATCATTTTCAAAATATTTCCTTCTACTTGCTTTCATTCATCTCAATAATTCATCTATGACTTATCAGTAATATGACTCTTAGCGACCATATAGATAATACTGAGATTTTTAACAGAGTTACAGAGCACAGGGGAAAGGATCGATTTTAGATAGTATCCATATGTTTAGTTTAGCCTTATGAAAAGCAATGGAAAAATATATATTAAAGAAATACAAATTGATATATTTATGGATTTATTGATCACTAATCAATAGAAAATATTGGTACAGAATAATAGATTTTTTTAAAAAAGAAGACTGATGGAAAAGAAGGAAGCAGTTACCATCATCAGCTTTTTAAACATGAGTTTAGTTTAGGAAGTTTAGTGTAGAATTAGATTCTTTATCAGAACTTCTTGTAGCAACAAAAAAGAATCAGAAAACCAGGAGAAATGGAACTCACTAAAGTATATACACACTATTTGGGGCAAAAATCAAATTGTGTAAAAGTAGCAAAATGTAGAAGAAAAGTGATAATTTTGAGGGTGGATGGGTGGGAATAAAGCATGTTGTTTTAAATTGTTTTTCTGTCTGTAATTGTGGTTTCTATGAGAAGAAAAGAAAATGACGAAGCAAAAAGTATATGTAGTTTTTAGTATTCTGCGGCATTTTGCCAGTTATTTCATTCAAAAATTGGTCTTCTGAAATGCAGTGATCTCTTGTTAATTGAATCCCATCCATCAATCATTCCAGCTGTGATTGTTCCATTTCCCCAATATCCTTCCCTTAATAAGATGATCAGCATGAGGTAAGAATCATTTCCTTATTATTAATTATTACTATTTCAGCTGAACAGCCATGCCATCAAGCTATCTCACTGGGCCTACAAACATGCCCTAAATAGCATTTATCTTCCTAGTTGCTCTTCAATGGCCTGGTGGCTTATTGCTCATTCTGCTTTTAGCTGTTATTGATCCTTCCATAAATTCAGCTGCAGTTTGACTTTATTTGGTTTAATTTTTTTGAAAAACAAAATACTTTTTTTTTACTATTGTCCATGAATATTCAGCCTGACCCACAAATCATTTCATTCTGCATCATATTGAGAAACATACAGTATTGTTTGGAAATTAGACGAACCAACCAGTATCGGATGTTTCTTTATTTAATTTAGCACATAGAAATTATTTGGTGGTTTAATCCATTGTCCATATTTACCTAAAATTGTAATTAAAGGGGCATTCTTTCCTCTGCTGAAAAGGGAGGAATGAATACAGCAAACTGAATAGTACTATTCAAAATAGACAGGACTTCTTGAGAGGTCATAATATGGAAACATGAATGTCAAAACAGGAGCAGAAAAATGTGCCCTGAAATCAGAGTGAGCAAGGGGATAATTGAAGATGACATTGTCCATTTCTGACTTCCAGTGATATAGTGAGCAATACTGAGCAGTCTCAGAGGGAGATGAGTGCCTAGTTCCCTCCCCCCCCCTTTTTTCACTGTTCTGTATGTAGAGATTTCCATGAGTAGTTTTACTTAGAAATGTGTGGGTACATATGCTTCTACATTAAAATGGCATTTAAAGAGAGAAAAGTTGTACATTAGACAATGATAACTTCCCTTAAGACACAGCCCTCAAAGAAATTCCACATATTGGAAGAATCGATGCCCTTCGATTGGTCTGTTTTAATCCAGTTCAACTTTGAATAGAGGTGCTGCAAGTAGAAATAAAATATCCAGCATCACAAGACTTATGAAGTGGAAATCAGATCAGGAAAGGAAGGCTTTATTGAGGCCTTTGCCTGGGCCAAAGCAATACAAAAATGTGTTGTAATCTGGACACTGTATTTTTGGGCAACTCTATTGATACCCTGACATATTAGATAGTTGTTCAGTAGCATCTTGACCACAAAGATCAGATGGTAATATCAGTAATACAGGCAATGCCAAAAAGGTCATGTGATTATCACTTGAAGTTGATGGATATTAGTGCTAGCACAAATACCAAGAAGGTAAACCACTTTTTCAAGTCATCTTAAGCTTTCTCATGCCACTTCAAGGTCACCTACCCTAGTTCTTTCATGACAATATTGTATTTTTCTGGAATTCCTGATGCTTTTGACAGACTTTAGAAATCTCTGCGTGCAGCATTTTTTTAAAGGATATTAATGTTGGTAGAGAACACCAGGTTTGCCTCTAGAAGGTTCCAAGGTCAGCATCTTCAGGCAAGATTGGAAAATTCTTCTTGAGGCCCTGGAGGGCTAGAGCCTAATCACTATTTAGGGCTAGTAGGGCCAGTGTTTAACTCTATAAATTGAATATGTTCAAACTTAAAGCACCAAGTTCTACCTTGAGTTTGGAAGGCATATGCCCTATTTACAGCATGATGTTGGAAGTCTTCTTGAAGAAAGTTAAAATGCAAATGAATCAGGTTCTATAGGAAATATTAAATGAACAGGCCTGGATTCCAAACGCATACCATATTACAGTTGTGGTGTTGTTCAGAATCAGTAAGACTGCATCTCACAATTATATAGAAAATCCAATTGTCCTTAGAACAGGGGTGTCAAACTGCCAACCCATGGACCAGATGCATCATCCAGAAGCCGTGCCCACCCCATTGCCATCAATGGCAAAACTGTCCCGATACATTGCACGACGTCACGTGACATTGTGAGTTTTACATGTCTGCCGTAGAAGAATTGTTGCACTAAAATTAGAAATGTAATTCAGTTATTAAGCCAAAAAGAAAGAGATTTTAATTCTCCTGTAGGTGAAAATTAACTGTAACCTTAAGTATGGATTCACATAAATGTGAAATAAAAAAGAGAGAGAAAACATATTTATTTATTTTGAAGCTGGACTCTAGGACACAAAGTAAATTTAATTATAAAAAATAAGATAAATGATTAAAGAATTCTCAAGGACTACCTGAAATGTTTAGATGAAGAATTATACATACTTGTTAAGAAAGGCGGGCAGGGAAAGCACTGTGTTCTAAAAGCAATGAGTTTGAGACAAAAAATATTGTTTTTATTTTATTTTATTTACATGTAATTTTCTAGTTTCCAACTAGGAAGTTTCCAATTCCATCTCCTCGTGTACAGATTCTCCACATGGCTGTATCCTAATTCCACTACTGTTCACCTTGATAACCCATGACTGCTGTACTAAATCTGCTATGAATTATATTGTGAAGTATGCAGATGACACAGCAGTGGTGGATCTTATCCAGGATGACAATGAAGATGCTTATAGGGAAGAGGTGAAGGCTCTGGTGGACTGGTGCAATAAAAGTAACCTGGTTCTAAATGTTGATAAAACAAAGGAGATCATTGTAGATTTCAGAAAGAGCTAGCATAGTCATACTCCACTCAGCATCAAGGATGCAGCAGTAGAGTTGGTCAGCTGTATTAAGTAACTGAGGGTACAGATAACTAACAATCTGAATTGGTCTCTCCACACGTCATCCTTAGTGAAGTGTGCAAACCAGCATCTGCATTTCCTGCATCAGATGAGGAGAGCACATCTTTCTCCTTCTGCCATTTTTTACAGAGGCATGATTGAAAGCATTTTAACAAATTGCATCACTGTCTGGTTTGGTGGCAGCAGTGCCTCAGATAGAAATTCCATATAGAGAATGGTAAGGACATCCAAGAAGATCATAGGAAGCTTGCTTCCTGGTGTTTAGGATGCTGCTTATAAGCACTATGTGCTTAGAGCCCAAAGCATTGTTAGAGACCACACATCCACTTTATGATCTGTTTCTGTTGCTCCCCTTTGAGAGGAGGTTTCAAAGTATTTCTAGCAGGACTACCCAATTCTGTTTTTGTTTCTCTGTGTCATATAATATATGTGGGTATATGCATAATTCTGTATTTATTTATTTATTTTTGTCATATTTATATAGTGTATATCGGAGAGCTTTGAGAGCTAAATGCAATGAAATTTCATTTTAATGTATGACAATTAGTGTACATTAAAAGTGACAATAAAGTTATTCTATTCTATTCTATTCTATTCTATTCTATTCTATTCTATTCTATTCTATTCTATTCTATTCTATTCTATTCTATTCTATTCTATTCTATTCTATTCTATTCTATTCCAAAGAGCCTTGGTGGAGCAGTGGGCTAATGCCTCCTTAAGTTACACCAGCTGCCTGCAATTAGTGCAGGTTCGCATCCCACCAGGCTCAAGGTTGACTCAGCCTTCCATCCTTCCGAGGTAGGTAAAATGAGGACCCAGATTGTTGGGGGCAATTAAGCTGACTTTGTAATAATGCCGCTTGGTGTGTGTGTGAAAGCCCTAATAAGCAGGCATATACATAGAATGAAGGCTACTGCTAAGCTTGTAAGCCGCCCTGAGTCTTCGGAGAAGGGTGGGATATAAATGGAATTAAAATAAAATAAATAAATAAAAAATAAATATTCCAAAAACAATGAGTACCGAACAAATGTTTCCCATAAGAAATAATATAGTGAGTCACAAGGCAGCCGACACCAACAAAAGTTCTAACTTTTATGTTGAGTACCAAACAAACGATGAATACTGGGACAAAATTTGCATATCTAAATGTGTAGAGTACTAAATTTGATGAGTTTCAAAGCACTTGAGTACCAAGGTAGCACTGTAAATTAAATGTAATTAATAATGATTACTCACCAGTTCCCTCCTGTCATGTTAAACATTACAATTTGGAGTTTCCTGAAAGCTGTTCCAAAGAGTCAATGTGGCCCTGAGGTATGCACCTCTTTTGTAGTGCATAGACACTGTTGTTCACTACTTCATTGAGAACCAAGCAACAGGTGAAAACCTCGTCCTCATTTCTTGCAATCAACATATTCAAGGATACTTTAAGGGCTTCAGTTAATTTCCTAAACCTATTCAATGTGAATAGGACTGAACTGAATGAGAAGATTATTCTAAGCCAAAGCTAAGCAAACCTCATTTTGTCAGTACAATGTAGGAGCCCAGGCATTGAGTAAAAAGAAGCATTTTAAACAGAAACTGTAATAACAGATACAGTATTAGCATAAAATTGGAGAAATTCAGGTTCAACAACACACTGGAATAGTCTCAGGAACTGTCAGTCCAATGTCTTCAAAGGGGAAAATGGGAGAAATACATGTATACTATTTGAGTTTTCTGGAAGAAAATCAGTTAATATTTTAGCAAAAATGAAAAATAAATAATGTTTATTTACTGTATCGTTCTAAGCCGGGAGGTAGATGAAGGACTGCATACCCTGAGTAGAATTTAGCCAACCAGTGTGTACTTCCTGATTAAGGATGTTGAGACTCAATTCCCACATGAGTTTCAAGGAAGGAGAATGAGAAAACCATCCTTGTAAATATAGATTCCATCCATGTGGAACACTTCACTCTCCCTCCCCTCTCCTCCAAAATGGATGGCATCATTTCGGATGATGATCCAAATGGAATTCTTCAGAGAGTATTTCATAGTTGATGTTTCTGACCCTCTTGATATAGGGGAGGGAGGATCATATTCATTTTTCATGTTTTATCATAGAATGATTTTTATTTTATTTATTTATTTATTTGCATCCAGAGAATATAAATGGTATAGATACAATGCATTTAATCTTTACCTGATGATGAAAAATTTATCTAATAGACTTTGTCACTTTCAGATAGTTCTTCAGTTTGTCAGTCACTCCCATTCTTGTTTATTTGCTACTACAGCATGCACATGTAAGGTGAGCCTGGGTAAAAACAAAAAGTAGCAAAACTAGAGAGACAAACTCACTGTCCTATGTTAGTTTTAACCATTTCTCTAATCTATTAGGAACATTCTGAGTTTAAATCCCATCCAATTTTGCATCCCCTGCAGATTAGCTTTCTTTCTATACAAGTAATTAAATATTGAAGAGTGAAAATCTGACCCAGATAGTGAATCATTGCTGTTGTTTGTATTCTGCTCACTGCCTGGTAACAGCTATCCTGCAGTGATTTAATATGACTTGCATTTGATGTCCATAATTTGTACAATAGTCATTTAATATTTCTTGTCCTTTATTGTTCAGAGAAAGATGCTGTATGGGATAATCTATATTATTGATCACCCTCAATTCATTAGTACTTGGCACACTCAGTGACATATTTGAAAAATAAGCTCAAGTATGCGGATGTATTAGAAGAAAAAATAGAATTAAGTTTCTTGTCTCTTAGAGAAATTACACAGAGCATTTTATGAGGAGAGAAGGAGTGAATTTCTACAAAGCATATACATTTTTAAAAAGTAAATGTTCAATTAATTGCTCAAAGTGGCTGTCGGTCAGGTCAGTTCTGAGAATGGCCATTTAAACAAGTGTATGAATATTGATTATGTGGAGCAGACGGAAAGGTTTATCATTCTTAATTACAATACAATTGTTATTCTGGAGTTAAATATTTGAGCAGAATACACAATGTATAACATAAATATAGCTATTAATTTTCAATGACAAAATCAACACCAATATGTATATCACTGGACTATATTCAGACATGTTTTACAGCTGTCAGAATAATAATCCTTAAAGGTGGCTTTTTTATTCAGCTAGAATAAAAGGTTCTGATTAATGTATCTGAAATAATCAGGAACCAAAGACATATAAAAACAAAATTGATTTTATTTCAATATGGATCTTTGATTGATGGAAAAGGCTTTCTGTTCAATTGCTGCATTCCTCTCTTTACTATCATCACTCAACATTAATATTATATATATATATATACATATATATATATATATATATATATATATATATATATATATGTGCAAATTATTCAAATTGCTAATAAAGAATTTGGGAGGCTAAGATGATCATTTCGAACTCATTTATGTTCTCATCAGTTAGTCATACCCTTTATCTGAGATTCGAACCCGGGCTGATTGTATATCAGGCAGTGTTTTAACCTCCTGAGCCACGGGGTTCTTTCTCTCTTATATTAGCTGGAAGGCAAGGCAAATGTATGTTTAAGTATTTGTCAAGGCTTTTTGAATGGACCTTGCTAATTAACTCTTTCATTCCTGTTTTGGCCCGGCTCAGGGCTTATCTACAGGAACTAGTCAACTTATGACAGCTCATTATTTGTGCAAATTATTCAAATTGCTAATAAAGAATTTGGGAGGCTAAGATGATCATTTCGAACTCATTTATGTTCTCATCAGTTAGTCATACCCTTTATCTGAGATTCGAACCCGGGCTGATTGTATATCAGGCAGTGTTTTAACCTCCTGAGCCACGGGGTTCTTTCTCTCTTATATTAGCTGGAAGGCAAGGCAAATGTATGTTTAAGTATTTGTCAAGGCTTTTTGAATGGACCTTGCTAATTAACTCTTTCATTCCTGTTTTGGCCCGGCTCAGGGCTTATCTACAGGAACTAGTCAACTTATGACAGCTCATTATTTGTGCAAATTATTCAAATTGCTAATAAAGAATTTGGGAGGCTAAGATGATCATTTCGAACTCATTTATGTTCTCATCAGTTAGTCATACCCTTTATCTGAGATTCGAACCCGGGCTGATTGTATATCAGGCAGTGTTTTAACCTCCTGAGCCACGGGGTTCTTTCTCTCTTATATTAGCTGGAAGGCAAGGCAAATGTATGTTTAAGTATTTGTCAAGGCTTTTTGAATGGACCTTGCTAATTAACTCTTTCATTCCTGTTTTGGCCCGGCTCAGGGCTTATCTACAGGAACTAGTCAACTTATGACAGCTCATTATTTGTGCAAATTATTCAAATTGCTAATAAAGAATTTGGGAGGCTAAGATGATCATTTCGAACTCATTTATGTTCTCATCAGTTAGTCATACCCTTTATCTGAGATTCGAACCCGGGCTGATTGTATATCAGGCAGTGTTTTAACCTCCTGAGCCACGGGGTTCTTTCTCTCTTATATTAGCTGGAAGGCAAGGCAAATGTATGTTTAAGTATTTGTCAAGGCTTTTTGAATGGACCTTGCTAATTAACTCTTTCATTCCTGTTTTGGCCCGGCTCAGGGCTTATCTACAGGAACTAGTCAACTTATGACAGCTCATTATTTGTGCAAATTATTCAAATTGCTAATAAAGAATTTGGGAGGCTAAGATGATCATTTTGAACTCATTTATGTTCTCATCAGTTAGTCATACCCTTTATCTGAGATTCGAACCCGGGCTGATTGTATATCAGGCAGTGTTTTAACCTCCTGAGCCACGGGGTTCTTTCTCTCTTATATTAGCTGGAAGGCAAGGCAAATGTATGTTTAAGTATTTGTCAAGGCTTTTTGAATGGACCTTGCTAATTAACTCTTTCATTCCTGTTTTGGCCCGGCTCAGGGCTTATCTACAGGAACTAGTCAACTTATGACAGCTCATTATTTGTGCAAATTATTCAAATTGCTAATAAAGAATTTGGGAGGCTAAGATGATCATTTCGAACTCATTTATGTTCTCATCAGTTAGTCATACCCTTTATCTGAGATTCGAACCCGGGCTGATTGTATATCAGGCAGTGTTTTAACCTCCTGAGCCACGGGGTTCTTTCTCTCTTATATTAGCTGGAAGGCAAGGCAAATGTATGTTTAAGTATTTGTCAAGGCTTTTTGAATGGACCTTGCTAATTAACTCTTTCATTCCTGTTTTGGCCCGGCTCAGGGCTTATCTACAGGAACTAGTCAACTTATGACAGCTCATTATTTGTGCAAATTATTCAAATTGCTAATAAAGAATTTGGGAGGCTAAGATGATCATTTCGAACTCATTTATGTTCTCATCAGTTAGTCATACCCTTTATCTGAGATTCGAACCCGGGCTGATTGTATATCAGGCAGTGTTTTAACCTCCTGAGCCACGGGGTTCTTTCTCTCTTATA